>NW_022196896.1:11010969-11046500 GCF_008632895.1 Mastomys coucha
ACCAACCAAGGACTGCACATGGAGGGGTCTGATTATTCTGGCAGCATGTGTATAGTAGAGGATTGCAAGTTCGATCATCAATAGGAGGAGAGGAGCTCGGCCCTGTGAAGGTTCTGTGCCTCAATGTAGGGGAATGCTAGGGCCAGAAGTGGGAGAGGGTGGGGTGGCAGGCATGAGGAGCGGGGAGGCAACAGGACTTTGTTTCTGTTGTTTTTGTTTGTTTCTTTGTTTTTTAGAGGGGAAACTGGGAAAGGATAAATTTACATGTAAATAAAGAAAATATCTAATAAAAAAAGAAAATAAGTTAAAAAAAATAAATGCAAGGAAAGAAATCATAGGGTCATCTCATTAGATGCTGAAAAGTTATTTGACAAAATACAACACCCCTTCATCCTACCAAATGATCCCTACAGATTCAACTCAATCTCCCTCAAGATACCAAAACAGTTCTTCACAGACATGGAAAGAGCAATTCTCAATTTCATATGGAAATCCAAAAAACCCAGGATAGCTAAAATAATTCTTAACAATAAAAGAACTTCTGAGGGAATTACCATGTAATCAACCACAAAACAAGCCTCAACAAATACATGAAGAATTGGAAATAGTCTCATGCAACCTATCAGATCACCATGAACTAAGAATAGACTTCAATAACAGAAATCCCACATACCTGTGGAAACTGAACAACTCTCTACTCAATGATCACTTGGTCAAGGAAGAAATAAAGAAAAAAATTAAAGACTTTCTAGAATTCAATTAAAAATAAAACAGAGCATATCCAAACTTATGGGACACCATGTAAGCAGTACTAGGAGGAAAATTCAGCACTAAGTGCCCTCCAAAAGAAACTAGAGAGGTCCTAAACTAGCAACTATTAAAACAGCATACCTGGAAGCACTAGAACAAAAAGAAGCAAAAACAACCAAGAGGAGGACACTTGAAGAAATAATCAAACTTGGGGCAGAAATCAATCAATTAGAGACAACGAGGTTGATAGAAAGAATCCACAAAAACATGAGCTAATTCTTTGAGAAAATCAACAAGATAGATAATCCCTTAGCCAAACATAACTTTCAATGTGGTGCAGTGGAAATTCTTGTAAGACTATTTTTACTCCCTTCTCTCTTGTGGAGTAATTATTTAGTTTGCCTTAATGTGTTCAGGTCCTCATCAAATGATTTCTAAGAATTTGCTCATCATAGTTCATGGTATGTTTTCATTTTAAATTTATTTAGGTTTACTCTCAACTTCATGTCAGTGAGAAAAGCCTAAGCTAGTAATGTCTATTTACAGTACATATGGGTTAAAATGGAGTCTGTGTATGAAAATGAAGAATTCAACCAATTTATCTTCACTCCGAGCAAAATCAAATGGCTTGTCTTGCCCTGGGCAACTCAGTCATATAGCTGTAAAATAAAAATGATGCCCCATTTAAACTTGTACATAAATATTGCTGTATAAATTTCTGGGCATTTTGATTCATTTGCTTTAACTCTAAAAGATATTTTTCTGTTCACTGCAATGACAGCAGTTTTATTACAAATCCACTCCACTAACACCAATACCAGCCCTAATCTCTCAACATTTATTTGCTCCTATGGGCTGTGCAAGTGGGAATATAGTTCTGTAAAAGTATAGCCATGCTATCCATCCTACTATCAACAGGAACAACACCTTATACTTAGAACAATGGTAATTGTGCTGCCAGAAGACCTCATATTTACAGCAATGTTAAGTACAATGTCTGTTTTCAATCTCTACCCTACCCCAGAACCAGAAGCTTAAGCTACAGAGAGTTGTTACAATACTGAACATTAAATGTTGCTTAATGTTTCCAGGTCCAAAACTTAATCGACTCTCTTTGAAAGCATGTATGGTCCAGTATTTTATGAAACAAAGGATAAAATTCACTGAACAATTCTTCAGCCAGAGAATTTTCCCCCATTGCTATCCCTACCGAATTTTAGAATGAGAAGCAGGAAATTGTGATCTTAAAAAAAAGTTGTTGCTGGGTGGTGGTGGCGCACACCTTTAATCCCAGCACTTGGGAGGTAGAGGCAGGTGGATTTCTGAGTTCAAGGCCAGCCTGGTCTACAGATTGAGTTCCAGGACATTCAGGGACTACACAGAGAAACTCTGTCTCAAAAAACCAAAAAAAAAAAACAACACCACCAACAAAAACCCCAAAGTTGTTCAGATAAAATGGAAAGTAAATCCATATTGAGATCCTGCTCAGAAAACTAGCAAAGATGTCAGAATTGCTTCCTATATTTTAGGGAAACTTAGAACTCATTGTTGAAGAAGAATGTGGTTGATCATAACAGCTTTCTTTTTCTCTTTTCTTTGAAGAGGAATAAAGATGATTACCTGTGTTTGAGAGCTTCATCACCTAAATGGCAGTGCTTGACAAGGAATTAATACATAAAAATTTCTTTTAATTTCATAAAATACATCAAGATGTATTAATAATTAAGGAGAGAAAAATCCTAGCTTTAGAATCACTAGTAGTAAAATTGCAAAGCAAAGTCACACTAAGACATGACATTGAAATAAAGAAAGAGAAATAATCGTTATGCACAGAGGAAGAGTCAGAGGCACCAATGTCTGAAGTTCTGGAGGACAGAAAAAAACATACTTTAACAGTGCTTATGAGAAAAGGAGTTAGGAAGACATAGTGAGCCATTACAACTGTTAATCAATTTAGAAAACTATGTTCTTACTAAGGGTATTTTCAACCTAGGCCCTATGATTTCAGTAAAGATGAAAGAAATTGGTCTCAACTATAAACTCCTGTATTCATGCTCTAGAATGAATCATTGTTGTTCTGATAAAGACTTTGACCAAAAGCAACATGGAGGAAGAAATGGCTATTTTAGCTCATAAGTTATAGTCAGTCAATCTTCAAGGAGGACCAAGTCAGGAATCAAGAGCAGAACAGAAGTACAGTCCATGGAACCATAATTCTTACTGGCTTATTCAGCATGTCTTTGGTAATAGAATAAATCAAATTAAAAGTGGTCAATATACCTAATTGGAGACTTCTCCAATAATACATGCAAATGGGAAAGGTATGAAATTATATACCACATCTCTAATCCTCCCATGAATGCAGTTCAAATCCATGGTAAGATATAATCTCAGGTCAGTAAAATCAGATAATTATACAAAAGATTTTAGATATGAAATGTTGTCAAAGACCTGGGAAAAGTATATTTTAAATGCCACTAATAGAAAAAGTACTCAGCCATTGTGGAACAGTGTGAAATTCTCAAAATTAATAAAATGAAATTGTATTTTTAATATCTCTCTTCTGTGAACATAAAGGAAATAAAAGCAGTCTATAGGAAAGAGGTCCATGTTTCTGTGTTCATGGTAACAATATTTATATTAACCAAGTAACTGAAGCAAATAGAACATTAATCAATTTTTAAATGCATATAGATCACAATTGCACATACTGTGGACATAAAAGTTTATTAACAATCTATAAAAAGGAACTCTATGATTCATGGCATTATCAATGGAAATATTCACTATTATTAAGGAAAATAAACTAAGGATAAACCAATATCATATCACTTACCATTTGATGAAACATTAAAAGTTTGGACTATCAGAAGTAGGCATTACAAAGACAGTTTTCAGGTTTGGGGCTTAGTATGGGAGTAGCGGAGGGTTGCTTAGTGAATACTGTATTATATTAAAAAGGAATAAAAGATTTTGTGATTAGGATGGTGTGATTACTAATACCAGCTTGCTATATACATTTGAAAACTATAGAAAATGAGATTTTGAAATATTTTAGTGTACCAAAACCAAAATATATTTAAATAATAGAAGTTAAATCATTATTTAAATATTATCCAATATACACAAATATTATAAAATGTCAACTTTTAATTATATTCCACATATTACTAAAATATTTATTTTTCAAATGATTGCTTAGGACTGGACACAATGATATCAATTTCAGTAAACTATAACAAGTAGTTCAGGGACATTACTAGAGATTATGGAGGTTTTACTTTAAAATTTGTTTTTCCTTTGTTGCATGAGGAGCATATGCATGCCTTGGTATATGTGTGACTATCAGAGGGCAACTTTGGGAATCCATTCCCTCCTTTCACCATGTTGGTACTGGGTTTCAAACTCAGGTTACCAAACTGACATTAATGATCTTCACAAGCTAAACCATGTTTCTGACCTTGAGCATGATATTGGACAATACTGCAAAGTAATTTTCTAGAGAATTTTTTTTTTTGTTTTTTTACAAACCACTCTTTTGTTTTTATTAGATATTTTCTTTATGGACATTTCAAATGATATTCCCTTTTCCGGGTTCTCCTCTGAAAAAAAACGCTATTCCCTCCCCCTTCTCCCTACTCACCAACCCACCCTCTCCTGCTTCCTGGACCTGGCATTCCCCTACATTGGGGCATAGAACCTTCACAGAATCAAGGGCCTCTCCTCCCACTGATGGCCAACTAGGCCATCCTCTGCTACATATGCAGCTGGAGCCATGAGTCCTACCATGTGAAACTCTTTGGTTGGTGGTTTAGTCCCTGGGAGCTCTGCACTCACTGATAAGTAGATATTAGTGCCAGAATTTCATAAATTCTTTGTTACTGTTAAATGGATATTAGCCCTGAAACTCAGAATACCCAAGATACAATCCACAACCACAAGAAACTCAAGAAGAAGGAAGACCAAAGTGTGGATACTTCGTCCTTCTTCAAAGGGGGAGCAAAATATCCATGGAAACAGTTGCAGAGACAAACTATGGCACAGAGACTGAAGGAAGAATAATCCAGAGACTTGCCCCACCTGGGCATTTTTCCAATATTCAATGACAAAACCCAGAAACTATTGTGAATGCTTGCAAGTGCTGGCTATCAGAAGCTTGAACTAGCTGTATCCTGAGAGGCTCTGCCAGTACTCGACAAATACAGAAGTAGAGGCTCACAGCCATCCATTGGACTGAGCACAGGGTCCCCAATGAAGGAGCTAGAGAAAGGACCCAAGGAGTTGAAGGGGTTTGTAGCCCTTTAGGAGGAACAGCAATATAAACTAACAAACCACTCTTATTGACATAAAAGCAAATATTGATCAAATTCTTCTCTCCCAAATAAAGAGTCACTGTTGGGATGTCTGGAGTAGCTGTACAGGTTTCTTATTTTAGATGAAGTGCTTCTTAAACATTTCAACTAAGTACATAGCACAAGGCCTCAAGAATGTGTACAGAAGCTAGATATAGTTCATCGTGTTTGTATTTGTTAGTTAACCTCTTACATATGATTTTAACTTCTGATTCATGGGACATCTGTGTTGTTTTCAGCTTCTGGCTATCACAAATAAGGCTGATATGAACGTAATAGAACACATACCCCTGTGGCATGGTGGGGTGTCTTTTGGGTATATTCCCAAGAGTGGTATAGCTGTGTCTTCAGGTCTATTTCCAATTTTCTGAAGAATCTAAAGATTGATTTACAGGGTAGTTGTACCAGTTTGTAATCTCACCAGCACCATTTATTGAAGATGTTTTCTTTTTTCCATTGTGTATTTTTGGCATCTTTGTCAAAGACAAGTATCTATAAGTGTGTAGTTTTACTTTTAGGTATTTAATTCTACCCCATTAATAAACGTGTCTGTCTTGTACCAATACCATGAAGGTTTTATCACTATTGCTCTGTAGTAAACTTGAGGTCAGGGATGCTGATTCCCACAGCCACTTTTTTTTTTATTCTTAAGAATTTTTTCTCTTCTATGAACATAATGGGGTATGTGTCCTTGTTATATGTTGGATAATCATTTGGTATATTGTTATAGCTGGATCTTCAGGTAACACTATGTCCAATTTTCTGAGGAACCACCGGACTGATTTCCAGGTTGTACCAGCTTGCAATCCTAACAACAATGGATGAGTGTTCCTCTTTCTCCACATCCTGTCCAGTATCTGATGCCACCTGAGTTTTTGATATTACCCATTATGACTGGTGTAAGGTGGAATCTCAGAGTTGTTTTGATTTACATTTCCCTGATTACTAAGGATGTTGAACATTTCTTTAAGTGCTTCTCAGCCATTTGATATTCCTCAATTTAAAATTCCTTGTTTAGCTCTATACCCCATTTTAATAGGGTTATTATATTCTCTGGAGTCTAACCTCTTGACTTCTTTGCAGCCTTATTTATAATAGCCAGAAACTGGAAAGAATGCAAATGTACTTCAAGAGGGGAATGGATACATTTATACAATGGAGAATTGTATAAATGGAGTGGTATATTTATACAATGGAGAATTACTCAGCTATTAAAAATTATGAATTCATGAAATTCTTAGGCAAATGGATGGAACTAGAAACATCATCTTGAGTGAGGTAAACTAATCACAAAAGACCACATATGCTATTCACTCACTGATAAGTGGATATTAGCCCAAAAGTTCCAAATACCCATGAGAAAATTTCCAGATCACATGAAGCACAAGAATAAAGACCAGTGTGTGGGTGCTTCAGTCACAGACACCAGAGCAAATATGGAGACAAATTGAAAAGCAGAGACTGAAGGAAAGGCCATTCAGAGACTGTTCTACCTGGTGATGCGTCCCATATACAATCACCAAACTCTGACACTATTGTGGATACAAAGAAATATTTCCTGAAAGGAGCCTGACATAGCTGTCTCCTGAGAGGTCCTGCCAGAACTTTACAAATACAGAGGTAGATGCTTGTAGCCAACCATGGACTAAACTACAAACCAAGGAGTACACGTGGCTTCAGCTACATATATAGCAGAGGATAGTCTTGTCAGGCATCAACGGGAGAAGTCCTTGGTCTTATGAAGGCTCCATAGATGCCCCAGTATAAGGGGAATGGAGGACATGGAAGTGAGAGGGGTGTGTAGGTGGAGTAACACCCTCATAGATGCAAGGGGAGGGGTAATGGGATAGGGGGTTTCCAGGAGGGAGGATACAGGAAATGGGATAACTCTTGAAATGTAAAGAAACTATCCATATATATGTGAGAGAACTGGTTTTGCCATTCTGTTTTTTGGTTGGTTGCTTGGTTGCTTGGTTTTTGCCTTTCCAGATGAATTTGAGAATTGCTCTTTCCATGTCTTTGAAGAATTGTGTTGGGATTTTGATGGGGATTGGATTGAATCTGTAGATTGTGTTTAGTAGAATGGCTATTTTTACTAAATTAATTCTGTTAATCCACGAGCATCAGAGATCTCTCCATTTTCTGTGATTTTTGATTTCTTTCTTGAGAGACTTAAAGGTATTATCATACAAGTCTTTCATTTGTTTTGTTAGAGTTACCTCAAGATATTTTATATTATTTGTTGCTACTGTGAAGAGAGTTGTTTCCCTAATTTCTTTTTCAGCCTGTTTATCATTTGTATAAAGGAAGGCTACTAATTTATTTGAGTTAATTTTATATCTGGCCACTTTGCTGAAGTTGTTTATCAGCTAGAGAAGTTCTCTTGTAGAACTTTTTGGAGTTGTTTCTACATACTATCAAATTATCTGCAAATAGTGATACCTTTATTACCTTTATTTCTTCTTTGCCTAACTGTATCCCCTTGATATCATGTTGTTTTCTTATTGTTCTTTCTAACATTTCAAGCATTATAGTGAATAGTTATTGGGAGGGGGGCATCCTTGTCTTGTCTCTGATTTTAGTGTAATTGCTTCAATTATGTCTCCATTTAATTTGATATTGGCTGTTGGTTTGCAGTAAATTATTTGTATTATGTTTAGGAATTGGCATTGAATTCTCCAACACTTTTAACATGAAGGGGTGTTGCATTTTGTCAAATGTTTTCTCTGCATTTAAGGAGATGATCAGGTGATTGTTTTTTTGAGTTTGTTTATATAGTGGGTTATATTAATGGATTTTTCTATATTGACCCAACCTTGCATCTCTTGGATTAAGCCTACTTTACTTAATCATGGTGTATGATGGTTCTGATGTGTTCTTAAATTCAGTTTGCAAGAATTTTATTGAGTATTTTTGCATTAATATTCATAATTGAGATTGGTCTGAAGTTCTCTTTTGTTTGGATTCTTGTGTGGTTTAGATATCAGAGTAACGAAAAGTTGTCAAGTGTGATGATGATTTTCCTACATCAGGAGGAAAATCCACCAAAAGAAAGTCTCAATTCATAATATCTATGCCCCAAATGCAAGAGTACCCACATTCATAAATGAAACTTTACTAAAGCTCAAAACACAAATTGAACCCCCCCAAATAATAATGGGATCATCATGGCCTAAGGCTGGTCCTCAATAACAGCAAAGACAACAAAAAGCCCACATACACATGAAAACTGAACAACTCTATACTCAATAATATTAACTTGGTTATGGAATAAAGAAAGAAATTAAGCCGGGCAGTGGTGGCACACGCCTTTAATCCCAGCACTTGGGAGGCAGAGGCAGGTGGATTTCTGAGTTCGAGGCCAGCCTGGTCTACAGAGTGAGTTCTAGGACAGCCAGGGCTACTCAGAGAAACCCTGTCTCGAGAAACCACAAAAAAGAAAGAAAGAAAGAAATTAAAGTCTTCCTGAAATTTAATGAAAATGTTGTCACATAATACCCAAACTTATGGGACACAAAGAAACCAGTGCTAAGAGGAAAATTCATAACACTAACTTGGTAAAGAGATTGTAGAGATCTTACACTAGCAACTTAACAGCACACTTGAAAGCTCTAGAACGTAAAGAAGCAAACATACCCAAAAGGAATATAAGGCAGGAAATAGTCAAACTCAGGGACAAAATCAAATAGAAACAAAGAGAACAATACAAAGAACCAATCCAACCAAAAGCTGTTTCCTTGAGAGAGTCAACAAGACAGGTAAACACCTAGCCAAACTAACTAAAGGACTCAGAGGCAGTATCCAAATTAACAAAATCAGAAATGAAAGGGTTTTCTTTCTAGACAAAAGCATTCTCTGCTTAAATAAAAATATTTCTGTTGACAATTTACCCATTGCTGCTATGACCAGTAGTTCTCATTAAAGTTAAACAATTATATTTAAATAAACACTCAAGAAGTTGAAACAAAAATAGTATCCTTGGCATTTAGTACTACTTGCTAGGAAATAACATACTCCAAATAATAGTTATCTTCCTCCTTGATAGTGTGTAATGGAAGCCTTATTTCCAGTGAAAGCCTATGATGTGGCCTAAAGAAAATCACTGCATTGCAAAGAACTATATAGACTTGCATCACACAGAGTGGTGCTACATGCCCAACATCCTCCCCTTGAAGGTAAACCGGAAAAATCAAGCATCTAAGCACATGCCAATCTCCTCTGCATATATATTGGGTTTGAGGCCAATGGGGACTACATGAGACAGAGAGACAGAAAGAGAACTACACAGATTCAGAAAGACAACATTAGATATTTTATCTTATATGTTGAACTTAGATTTAAATATGTAAGTGCAATAATATAAAATAAATACAATGTGTGTATTGTGTGTGTGTGCTTGCACACACACACACACGCACACAATGCAAGGAGAGAATGATGAAAAGCAAGAATCAACCTACAGGGAAGAAATGGACAGAAGAAAAGCTAATGGTGCACATGGGATATGAAAGAAGAAGGGGAAAGCAGTAAGCATGGAGAAGGGGTAGACTTGGGGTTTGTTTGGGAAAGAATAAAAACAACGTACAATGATATTTATGGATAAAAATACCCTAGTAAACTCCATTTCTTTGTACACTAAATTTAAAAAATGAAAAAGAAAAAAATCACAGATTATTGAAATAAATATTTTAAAAGTTATTTTCAATATTCAAGTGTAAGAAATGTAATTTATTTAGTGCAAGAACTACTGAGAAACAAGGAAGCAATCCTTGACTGATCACATAGCACTGACAAAAGAAACATGAGATCATAACGCAGGAGCATTATGAGCAAGATGTGGGGTTATCCTTAAAGCTAAATTGTGAGCCCAAATATAATGGCCCTGAACATTATCTCAGAAGACACACACTGGCAACATTACATTTACTTTTCTGCATATACTCATGTTCATAAACAGAATCAAGAAGGTCATAAGTCTCAGGTGAAGTGTTCATTGTTTTTTTTTAATTTTCTATATATTCTGAACTTCTTCATACTCAACTTCAATTAAAAATAAAATATAACAGTTAAATTAAAAAATATTTTCTGTATTCTAGCTTCATTTCCTGTGAATATACCCTAATATTCAACCATTTCTGCCGGAAAGGAATAAATTCCTGCACATGCTCATTTATTGAAGAATCTGCCAAGCAGCCATTGAATTGTGGAGGTCTTTTCCTTTGCACTCATAAAACACTGACAAAGTCTATCACCTCAGGAGACAGCAAACAAAGTCAGAAGAAAGATTTCTAATCTACTTCTGGCCTCTAGCTGCAACTTCTATCCTGTTTCCATGGAAATAGAAATAAGATACATAAAATAATAATAAAAGGAAGTGCTTTTGCTTGTGAATTTTTAAAGCTTTTGAATCTTTTTCTGTAAAAATATATGGTGACTACTTTCTAGTTAAAATATCAAATAAATAGCAATTAATTTTTAAACTATTTTCATTCTAGAGATGAAATATTTAAGAATGCATACATAGCTTTTGATGTTAAAAATAGTGTCATTTATTTCTCAACAGAGCAATCAGTTTAGTGTATTATTTGCAAGGGAGCAGAACAGTCACACTGATTTTTAGAGATAACATAGTCTCAGGACTGAGACAGCATAGATCTTAGATTGGGCAGGAGATGAAGTGATTCTTCTGCAGACAGTGAAACTGCTATGTTGAACAAGAGAAAGATCAGATTTTAGTACAAAGTGAGTCTAAAATGTGCAATGGTACTAAAGCACTGAAGTAACGAATTTAGAAGCCAGCAGAGGTCTCTGATTGCATTGAGTTGTGTAAGCCTTCGTCCCATGGCTAAAATATGTCTGGTGTTCTCTTTTGTTTCTTTTTGCATGGTTGTAGAGGAAGCATTTGGCATATGATTCCAAGTTTTTCTATTTGCGGCATGCTTTCTTTTATTTTTTCTGAGTCTTTATGACCCATAGAAATCTAATGATTACCCAGGACAATAGACATAGCAGCATGTAAGGTGTGTAACAGTTTCCTTATAGAAAATAATGCCCAAGCTGTCATTAGACTTTCTTGCTTTCAGTATCTTATTCCATCAGATAAAAACTATAATACTTTTCCTTCATAGGATTGATGCAGAGATATATCTGATTACAATAAATGTACCAACAATTATCATGGGTTCTAGATATTGAACAAATCAGATAGTAGAGTTTGGAGTAGGCATGAATTGAAACAATTTAAATAAAGTATGCCGGGCAGTGGTGGCGCACGCCTTTAATCCCAGCACTTGGGAGGCAGAGGCAGGTGGATTTCTGAGTTCAAGGCCAGCCTGGTCTACAGAGTGAGTTCCAGGACAGCCAGGGCTATACAGAGAAACCCTGTCTCGAAAAAAAACAAAAAACAAAACAAAAAAAAACAACAACAAAAAAAAAAAAATAAATAAAGTACAGTGACTTTGGATATTAAAAGAGCTAAAATAATAATAAATAACTGAGGACCTTGGGTTTTCTGTACTGAGACACTTAATTTAGGGAACACATAAAGAGAGGATGATTGGGCTCATATTTTCAGAAGACCAGTGTTAGCTTTCCTAATTTTATGTCTGTAGTGAAAACTGTCATCATGGCCATAGGAACATATGATGGAAGCTACTATTGCATGGTGGGTAGGAATTGGAGATGGATATTAATATTGCAAATACTTAGTTTTTCTTCTCATATTCTATTCAATATGTGGGTCTCCATGATTTGAAAGGACTTTTCTCTATGTTGATCATCTCTTACAACCATTATGGGTGTCTATTGTCAACCTAGGTACTGCTAATTCCAATAAATTTTACCAAATTTACCATTAAATAAAAATCTGACATATGATGCAGCATACTTGATTTTGAATAGTTGTCTAAATACTTTGAATTTATGATTATATAAAACATTTATGCACTCAATAGAATTTAATATCTATTTGAGTTGTGACTTTTGCTATTTAGGTTAGCAAGTGATGACATTTGATCCTGGAGAGTGACTGTGTTCTACAACTTTCAATTACAACTGATCACAGCCCTATATTTCCCAGCTGTGATTTGATAAGTCTGGTGTATCAAAACACATTTCCAACTTAGGAAAGTCTCAATTTAGTATCAGTTTTATCTAGACATGATATCATTTTCTAGGTGTAATTCAAAGTTATATTAAATTTAAATTTTGTCCTCACTTTTAAAGGCCTTATTGAAAAATACATTATATATGATATATCAGAAAGTAATAAAACTTTAGGAAAAATATTTTTCTTAAGAGTTATTAGATATCTTCCTTCTTTAATGTGCTTCTCCTGATTTTACAATGCCTGCTATAGATTAGAATAATGTAGAGGCTATTTACATTTTATTCAAAATAGGTATAAATTTTTTTCTCTATTGTGCCATATCTTTGTAAGACCCTTTCATTTTAACAAATTTTAATAAATTAATTGATTTATGATATTAACTTGATAGGAATCTGCCAGTTTTTAATGATTTTCTAGTGGTATCAAATTTTGTGTAGGCTGTTTTGAATCATACTGTGTTTTATATGAGCAGTATCTATCTTTGTTATTAGACAACTTTTAAGAGTTGTCAACTCACATTCAAGCCATGCAAGCCGAAAGCTTCTCTCTAGGGAGTGCTCTGAACTTGGGACTCAGGTGGAACCAGCAGGTAGGCACAGGCCACAGAAGTGACAGGACAGCTGGGACAGGATCCTTTCTGCTTCCATCTACAACTAGGAGGGACAGCAGATCAACAGCCATCCCTGCACCTTTCCCACATGCTGAGAGCATATCTCCAGGGTGTTCTCTGATCCAAGGACTCAGGAGGGACAGCTGATCCAAAGCCCTCTGCCCATAGATCTTACTAGAGGAAAGCTGATCTCCCAGAAGTGCTGGTACAGACTTACAGACCCATAGGAGGAACAAGCTCCAGCCAAAGACAGCAAGAACATCTAACAACAGAGATTACTAGATGGCAAAAGACAAACACATGAATCTTACCAACAGAAACCTAGACTACTTGCCATCATCCAAACCTAGTACTCCCACCACAGAAAGTCCTGGATATACCAAAACACCAGAAAAGCAAGATTTGGATCTAAAATCATAACTCATGATGGTGATAGAGAAATTTAAGAAGGACATAAATAACTCCCTTAAAGAAATACAGGAGATCATAGGTAAACAGGTACAAGCCTTTTAAGAGGAAAGACAAAAATCCCTTAAAGAATTATAGGAAAACACAAGTAAAAAAGTAGAAGCACTTAAAGAGGAAACCCAAAAATCCCTTAAAGAATTACACATCAAAACAATCATCCATCTTGATCAAGTAGGCTTCATTCCAGGGATGCAGGGATGGTTCAACATGTGGAAATCCATCAATGTAATTCACTATATAAAAAAACTAAAAGAAAAAAAATATGATCATCTCATTAGATGCTGAGAAAGCATTTGACAAAATCCAACACCCCTTCATGACAAAATTCTTGGAAAGATCAGGAATTCAAGGTCCATACTTAAACATATTAACAGCAATATATAGCAAATCAGTAGCCAACATCAAAATAAATGGAGAGAAACTTGAAGCAATCCCACTAAAATCAGGGACAAGACAAGACTGGCTACAATCTCCCTAATTCAATATAGTACTTCAAGTCCTAGCCAGAGCAATTATACAACAAAAGGAGATCAAAGGGATACAAATTGGAAAGGAAGAAGTTAAACTATCACTATTTGCTGATGATATGATAGTATACTTAAGTGACCCCAAAAATTCCACCAGAGAACTCCTAAACCTGATAAACAACTTCAACAAAGTAGCTAGATATAAAATTAACTCAAGCAAATCAGTGGCCTTCCTCTACACAAAGGATAAACAGGCTGAGAAAGAAATTAGAGAAACAACACCCTTCACAATAGTCACAGATAATATAAAATACCTTGGTGTGACTTTAACTAGGCAAGTAAAAGATCTGTATCACAAGAACTTTTAGTCTCTGACGAAGGAAATTGAAGAAGATCTCAGAAAATGGATAGATCTCTCATGCTCGTCGATTAGCAGGATTAATAAACTAAAAATGGCCATCTTGCAGAAAGCACTCTACAGATTCAATGCAATTCCAACTCAATTCTTCACAGATTTAGAGAGAGCAATTTGCAAATTCATCTGGAATAACAAAAAAACCTAGGATAGCAAAAACTATTCTCAACAATAAAAGAATCTCTGGTGGAATTACCATTTTTAACCTTAAGCTTTAGTACAGAGCAATTGTGATAAAAACTGCACAGTACTGGAACAGTGACAGATAGGCAGGTGGATCAATGGAATAGAATTGAAGAAGCAGAAATGAACCCACACATACATGGTCACTTGATCTTTGACAAAGGAGGTAAAATCATCCAGTGGAAAAAAGACAGAATTTTCAACAAATGGTGCTGGCTCAAGTGCCTGTTAGCATGTAGAAGAATGCAAATCTATACACTCCTATCTCCTTGCACAAAGCTCAAGTCCAAGTGGATCAAGGACCTCCACAGAAAACCAGATACACTGAAACTAATAGAAAAGAAAATTGGGAAGAGAATAGAGCACATAGGCACAGGGGAAATTTTCCTGAATAGAACACCAAAAGCTTAAGCTCTAAGATCAAGACTTGACAAATGGGACCTCATAAAATTCCAAACTTCTGTAATACAAATACAAATTGTCAATAGGACAAAATGGTAACCAACAAATTGGGAAAAGATCTTTATCAATCCTCTATCTGATAGAGGGCTAATATCCAATATATTCAAAGAACTCAAGAAGTTAGACTCCAGAGAAGCAAATAACCCTATTTAAAAATGGGGTACAGCTGGGTGGTGGTGGTGCACGCCTTTAATCCCAGCACTTGAGAGGCAGAAGCAGGAAGATTTCTGAGTTTGAGGCCAGCCTGGTCTACAGAGTGAGTACCAGGAGAGCCAGGGTTACACAAAAAAACCCTGTCTCGAACCTCTCCCCAAAAAAATTGGGTACAGAGCTAAACCAAGAATTCTCAACTGAGGAATACCAAATGACTGAGAAGCACCTAAAGAAATTTTCAACATCCTTAGTCATCATGGAAATGCAAATTAAAACAACCCTGAGATTCCACCTCGCACCAGTCAGAATGCCTAGGATAAAAAAACTCAGGTGACAGCAGATGCTGAGGAGGTTGTGGAGAAAGAGGAACACTCCTTCATTGTTGGTGGGATTGTAAGCTGGTACAACCTCTCTGGAAATCAGTTTGGCAGTTCCACTGGAAACTAGACATAGTACTACCAGAAGACTCAGGTATACCACTTCTGGGCATATACACAGAAGATGGTCCAACATGTAATAAGGACACATGCTCCATTATGTTCATAGCAGCCTTATTTATAATACCAGAAACTGGAAACAACCCAGATGTCCCTCAACAGAGGAATGGATACAGAAAATTGAGACATCTACACAATGGAGTACTACTCAGCTATTAAAAACAATGAATTTATGAAATTCTTAGGAAAATATATAGATCTGGAGAATATCATCCAGAGTAAGGTAACCCAATCATAAAAGAACACACATGGTTATGTATTCTCTGATAAGTGGATATTAGCCCAGAAGCTCAGAATACCCAAAATATAATCCACAAACTACAAGAAACTCAAGAAGGAAAACCAAAATGTGGATACTTTGTTCCTTCTTAAAAGGGGGGATAAAATACCCATGGAAGGAGTTGCAGAGACAAACTATAGAGCAGAGTCTGAAGGAAGGACAATCCAGAGACTGTTCCACCTGGGAATCCTTCCCACATTCAATCATCAAATCCAGATACTATTATGGATGTCAGCAAGTGCTGGCTGGCAGAATCCTAATATAGCTGTCTTCTGAGAGACTCTGATAGTACCTGACTAATACAGAAGTAGAGGCTCATAGCCACCCATTGAACTGAGCACAGGGTCTCCAATGAAGGAGCTAGAGAAAGGACCCAAGGAGCTGAAGGGTTTGCAGCCCCTTAGGACAAACAACAATATGAACTAAGTAATACCCTCAGAGCTCCCAGGGACTAAACCACCAACCAAAGAGTACACATGGTGGGACTCATGGCTCTAGTTGCATATGTAGTAGAGGATATCCTAGTCAGTCATCCAGGGGAAGAGAGGCCTTTGGCTGTGTTATGGTTCTATGCCCCATTGTAGGGGAATGCCAGGGTCAGTAAGCAGAAGGAGGTGGGTTGGGGAGCAGGGGGAGGGGGAGGGAACAGGGTTTTATTTGTTTGTTTGTTTGTTTGTTTTTTCAGTGGGTAAACTGGGAAAGGAGATATCATATGACATGTAAATAAAGAAAATATCTAGTTTAAAAATAAGAGTTGTCAACTCAACTCTTCATAGTTAACCTAGGTTAAATATAAGTCTGAGGTTTTCTTACAGTTTGTTCAACATGATAATGATATAAATATGAGGGTTTCTTATGTTTGCTTTGATTTCCATAATAACAACCATATACTTAATGTTCAGTTGTTCTTTAATTAAATCTTTAAAGTTTGGTGAAAGATCTCTACTTTGATTAAGTGGGTAAATCTCCAGTGCATTTTACCACAAAACTTATGTCTCACCAAATCTATGTTCTATCTATGATGAAAAGAAAATTCCGAGAAAATAAATTTACCCTAAATTTTATTTGTCATAAGTTATGGAAGAGGAGATGTAGACCTAAAAGTAAGATTTAATTAAAATTGAGACCCATACAAAGCAATGGTTTAAACCCTGTAGTTTACCATAGCCACATGTTAGAAATACTTGAAGTTCAAGACACAAGAATTTAAAATAGAAACCAGGTTGTTTACATATTAATATCTAGTCCTTTTTCTTTACTCAAGAAAAGAGACTTTTTCTGAAATGTGGATTTTAAGATTTCAACTTGTAGGTTTCAAATTCAGACTACCACAAATCAGAAAGAGTCAATTACCATAAAACAGAGGCATATGTAATATTTCCACTAACATCATTTCTCTTGCTGTTCCTAGTTACTAGATTTGCTGGCCATGATCTAACTGACTGTCAGTCTCCCATCTCACTCACTAATTTCATGGTCTGCTGAAGAGCATTGCTGTGAGGCTTCAGGGACAGGACAAATGTAAAAGGTTTAGTAGCAGCCTGAGCCAAAGTAGAGTAGTCTGATAGAAACTTGAGAACATAGATAATTAATAATGAAATGTTGTGATAGAAGAGAACAGAAAAAAGTCTCCTTTTCCCTTCTTTCTCTTCCTTCTTTCTGTTCTCCCTTCATTTTCTCTTTTCTTCCTTCCTTCCTTCCCCCTTTTTGCTTTTGGTTTGATTTCACTTAAACTAAGGTAAATGACAAGAAAGAAGGTAGTGTTAAGAGAAGAAATAGTAGTCCACGTGCTAGGAAATTAAATAACAAATTTTTCCTTACTCAATTTTGAGAAAATAAAAGTTAATCCCCAATATCTTTTCGCAACACCCCTTAATAATGTCTGTGTATTCTTTTTGGATTACATCTACTCTACTAAGAAAAATAAAACTAAGTGAAAAATTTCTACTTCCTCACTCTTTCCTTCTGCAAAATATACTTGGTCCTACATAAACACGTAGTGTAGGTTCTGAACTCTGAGAACAAGAATAGAGGTTTAAAAGAAGCAAGGGAATTTAAAAATTTTGTGACCCAGCCAAATATACTGCTTTATTCACTCCTGATTTTGAATATTTTTGTCTCTATAATTGGTAAATATTTTAAAGAATAAATGTATTTATTCCTATTGAAATATATGAAATATGAATATTTGTAGCTTTTTACATATCCTATTAATGCTTTATGGCTAAGATATAACAGCAAAGTATAAAACTCAAACCAAGAGTTTACCTGTGAATAAGAAAATACATTCATAATATTTAATTTTATAAAAATAACTGAACTAGAGATGATTATTCGGTGGTTAAGAACAATGGTTGCTCTTTTATATGATATGGCTCTGGTGCACACAGTCTTCTACAGGGTAGCTTACAACCATCTGCAACTCCAGTTCTAGGGATTCTGTATCCTTCACTGGCCTCTTCAGGAACCAGATATGAACATTCTGCACAGACTCATATGAAAACAAAATGCTAATATGCATAAAAGAAAATAAATACATTTAAAAATTAAAAATGCATATTCTTTATATAAGTATAAAGTGTTATAACCTCAATAAAACACTTATAAACTCAATAAAACCCTCAATAAAACCAAAACTGTTTTGGTTTGGTTTTGAAAAAATTTTATTCAAAAAGTATTGATAGAACCATGCTCCCATGTATACACAGGCATGTGTACTTTTCCATACACATACACATACATTCGTGTATGGTACATTCTGATTACTGTCACCTTACACTCTTGTCTTTCCCGCCTTCATGGCAATTAGTATGAAAGTGTTAAATTATGATAATTTTGAATACTTCTCCTTCCCACATCTTCCCTGACTTCCTACTCCCTTTGTTTCCACCTTGTAGCCCCCAAGTCTCTTTTACTCTTCCATGTTTCATATAACATTTTACCCACTCTCATACTTCTCTGTTGCTTATTATATTCTGTCCTCTTAGCCTCAAATACCACACTTATACTGGTTTTACATGTATCCATTATAATACAAAGATTTTAAATATTTTAATTTTTATTTAAATATATTTATAAAACATGTTGTCATGTTTTCCCTTCTCAAGACCTTCCCAGTCATCCCCACCTCCCTACCACCTACTTCATCACCCCCAATAAACAAGCAGACAAAAATTTAGAACAAATAACAGAAACATAAACCAGAATAAGTTTTAGAAGCTCAAAACAAAACTGAATGAAAATCCTCCCAGCACAGATACATACACAATGGGGTTTCTCTGCATTGCCCAGCTACTCTATTGTTAAACAAGAACTTGTTTAACCTAATACTTACAGAGTATTAAGGTCATTATCAATTTTGTCTGTCTATGTCTTCTTTCCTGCCTATTTTCTTTCTTTTTCATCTCCACACATATCTGGGTACTGTAAAATGTTTGATATTTTCTCATTTCTATTCTCCTTTGCAGTAGATCAGAGAGCAATCATGGTAGGATCTCCTTTGAATTTATTGTTTTGTTTTGGATTAACACTTTTTTTCACTTTTATCAAACATAGAACCTTTTGTAATAAATTATACCCCGATTGCATTTTCCTTTCCCTCTATTCTTCCCAGCATACCCTTCATCCCCTCCTCTCCAGGTATATTCCCTTTCTGTCTCTTGGAAACTTATAAGTGAGTCTGTCTCCCACAAGATGGAATTGGCACAGAAGAGGTGCCCCACTGTCATCATCCAGGAAAATTCCCTCTACCTTGCCTGGGAAACACAGTAGAACTAGCCCTAGTACTTCAGGCACAGGTGAGCAGACTAGAGGTGAGCAAGAGAGCTGGTGTCCCCACCCCTTGCTGGCTACAACAAGGGGATGAAAGGAGTACTGGCAGATTGATCAACTTAGCTCCTAAGCAGATCCAGATTCAGATCCAGGGCTTTGTGTTTGCCCACCCCAACATCTACACCATCAATGAACTGCTGAAGCAAGTGAAGAGGCAAATCCTGCAGAACCAAAGCTCCATGGCCTCCATGACACAGGAAACAGGATAGCCAAGAGGAGTCCTGGTATTGACAGTGTAGAAGAATCCAGAATCCTTAAAGCAGACCAATGATTCATTGAAATGAACATTTGCAAGTAAAGATGAACAAAAGGGTGTGTGACACACTGAAGCTTCCATAAAGAGATTTTATTAACGGTTTGTTTACTTGTTTGCTTTTTATTTTTTGTTGTTGGTGATTTTTTTTCTTTTCGGGGGGAGTTCACAAGGACAGAGTAGAGAGTGGATGCGAAGGGATGCATAGATGAAGGGAATTGGGGTACATGACCTTAAATTCACAAAGAATTAATAAAATGTTAAGAGAAAACAGAAACATGAAGGCTTCTAAGAGATAACAATAAAGTGACAAAATAAAATACAAGAATAGCAAAACCAACATACCAAACTTGGAAATGTGGCACAAAAGAAGAATAAGAGCCTTAGGAGTAGGCACTGGTATCAGAGATCTCCTCATTCTTACATTCTGGGGTCCCATAAAAATATTAAGATAAAAGTTATAGTTAGCATAGATGCAGAAAATCTGGAGCAGACCTGTGTAGGTCTAGTGCTTACTGTTTTAGTCTGTCTGAGATGTTTTGAGCTTTGCTCAGTTGATTTAGACCGCTTTGTTCTTCTGGAGCCCTTCACATCTTCTGGTTCTTACACTCTTTCTGCTTTCTCTTTTATGGGATTCCCTGGGCTCTGAGGGAAGGATTTGATGGGGACATCAATTTAAACATATTTTTGTTAATGGCTGGCAATGAGTTTCTGCATCTATTTCCATCTACTGCTGGATAACGCTTCTCTGATTATGACTTATTAAAGCACCGATTGATGTGTAGAGTAGATTATCATTAGGAGTCATTTTATTGATATTCTTTTTATTTTAAAGACCAGTAGCATTTTATTTTACATTAGGTCTCTGGGCTATCTAGTCTCTGGCTCTTGGTTATCCTAGTAGAGTTAGCTATAGGTTCTGTGTCATGGAGTAGGCCTTAAGTCAAATCAGACAAGTTCTGTGCTTCAATTGCTCTAGTATATTTTGCAGCTGAATAGATTGCAGGACAAAGGTGTTGTGGTTGGGTTGGTGTACATATTTATCTTTCATATCTGGCAGAATACATTCCCATACAGAGTCTAGAACATAGAGGTGATGGCTCCATGTAGAACCAAGCCTAACTTCTCTGTGTTCAGTGATTTCTCCAAGCGTTGGCCTCAGCCATGGGGATCCACTGCCAGTTTGTGAAGAGACAGATTGAGTTGAGTGGAAATTGATGGATGATGATATGGAAAACTATTGCAATAAAAGCTCTCTAAAATATGGGATAATCATAATGAAGTCCTTTAATAATGCGGGATATAAAGTTGGAACTGGTCATCTCTTGTCACCAAGAAGGAGTCTAGTGGGAGGACTGAATTACATTTGGTTGAATTGTCAACAATGAGGGTACCAAGGAAATTCCCAAGTAATTCAAGCTGGTGCTAATAAAGTTGCTTGCCTTCCTTTGAATCTTATTTTATATTTTGTAGATTTTTTTTGATTATGTGAAGCATCACTGTACATGTTTATAAATAGGAAAATTCCTATTTTGTGCTCTTTTTCTATTTTGCAGAATATGTGGTAGAAATAGGTTACCGGCCACATCCAGAACACTGTACTAGTACCATTAATTCTGTACCAATAACAAGGGTGAAAAATGGGGCATTGTGCATTGTACATGATATTAGCTCTCTCTCTCTCTTATACCTATGCTCCGTTGTCAGCATTCTAATGTGCTGTCTTTTCTGGGTAGTCAAGTGTATAAAGACTTAGCTACCACAAAAATATGTTATAAAATTATTCTAAAATTCTCAATAGTCTATAAGCTACTTTACTAAAAGTTAGATCCATAACTTGGACATTATGTTTTTTGAATAGAAAGCATTCAAGAATACCAAACATGTCTGCAAAGTCCAGAATAAATAAAAATAATTTTAATTTGATGGAATTTTATTTTCATTATGAGAATATTAGCTTCAAAAATAACTGCCAGGTTACACAACAAGATTGTAGGTTTTGTGATTCACTGCATGTTTGTAAGTTCCTCACACGGTGAAACAAAGCACTTAAGAGGGAGGCCTAACGGGATCAATGTTCCTTTATTATCATGTGTGAATTCTAGCTAAACTGGCTATCGAAAATGGGATTACCTATTAATATTGCTATTCAAGAATTCATTTATCAGAAATTTTCACTTTTATGTTATTTTCCATATTTGTGTTTATATTTCTACATATCATCTGTGTTACATTTTAACTCTAAAACACCTAAAAAATAACTGCCATATAAAGATTTCAATAAAATGTTAGGATTATGCTGCTTAAAAGTTTAGAATATTTTTTAAATTTCTCTAGCTCATATAATAGATTCCATTTTGAAAACTAAAATCTGTTTTCACAATATGCTTGTCTCTAATTTAAGTACTAGAATTCTTTCATTTTTTTTTCTTTTTTGAAATTATGATGCCAGTAAAAACAAGATGAAAACATGCCCCAGCATCTCTTAGAGTAATATCTCAAGACATTTATGTAATTCTTCAAATTATATTTAGATGCTGAAGTACCTTGTTATTAAGAGAAATATTTTAGTATGATTCATTATACATGTATTTGAACTTGCAGATATTTTGCTCAGATTTAAAGGCTAAGTAGATTCTTAAAAGTAGTGAATTTTTAATGATCCACATAATATAGTCTAACAATGTGGGCTGTTTCGTATATCTAACTGGATAATAGACAATATGAAAGAATCAGAACTTACTTACTCCATAATATATTATCTGATATAATAAACACAGCTAATAGTATTAATGGTGTTTAATATAATGTAGAAAAGATTATTATATATTCTTACAATATTATAGAAGTACAGTAATACCTTGTTGGGATTTCTTCTTTGAGAATGAGATTTGTATTCAAATATTTAAAAATTGTGTTCACTTCTACACTTATTTCAGTTCATTTTACAGAGCAAAAGGAAGACAAAAGCAAAAAAGATGGAAACAAAATTAAGTTTTATAGAGATTAAAAATGAGATGCCCTTCAACTTGTTAAAGAGCTCATTTTTCCTTTAGTTAAAAAGGAACATTTGAATAAAACACATAAATATTAAAAAGGCAATTATACTTTGTTACCAGGACAACAGAAATTGAAACACATGATAAAATAATGAGAATAATTTACAGCTCAGTGGGACAACCATGGATACAATAATCTAATGGAAGAGCCACATTTATTTAAAATGAAAATATCATCTCTTATCTAAGTTCATCCTTAATTTCAACATTTGTATGTCAAATGATAGAATATAATACTGTTTATCTTTTTTTCAAAGATATTTCAGTAATTCATGAACAATTATGAAATAACTACTTTACTACAAAGAGTGCTTCCTTGTTATAGTCTTAATTCAACTTTCTGAAGGAAAAAACATCTTTGTTTCCCTAGACAAGTCTATGCTCCCTAATAAGTATGGATCAATGCACAATTTCCAGATTACAGCTAGATGAAGCAATTTCAAAATTCAATAATTTCAAATACATATTTTGAACATACAAACATAATTACCTCCCTAATTTGAATCTAGAAACTTAAATATTTTCAATTTGCATATCATACTCAATTAAAAATAGCTTAATATATGATCTTGTAATGATAGCCAGTAAATATTTTGAATGAAAATCCTATAGGTACTCATAATTAATCTCCAGTTGAGTATGATGAATAAACTGCTTATAACAATGTCATTAATTATATTTATCATTTAGTTAACTATGTAAATAGACAGAGTTTGATATAGTCAAATATTATTTAGTCATAGCCTCAGAGAGAAAAATCATAAAATTCTTTACTTGAATAATTTATACAAGTCTGAAACTATGTATTGAGATCAGGACAGAAGCAAGTCAGCATGTTTTTCTAAATTAGACAACCAATTGCCTTCTGATTAGAGATGAGCAGGCACACAATTGTCCAGGCATTCTGAATCAATTATTAAGGGAGCAAGCCAGAAACCAATGGGGTTCACAAGTAGGCCACATATTAGGACTGGCACAAAGGAAGATTTTTATTTTAGTAATGATGCTTGTCAGATTGGTTTTTTGGCTCATTTTTTGCCTTCCTGCAGAGAAAACAGCAGGTAAAATGAAAAGCTCTTAAACATGACAATTTACGGAAATTAGCAATAAATGAATAAACAAATAAATAAAAATAAGGAAATAAAGAAATAAATGTTGTATTTTATATGTGAGTAATGTATTCCTGCCTGCATCTTTAGGATAGAGTTAGAATTAATCGAGTCTACTAATACATCTCAGTGTGAACTTCCATAAAAGCATGCTCTCAATACCGCAGAGGAAGAGAAGGTAATTTGTGTGCTGTTTGAGAATCTGGCCATCTTCTCTAACAGTGACAGATAACTTAGAACAGGTGACAACCCATGGTAGTAATAGAAAAAATATAGAGTGAAACCTTTAAGGAGAACACATGTAATACTGCAGACCTAACTGAAGAAGACAGGAAATCCTTACATAACTAGAGCTTAGTGTTTAAAATGGAGCCTGCCAACATTGCAAATTAACTGTATATTCATTGCAGAATGGGCAGGAAAAAGAGCTGTGGGAGACTTTTGAGTATTTTAAGGGAACTTTCTTCTTAAGCCTTCTAATGCTTGGTCAATATTAATATTATTTTAGATAACCTTCACTTATTCTCAAGTAGAATTTACCTGGAATACACTCCATTTATAATAAATGACTGCAATATATGTTATCATATTTTGTTCATATAATTACACATGTAGTAACATGGATGTGTAATTCTATATTCTCATGTGAGGCCAAGAGTTCAGGCAATCTATTTTGATCAGACTGATCAGACATAGGTTGTTGCTATGTTTTACCATATAACCATATCTAGAGCAATTTCATCAACAATGCAAAATCAATATTCCTATTTCACATGAACATATAGGTAATATATAAAGTAAAAATTTACTTTCTAAGAAATACTTGTATTTTCTTCTTTTAATATTTTCTCATCAAAAGGTAAAGTGCTAAAACAGCCAACTCTATCCTGGATAATTTCAAGATAGTCTAGGATCATTTTGCGATTTGGCTTTCATGAATAAAGAACCCTTAAAAATGCATCAAGCATGCACTGATGCAGGCAGCTGCCTCCCTTCCAATAGGACACTGTTATTTCACTTCTATGCCAGTTTATAAACATCACTGCTAAATGGAAAGCAGAGATAATTCATTCAGTTCACTTAGGAAAACCTTGAACTTCAGGTCACCTAAACTAAATCTCTTTAAATCTCAGAAGTAATGAGAGAGCAAACATAAAATTATAGAAAATTCTAATGCTATTTTCATCCCAGAGAGTTCAGAATTACATTATGCAGGGAATATAATTAACTCCACTGAATTCCCCCTAAGTAGTATGTTAGAAGTGAAGGACTTATTATTAGCCCAAATGGGGGGAAAAAAAACACAGGTCTGAAATAAAGCATCTGCAACACAGCCATCAATGACCACTGATTCTGAACACATCTTGCAAGGAAATGACACATGATTAAGAGTCAAAGGAGGGGTGAAAGCTATATTTAAAACCATGAACTAGGAGTAAAAGGAGTGCACACTGCATGTCCATTTAGGACATGAGTGAAAGAACCTAATATATATAGCAACCTAATATAGCAACTTAAATAGAATGTTGCTACTGTTTTCTTCCAAGGCTCAGGATAGATAGAGCTAAGAAAGTTTCCATCAAAGAAGAATCAGGGAGTCTAAAATCCTCTGCAGAATCTTTTCTGATTCATTGGTAAATTACCATTTTAGAATGTTACCAAACTGTTTTACCAGAGATACATAGAAAATTTTTAAATAGAGAGATAGATAAATAGATAGGTAGATTCACAGATAAATACATAGATTCATAGATAGATAGGTACATAGATATTAAATTTCTATTATGACATAGAATTTTTTTTGGCACTGGCCAAAGACCTGTGAGGTGATATGAGCTGGGCAGCTGCCATGAAACTGGGTTAAATAAAAATGAGTTGCTTCTCAATCTCAAACTTACACTCCCTAGAATGAGTTTGGATTAGTCAAGGGAGAATTTATGGTATTATATACCCTGTCCTTTAATTGTATATGATGTAAAGATAAACAAATGTAAATAATTTAAGAGAGATTTGAAAAGGTTTTGCTACTGTAAGTAGCAAACCAAGTTGAAAACTACTCATGGTGTAAACTAGAGGAAAAGTGGTTGTTTTGTGTGTTTTTACTATTATTTAGAGACTTAATTAGGTCACTTCACTGTACCACTTAGAATCCAAGTTTCCATTATATAAAGCTTCTAAAACTAAAATTTGGTTAAATGAAAAGCAGATAAGGAAACATATGGAAATCAATTCAGGAAATATAAAAGTGTATAAACAATGCTTCTAATTTTTCCAATTGTACTATTACACAAGATTAGTGATTGTAAATCATATGAACAGATATTTTTGGGGGAACTTACATATCTAGATTGTTCAGAAACCCAAGCAGTTTCAACAATACTTAGTATATTATAGCTCATCATCTAATAAAGTATTTTAAAAATACATATTTCTATCTTAACCTGCTTAATAACTATATCAATTTCATATGAAATAATCCTATTTTAAATATTCTTTACTTGTCATTATTAAGGAGTCACTAATGTAACTTGCAGATATATTTGTTTTGTTCATTATATAACTTTTAATATAACAAAAACTATATTTCTGATTTCTATTAACCTTTGAGGAACTGTCAAAATTGATTTTCCCTATTGGATCCTTAATGTGTTTATAATTTCATCTATGACTAAAATGTGATATTGCAAAACAACTAGATGACTATGATGGCTCACACCTTTAGATCCACCTTTTCAGAAGACTGGATTATAGGGATACCTTGAGTCCAGGGTGTTGAATGGAGTCTGGACAACAAAGGAAGATGCTGTTTTCAAGTAAATAAATAAGACAAATCCATACAATGTACTCTGGGCATACACTTTCCTATGTCTGTAATTTGAAATACATTTCAACTGCTTTTTTCTAGTTTTTCATTTCCAATTTAATGAACAGAGTGTATAATAGCATAAACTCTCGCTTGAGTAATCTAGGGAAAGTAAGTTTGAAAATGAGAAGCCAACTTTCTTCCATTCAATCAACTTTTAAAGTAGCTGGCCACTTCATATTTTCTATCAGGTCTTTTTGCATATTACAAAATACCTCATATTAAAATTTCAATAATTTTTGTAATTTAAAATAATAATTATTCACTTATGTTTTGTAACTTTGAATTTGTAGCCTTTTAAAATTCTATCATATAGTTACATTTTATTGCAAAATTTTCTCTGTGTAAGGTTAAGAGTTTAATAAGCCTGGTGGTGGTGGTGCACTCCTTTAATCCTAGCACTTGGGAGGCAGAGGCAGGCAGATTTCTGAGTTCGAGGCCAGCCTGGTCTACAAAGTGAGCTCCAGGACAGCCAGGGCTATACAGAGAAACCATGTCTTGAAAAAAAAAAAGAGTTTAATAAATAATGAGACTAAATCCCCTAGAAAATTACAGAGAACAATTGAGATCTCTCTCTGAATTAAAGTGTGTTTCTCTTTGCTGTGCTCAACTATTTATGAGACAGAAGTGAAACCATGTGAGAAAAGAAGGATTTGTTTTGTCTTACAGTTGCTATCTAAATGAGGTGAATGGTGACATTATACTCAATGTCAGGAGCAGAGAGATATAAACACTGATGCTTAGGTCATTTCCCTCCATATTCAGTATAGGAAGCCAGTTCATTAAATGACAAGTCCACATTTAGGGTGGGCCCTTCCTTTTCAGGTAGGTATTTCTGGAAACACCCTTATTGGCAACATGCCCAGAAATATGTTTCTATGTTCATTCTAAACTCAGTAAAGTTCACAATGAAGATTGACTACTATATCTGTACTTGTTGCCCATCTGATACCCAAATAAATCATTTTAAATCATAGTGTTTCATCCCAGAGTACCAAAGTCTTATTTGTATTTCATAATTCAAAATATGTTTACTCCATCCCTAAAAGTCACCAACGACTTAAGAGTATCTACATTGTTAGCAACTGAAAGCTTGTTCTGATACTCAAGGCAATTCTTTACCTTTGAACCCATGTTGCATACTTCCTACATACAATGGCACAGAGTAAATTTCGAAGAAAGGAAAATTGAACCATATCAGAAAAAGATTATTGGCCAAACCAAGACCAAATCTTAACCTGACAACACATGGAGGGATCCATGGCTCCAGGTGCACAGGTAGCTAGCTTATTTGGCACCAGTGAGGAGGGGGTCCCTTGGTCTTGTGGAGGCTCAATGCCCCCGTGTAGAGGAATGCTAGGACACTGAGGTGGGAGTGGGTGGCTCCGCACCCTCATAGAAGCAGTGGGAATTGTTTGAGGGGATAGAGAGTTTGTGGAGGTAAAACTGGGAAGGGGATAACAATTAAAATGTAGATAAATAAAATAACCAATAAAAAATTTCAAAAGAAAAAATATCTTGCCAGTGCATATAAGGTCATTGGGCCAGTGATAGAATCATTGGAACCTTCAAAGGACATGTGACTCTGTCACTCTACCACTGTGTACTGTGTACTGTCACTTATGCACAGTATAAAACATCTCTTTATTGGGTCAGCTCAACTACAGAGAAAAGTAATTGTATTAACTAAGCACAATTTTCTACTCAATAGTTAGAAATGAAGAAAGTTGAAAATGTTTTAATTAGAGAAGATTGTTGTATGTTTTATACAGTTGACCCTCTTAGATGCTTTCCTATCTATAACATAAATAAAAAGTCAATATAACAAGTCAATAGTATTTGTCATCATATCATTAATTATAGAAATGAAATATAAAATATAGGTTCAATATATTAATTTACTTGTGTTTCTTAACAACATGTATATCACTTATTTGCAATGCACTGAAGAAACTATTTCACTCACTAAACTTGAATTTATAAAAACAAACAATCCTATGATTTCAATATTCAAACATTTTTTCATATGGCATGTTTATGATTAATGTGTGTGTATGTTTGTATCTGTGTGTCTGTCTGTGGATATACATGTACCCATAAGCTAATGAATTATTGTGTGTATACAATTATCAGTGAGCTACTAAGTGTAGTATGTTCTGAGAGATGTGACTGTTGCACAGAAAGAGGAGTTGTATTATGTTCGAACAATTAATGAAGCACTGAACTAACCTGAAAGAAGTTCAGGATAATAGCCATTTCAAACATAGTAGTGTGACCCACAGTCATGTGCACAGCTGGAATATTAGGACTCACTGTTTACAAACAAGTAAACATGATTCTTCACTTATCGAAGCCTTAAACAGTCAGCTTCCTATAACCTGGATCAAATGTTTATAAGATAACTTTCAATGGTCTTTGTAAGTTAAGGGCAAAAACAAATCTAAAATGTATGCATCCACTTAATTTAAAATACACAGCTTATACAGCAATTGGAAATTACTTGGCATGAAAATAAAGAGACTTGGCTGAAATATTTTACTCCTTCAACCTAAAGCTTTTGACAAAGCTCAACTGTAATAAAACACACACACACACACACACACACACACACACACACATGTTTAACTGTGAATTGGCAAAATAGTTAAATAATAATTAGAGAAAATACACAAAAAAGAATATGAAACACATTTGCTTTTAACACAAATGTCTGAGTTTAAAGACAGGCTTAGCTGCTTTTCTCTAAGAATCCAGTGTAAAGCTTTTCAATAAATGGCTTTCTGGCATTGATTTTATCTGTGGTGTTTCCATATCTCTATTGCTTTATTTTAATTCTAGCCATACACTGCGGAGTCTGCACACAGTACTGGGAATCTTTCACCTTCTGGAGGGATCATGGTATGAGCATGAGCACACTTATGCAAACATATGTAGAAAAACTTTTTTACAGCAAAAACTTTGAAAATATCAAATCATTTATTTTGCTTTGTTTCATAGAATATTTGGGGGATATTTATGTGGGGAAAAAAGATATCTGAAAGCCCACTCACTGAATGTACTCTATTTATTTCTCAACTTAAAAACCTTGCTCAAAATGCATTTTAATAAATGGATTTTAAAAGAAACATTTCAGGTAGTAACCAGTTCTTCAGTTCCTGCGATGTACACATACTCCTAAGTTCTATAAAGCTAAGAGAACTTGCCTCCCAAGACATAGCTGCCATGTAGAAAGCACTTGGTTTAGAGAGCAGAAGATATAGGCTTCTGCTAAACTACATTCATAATAAAAATAATAGCTTTTTAAAATGTTACTGTGAGGTGCTCTGAACGAAAATGATACAAACATTGTGACCACTTATGTAATGTCAACACCTTAGTAATTAGAAAATATTACAAGATTGTTTCAAACACATAATTATAACCTCAAAATCCTTATAGATTTTGACTCTCAATAACATTTAACCAGAATGTGATAAGAATTAACCTACAACACATATTACTTCCCAGCAGTGTAAGAAAGGGACATGGAAAGAGAAGTTAGGAAGACAATGCAGGGATGAGGAAACCAATTTAGGAAGAGATGGGAAAAGAAGGAATTCCTGAAGGTAGGCTAGTATTTTAATCACATCTAAAGATACTTTGTTTTAGTGGATTTGTTTGCTTTCATTCTTAAGAGTTAAATAAAAGATATTCAAATATTCCCACAAGATACAAAGAAGAATTTTTCTCCTGTTTTCCATTGTTCCTTTAAAAGATGGCCATTTTAAATAAGAATATGAATGAAAACATGTAAAAATTACCCACCCAATTTCCTGAAAGGGAAATCTCTTTAAATCACGAAAAAAAAAATCACTATTTTGTCAAAAACAAACACCTAAGCCAAAATGTTTAGGGTAAATATCATGGGAATTTTAAGAAACAACTTTCTAGGTGTTTCAAAAAGAAAGGTTCACTGAGTAAATGTCTATTCATTGAAAATTTTAAAATACAGATTTACCAGTGTTTGCTTTCATACAGACGACTTGGAATGGAGTGTTGACTTTAGTATTAATTGCAAAGGTCATCACAATAGCTGGCAAGAGACAAAGCTTCACTATCAGTAAATTTTTCCATTAGGTGAAGCAGGACTGAATATTTGATTTCCTTCCATCAGAAGTAGTACTCAAGCGATAGGCCAAAACACTCGCAAGAGATTTATATACCATATGGATTTTTAATAAATATAGAAATGGGCTTTTACGAAATTGAATATTAAAGACTGCGTAAAGTATGGCAGAACCAAAAGCATCCTTGTTAGAATTATACAGCGCAAAGATTATTTCCTTTGCCTTAAGTTAAATATTTGATATAAATTATCTCATAGGCATTTGTATGAGGTAGGACTAAGTTAGAACAACATATTAGACCAAATAGTTCTTCCTTCTTATGATTTAGTCAGTGCCTGCTGATTGGTAACCTAGAGTCACAGAGGCAAATTCATGTTACACAAATATTAGTATTATATAAGTTTCTATTTAGTTGAGGATGACTTTATAATACTTATATATGAATAGCACATGTAGTTCATTTAAAATTAAGAAATATAAAATGCATTTGCGTGTTACAACTTATAAAATCTATTAGAATCTCATTGATTTTTACTTTTAAGAAAGGGTCTCAAAAATCATTCTATTTTGTTTCTGGTCAGGTATGCTGAAATGTTAATTGACCTATTTAATAATATTTTCCTTAAAATGAATATGTATTTTATTTAAAACTATGACATAGAATATCTTGTACATTGAGGATAAAAAGAAATTAGATAAAATTAAAGAATAAATAAACGTTTTTTTGTTTAAAAACAAAATTGTAATGTCTAAAATTATCATTAAATTCAGAACAAAATATTGTGATCTGATGGCATAGTTCTGAAATTATTTTTACCATGTGTAAATTCTATTTATAAAACTGACTATAGGGCTGGAGAGATGGCGCAAGGGTTAAGAGCACTGACTGCTCTTCCAGAGGTCCTGGGTTCAAATCCCAGCAACCACATGGTGGTTCACAACCATCTGTAATAGGAACTAATTCTCTCTTCTGGTATGTCTGAAGACATCTACAGTGTGCTCATATAAATAAAGTAAAATTAAAAAAACATAAACTGACTCTATACCAATGGAAGGAATTGCAGAGACAAAGTATGGAGCATAGATTGAAGGAAGGACAATCCAGAGACTGCTCCCCCTGGGAATCCTTCCCATATTCAATCACCAAACCCAGACACTATTTTGGATGCCAGCAAGTGCTGGCTCACAGGATCCTGATATAGCTGTCTCCTGAGAGGCTCTGAAAGTGCCCAATTAATATAGATTAGAGGCTCACAACCATCTATTGGACTGAGCACAGGGTCCCCAGTGAAGGAGCTAGAGAAAGGACCCAAGGAGCTGAAGGGTTTTCAGACCCTTAGGATGAACAACAATATGAACAAACTAGTACCCTCAGAGCTCCCAGGGACTAAACCATCAACCAAAGAGTACACATGGTTGGACTCATGGCTCCAGCAACATATGTAGCAGAGGATGGCCTAGTCAGTCATCAATGGGAGGAGAGGCTTTTGGACCTGTGAAGGTTCTATGCCCCAGTGTAAGGGAATGCCAGGGCCAGGAATTGGGAGAGGGTGGGTTGGGCAGCATGGGGATGGGGGAGGGAAGAGGGTTTTTTTTCAGAGGGGAAACTGGGAAAGAGGATATCATTGAAACTGTAAATAAAAAAAATCTAATTAAAAAAAATGAATCCAGAAAAAAATGACTCTATACTTGAAAGGATGGGGAAGTCCTTATATACTCTTGTATTATTTTCTTGTTTTCCTTTTCACAAATTTCTGCTTTTTGTAAAATATCAGATGATATATTTTCTCTTTCTTTTTTTTTGACTGTAAGCATATTTAAGGTCAGTGATACATGGTCAGAGATTCATTGCTTATCATTTGTCACTGTGAGTTTTCAATCATTCTTGCTAACTTTTCATTTATTCATATTGTACATTGCTTATTGCTACTAAGATGGCGATGTTGGCTATAAAGCTTCCATGCAAACCCTTGCCCCATGTGTTGGCTGTAGAAGAACTTCATCAGAGGAACTTCAGTGAATGGTTCCTCATGAGTTGTTCTGTATCTAACAGCAACTCTCTCCTGCATTTCCACACATAAATTACCTTTTAACATGAGTTAAAATTAAATGTTTGATTTTTTTTCTCATGGACATTTGTAGATATCCTTTCATTTTCTTCAGAGACTTAATCCAAGTAAAGAATTTTTCTTCTCTGTGATTGAAAAAGTCCTTAGCTAACTCTTAAATAATATTCTCAATGAGATTCTTCCATATGTACAGCATTTTGTATCAAATCTACATAAAATATAGTATAAATGGTAAATACCTTCAAAATCACTCATTTATTTCATAGCAATATTTTTCTAAGATAATTATATCAGTTCATTTAGTGTATCTTCTATAACCTTAATGCCTTTGTTGTTTTTCACTACTGAATTACAAAGTCAAACTCCTGCCTTCCTTCTGTCGGAGCTGAGATTTTTGTCCATTCAACTTTATGTAATAATGGTTCCTTCTAGTTCATTTATGCAATCAGCCAATGGTGACAATTTAACCCTTCATATAGATTTTTTTCAAAAATTTACTACCTTTTATTCATGTGTGTATCTGCATGCTTATATATGGGTATGCATACATGAGTGCGGGTGTTCATAGAGACTAGAACAGAAGTTTTCAAGTTATTGGGAACTACCTTGTGTGGATGTTGAAAAACAAACTTAGGTCATCTGAAACAGTAGTATCATCCCTTGAGCAATGCAACATATCTCCTGTGACATCTATGTTTTTCTCCTTCTATTTATTCATTCATGTATTGTTTGCTTGCTTTATTTTCTTTTTATTTCTGTTTTTAAATTTTTTTAAACTTTTATTGCATTATGATAAGAAAAGCTACATGATTTCAATTTATCTGAATTTGTTAACATTTAAAAATATTTTAATTAAATAGAAATGAATCACATTCTTGTTCCCCTTTTGTGCCACCGCTCCTCCCATAGACCCCCCTCTTCAATATGCATAATATCTTTTTTGTCGTATTCCTTAAAATTTATAAAATATTATAACAATAAAAGTAAGTATTATAAAAGTTGTTTGATATAAAACAACAATTTAACAGCCTTATGTAGATGCTCATCTACAGCAATAATGCAAGTACATTTTTCTCAATATAAATTTTAAATAACTCCAAACATATTAGCTGTATACTTAAAAATAATACATCACTACTAGTATTTTCTTAAATGAACATGAATATATAAAGTCTTTTTGTTTGTTTTGTATTTAGTAGAGTTAAAAATCTTGGCTCTTACTGTGGTACAAGCCGAAAATAAGAGCAATTTTTAGATATTGGGTTTCATTATAATAAGGCTGTATTTCAATGACCCTTACATCACCAAAGGATTTTACCTCAATCGTAGCTAAGCTGAGAGTTGATAGTTCTGCTGCACCAAGAAATGAATTGTAGGCTCGATTTTTGGATACAGACTTCCTTCTATGGTCAAAGCTATTTGACTTGAGTGAGTGACTTCATACTCAGCCCACAGAGAACAGGTTACATTCATTTAAGAAATGGTGTAGGTATTAAGATGGTCTATTCATAAAGTCATTCGCCAACTATTTCAATGAACAATGGTTCTGCTTGGAGGGTGGCACAGATGTTAGGTGAGGGTAAGAATTTGGTTCATTATAAGTGATAATTTGGAAAAGCATTCATCTCAGAGCAAGAGTAACTTATAAAGTCCTCTTCTTCAAACTTGATACAAGAGTTACAAATGTCAAGCAAAGCATTCAGTCTGACTTTGTAGTTCTCTTACAAGCTACCTCCCTAGTTAATTGTCTGTTTCTTTTGGATTTATAAATACTTTGAAATATATAAGCTGTTCTGAAAACCATAGTATAGTGTAAAAACATGAAATAAACAATACTACTAATAGAGAGGCTGAGATAGGAGAAGCAAGATTTCAAGACCTTTATGTTGTACACAGCAAGACACTGTCACAAACAAACAAGCTGACAGTGTATATAGATTGTACAATGTTGGACCTTTTTCTCCAATTACCAAATTAGAGAGATCATTGGATGACAATCAACAAATTTCCAATTCCTCATTTTATTGGATTTCAATCGATTAGTTTACGTTGGTCATATTAATTTTCAAATTAATATATTTAGAAAAAGTAATTGTCAGTTCCTGTTGATTTTGTTGTAAGAGGTGGAATTAGGTTTGTGTGGATTTGTTGAAAGATTACCTTCTTGCTTCTTCTAGGGTGTAGTTTTGTTCCTTATGTTGATGTTTTCCATCTATTATCCTTTGTAGGGCTGGATCTGTGGAAATATATTGGATAAATTTGGTTTTGTCATGGAATATCTTGTTTTCTCCATCTATGGCAATTGAGAGTTTTGCTGGGTATAGTAGTCTGGGTAGTAGGGTCTGTATGACATCTGCGCAGGATCTTCTAGCTTTCATAGTCTCTAGTGAGAAATCTGTCGTAATTCTGATAGGCCTGCCTTTATATTTTACTTGCCTTTTTCCCCTTACTGCTTTTAAAATTCTTTCTTTGTTTAGTGCATTTGGTGTTTTGATT
>NW_022196896.1:11047216-11055793 GCF_008632895.1 Mastomys coucha
AGCCTGTCCTTCATGTGATCCTGGTTGTGTCAGAACTCCTCAGAGTCAAGCTGTCTCTGTGATCCTGTAGTTCTGGGATCCTGAGATCCTGGGCTTTCTAGATCACCTGGGAGTGTGGCTTTCTCTGTGTGTTGTGGGACTGGCTGCAGAGCTTGTGCCCAAGGTCTGCTAAGAACACTAACCCAGACAGACCGAAGGAACCCAAGTCGCTGGGCTGGTAGAGTTCCTGTGTGCCTAGTCCCACTGGTCCCAGTTACTCCCAGTGTAGGTACAGATGTTGGTTCCTGCTCACCTCTGATCCTGGGTGTGTCAGACCGCCTGGGAGTGGAGCTTCCTCTGCGTGTTGTGGGACTGGCTGCGGAGCTTGCACCCAAGGTCTGCTCTGGACTCCAGCCCAGACAGACTGGAAGGAACCCAAGTCACTGGGCTGGCAGAGTTCCTGTGTGCCTGGTCCCGCTGGTCCAAGTTACTCCCAGTGTTGGGACAAATGTTGGTTCCTGCTCACCTCTCTAAATTTTATTTAATCTTCTTTTACAGTCCAGATTTTATCCCCCTCCCAGTCAAACCTCTGACTAGTCCATATCTCATGACTCCTCTCCACCCACCGTCTCTACGAGAATATCATAGATATCCTCCCTACGCCCCACTCCCCACTCCACTAGACCTCCCCAATTTCTGGAGCCTCCAGTCTCTGGAGGGTTAGGTGCACCTTTCTAGACTGGGTCCAGAACTGGCAGTCCTCTTCTGTTATATGTGTTGGGGGCCTCATATAAGTTACTATATGCTTCCTGGTTGGTGACCTAGTGTCTCTGAGATCTCAGGGTTCCAGGATAATTGAGACTACTCTTCCTCATATAGGGTCACTCTCCTTCCAGCTTTTCCCTAATTCAACCACAGGAGTCAACAGCATATGTAGATTGGTTGGGTGTAAATATCTGCATCTGACTATTTCAGTTGCTTGTTAAGTCTTTCGGAGGGTAGTTGAGATAGGTCCCTTTTTGTGAGCACACCATAGCTTCAGTAATAGTGCCAGACATTCAGGCTTCCCCTTAACCTGGCTTCCACTTTGGACCTGTCATTGGACCTCCTTTTCCTCAGGCTCCTCTCCATTTCCATCCCTGAAGTTCTTTCAGACAAGAACAATTATGGATCAGAGATGTGACTGTGGATTGGCAACCCCATCCCTCACTTCATGCCCTGTCTTTCTGCTGGAGGTGGGCTCTGCAAGTCTCTTCTCCTCACTGTGGGGCATTTCATCTAAGAGCCCTTCCTTTGAGCCCTGAGAGTCTCTTATCTCCCGGGTCTATGGTACATTCTAAAGGGCCCCCCAACCTCCTACCTCCTAAGGTGTCTGATGAAAGTACTCAACTGAAAGGACTAGTGTATAAACAAAGGATCTGGACTCATGTAGTCCTTTGATTATTGCTTCTGATTCTGTAAGTTCGCAAAATTTTTCCTCATTTGTTTTAAAGGACTTCCTTCTCCTGGTGTCATCCATGCCCTGTTTCTCCAACTCCGTTTCCCTCTTTTATGGGGTTCTCTGAGATCTGAGAGGAGTGTTTGATAAAGACATCTGGTTTAGAGCTGTGTGCTCCCCGGGGGTCTCTCTGCATAATGTCTGGGTTTCTGTATTTGTTCCTATACACTACAGAAGGAACCCTTTTTCATGAAGGCTGAATAAGGAACTTATCTATAAATAAATCATTAACTCATTTTATTGTTACTTTCTTTTAGACCAGTAGTATTTTCCTGTTCCATGTTAACATTTCTATTGGTGTTATACCTCTTTGTGTATCTTTTTTGAGGCAGCCATATTATTTACATATTAGAGGCAAAGCTCTTTTGATATTTATGGAGACATATAATCTCACAGTTGATTCTTCCCCTTCCTCTGGTTATTATGACATTTTGTCTCCCTCTTCTCCAATGGTTCTTAAGCCTTAGGTGCAGGAATTGTCTGTAGATATATTATTGGGTCTAGACATACCCCTATGTCTTGATCTCTGTATTTTAACTAGTTATGGTTTCTGTCATTGTCTCCACCAGTTACAAAGAGATGTTTCTTTGATGAGGGATAAGATCTACACTTCTCTGTGGGAATAAGGATTATGTTAAGAAAGAAATGATAAATTATGCCGGTTCAGTAACATGGTTGCAGAAGGATCTTCTCAGATAAAGTATTTTATTAGTTACAAATTTTAACAAAAATCTCTATTAAGATTTGAGTGTGTTAGTGGATAGTTCTACTGCATTCTAAATAGACAAGAAAAAAAACCATTTCAGTTTGTATTAGTAGAAAATTTGTCATCAGTATTGAAAATGTGAAACAGGTCTATTTTCTGACTTTTATATTTAGAAATTCTTTCACTGTGTCTGTCTTTCCCTCTGTCTTTGTTTTTCTGTCTCCTTCATGCTCTCTCCATAACTGTGCTTCTTAAGCCCTATGCATCAGCTAAAACTGCATTTCTTGAGGTTTATCTCATTGTCTAGAATGCTGCATTAGTTATTAGATGATAGAGTAAGACTTTCCAGAGGGTACTGACTTCTCTTTCTTTTATGTGCATGATGACATGAAATTGACTGTGTATTGCAATCTCTTATGTATGTACATACATACGTATGTATGTATGTATGTATGTATGTATTTACGTATATCCCAAACACTTCTCCTCCTTCTGGTCACCCTTCATAGAGTCCCTCCCCATATTCTCCCTTCTCTTCTGACAGGGTGGGCCTCCCCTACATATTCCCTCACCCTGGCACAGCAAGTCTCTGCCATTGGGGCCAGACAAGGCAACCACGGGTTAACTCTCTTAGTCTTCCCATTACATCCTACAGGTTTAATAATGAATTTGGATGCAAGCATTGAGTTCGCTAGCATTAATTTTTCTTTTGATAAGTCTGGTAAGTCTGATAAGAAATGAATTCTATGGATATGGGTTGCATGAAATTGAAGTGTGCTCTAAATAATAAATGGATTATAAATAATAAATAAATAATAAATGGATAAAATATTTTATTTTATTTTTCATTTGGTTTCACTTACTTGGAAACACAACTTCAAAACTTATATAGGCTCCGTACTTCTATACAATGAATTAATATTACTACTTTCAGAACACTCACTATACTTATAAAAACTATGCAAATGAAAGTACCAAGAAAAGATGACTAATAGACAGTCATTCTGAACTGAAATAGCCCAGGAAGTATGACATAGCTTTACTTGCAAGTATGTGCTCTTCACCAGTCAAGTGCTAGTGAGAAGAGGAAAAGAAAATTATCTCTAAATTGAAACTCAGACCCACATGGGAGTTTAAGGCTTTCATATCCTGAAGCATAGTCTAAGGCATTGCAATTTATTGCTTGTATACTTTCCTCTTAAAGTCCTGGATGCTTTAACTGTGTTATCTTTGTGTTTTCATTTTAAGTTCTGTATAATCAGCAACATCTTTGCTCTGTCGAGGTGAAAGTAAAATCCCAGTGTGCCAGTGTCATTTTTCAAGTAGTTCTTTAGAAAAAAAGAGCAAGCATCAAGTCTGAAATTATGCTGTTGTTCAGCCTCTGATTTTTCTATGAATGAATTGTAAAGTAAGCAAAGGGTGAGGGGAGAATGCCATATGCTCTCTTTCCAGAGGAGGGTATCTCCGAGCAGATCAGAAGTCACCTTTAAATGCTGACTACAGAGAAATCCCATTGCTTATGCTGCAGAGGCAATTTTTGTTTTCCTTTTGATGAGCTGCCAACAAGAGATATCTAAAAGTAATTATTTCTGTCACTTGAGTAATTAATGATTACCTTTCGAAAGGACAATTTATTTGAATTGCATTTGGTAAGATGAATTGGATTTTTATTAAATATGATCTAATATTTCAAATATTGCATGAATGCCACTTTGAAAGCATTTATATCAAATTGTGAGCAAAGGCTTTCATTTTCATGTCTATAAGAAAAAAATATATTGTGTATGAATATTTTTCTGTAAAACTCAACAAAAATGATTACACAAAATCACACTTTGATATTACTCATCCATGCCTAAATGTATTAGAGGACACAAATCATGAGTATTTATTTATAACTATAAAAAAAGTGGGTTTTTTCTCTTTTCAGCATATGTATTGTAACCTTTGTGGGGTGTCCTAATCTTGGTTGTCAAGTTAACACACCTTAGAAGAGAGAACCTCAACTGAGAAATTTTCTCTGTGAGAATAACATATGGGGAAGTCTATGGAACATTTCCTTATTTAATTATTGATATGGGGGTGTCCAGACCACTGTGGATTGTGCCACCCCCGGGGAATTAATACTGGCTTGCATAAGACCAAAAGCCAGGGGAAGAAAACAAAGGATATACATTACTTTATGGTCTCCCATTCAGGTTCCTACCTGAGTTCCTGCCCTGACTTCTCTCAGCAATTCCTGGGTCCTGGGAATTCTAAGCAGTAATAATGCCTTTCCTCTATGAATTTATTTAGGTCATGATATTCGTCTAGTATCAGGTAACTGAACAAGAATGCTGAAATCTCCATATTTCCCTTTTTATGTATCATGTCAAATCTGCACAAACAAGTAAAACCATAATTTTATTCTGGGCATTGTGTGACCCACATACCTCCCACTACAACTCTTCCCCATTCACTGCAGAAGACAAACATCAAAAGAAACTAACAGTAGAATCAATAAAGATGCTTATAAAGGGGCCAGGAAAAAATAAGTGAGTGGGTTAAAGTTTAATAAACTCTGGATTTTTAATATAAAGCTGTAATGTAAATTTCAGAAGTCTGATTCAACTATTTCCCATCTGAACTTAACTCAGCTGGCACTTTGGTTAGTAATATCCTAACTTATACCAGTGACTTTCTCATAAACTTGTAGGACTAGGGGACTCTGGTTCAGTGTCTATGTCACCTCAATGAATCTCCTATCTAGAAAAAATAGATTATTGTCGATGTCTATTCTTGGTTGTCAACTTGACTACATCTGGAAATTGGTAGAAAGTCAAATGATTCATCACATCTCTGAGAATTTTATTTTCAAAAATAAAATATTTGAAGTAGGAACACCTACTTCTAATCCACATCTTTGGGCTTGTAAGATAAACTTTTAACCCAGATTTTCTTTGAGATGGAAAGGTCCATCTTTTATCTGGACCACACTATATTGGGCAACTGATATAAAAGACAAAGGAGAAGGAAACTCCTAATATTTGATATAAATATATTAAAATATAGTTATTATAACTATACTAAATATATGTATACACATATATACACACACACATATGTCTATATGTTTCTCTATATACATATATGTCTTTGTGTGTCTCTCTCTCTATATATATGTGTGTGTGTGCGTGTGTGTGTGTGTGTGTGTGTGTGTGTGTGTAGCATATCTGTATCTCCTGTCAATTTGACAAAAGAAAAGAATGAGCTCTATGTTAAAATTAAACAACTTCTACTATCTCAAAATACAATGAAAGACAACAGTGAAAGGTTTCTAAGTGGGCCTTGGTAGAGAATCTTTTCTTCAGCAGCCACAGAGAGCAAGTTGCAAAAACATCTAACAGAAATCCTGTTTATAAGGTTGACTGAATTAAAGTTTCAAGTCCCAGCCTTGGAGGGCATTGGTGCTTAGAGCATTAACTGAAAACAATGGCATCCTGTAACTTGGAATGGAGATATATACAAAGACCCTATAGAAACTGAGAACTTTAAACCTTCAGATTGTTAATGGTCAACTCACTTGAGAAAATAGACTCTGTACCTTCAGCAGAAACACTCATATGCCCTAAAATACTGTTTCTGTTTGAGTAATCTCTCATTATTTGCTAAAACATCAGTGACTTTCTTTGAAGGAAATTCCAGGCAGGACTCTGCCAATGTTCCTCAGGGCCCACCAATAGCCGACGCTTCCTATAACCAGATATAAGCCTAAGTGGACTCCTAGAGGTTAAGCAGATAGTGTAATACATGAGTAAGTATACTACACTACTAAGGATGTAAATGAGTTTGCTAATTCATTGGAGAGAAAGGGTTAGAATGTGTTTTAAGAGTGGAATGGTGGTAGAAGGAACATAGAACTGTATCATCCTGAGTTTATGGATATAGATCCAATGGGTAGAGTTTCTGGTTTCATATGGAAGTTCACACAGTTAAAAGAATGTGAAAATTTCTTTGAATGGCGGGTTGAAGCATTTGTCAAAGATGTACTACTAAAGTAAAGTTAGAAATGCCTTGTGCTCCTTGCTGTACTGTCAATGAACAGATTATAAAACTCAAACAGGGGTATTCTCTACAATCGGAAGGCTCAAAAAATGTCAAGAGGTGGCCATTTTTCCCTGAGGAATGACCTAAATACTTAAAAGTTTGACTGTTTACATTTCCTCAGTCTTTCCTCTCTGCATATGATAGCCTTTTATAAGATTTACTATACACTGGGTGAAAGAAAACAATCAGATTTTCAGGGGTCTATTGGATACTAGTTCTAAAAGACAATATTTCTCTGATATCCCAAGAATCATTTTGGCCCTCCAGGTAAAATATGGGTTTTTAGAGATCAGATGATTAATAGAGTTTTGACCAAGGTCTGGCTGAGAGTAATTCCAGTGGGTCACTGAATTTATTCTGTGGTTATTTTCCTGGTACCAGAATGTACTCCTGAGATAAATTTAGTTTCAAATTAGCAGACACCTCACATTAGTTCCATGACCTGTTGAGTGAGGGCTATTTTGGTTGAAAAGGCTAAATTGAAGCCTTTAGAGCTGCCACTTCCAGGGAAAATCTTGACTCAAAGCACTACTACATCTGTGGAGGAAGTACAGACAGTAGTGCCACCACCACAGACTTGAAAGATACTCAGTAGGTAGTTCTCATCACATTTACCTTTAACTCTTCTATCTTGTAAGTGGACAAGACAGATAGATCATGAAGAATGACAGTTGACTATCAAAAACTCAATCAAGTAGTGAATCTAACTGCAGCTGCTATACTAGATGTGGTGTTCTTATTTAATCAAATGAAAACTTCTGCTGGTACTTTATATCCAATTATTGATCTAATAAGTGCTATTTTTCTCAGTACCTGTCTTAGAGTTCCATTGACAGTTTCCCAAGTCAGAGACACGGAAAGATCATGATTGAAAAATTGGTGAGGAAGTCATATGGGACATAAATATGTGAGTAGATCTTTCCAAGTGTGAAAAAGATAGGAAGGTACTCATGTCCCATGTAAATGCACATCAAAAGGTGATTCAGCTGAGGCATAGATAGAATGGCCCATTCTAATGACAGACAGTCGTTTTCTCCAGCCATGGCTGAGAAAAGGGCTTGAAAATATGACTTGCCCTGACCAAAGCTGATCTAGCTACAGCTAATGCTGAATTCCAAATCTGCTAACAGAGATAACAACACAGAGCCTCATTCACCAGTTTACAACCTTGTGTCAGCTTGTCTATATTGCACCACTTCCTTTGTGGAAAGGGCAGCACTTTGTCTTTACTGAAGTATATATGTATTCTTATTATGGATTTTCCTGTCCTGCTTCTGCTAAAACCAGGATACATGGATTCATAGAATGTCTTTATCCACCAGCATGGTATTCCACACAGTTTTGGTTCAGAATAATGAACTCTGTTCACTGTGAGAGGAGTATGGTAGTGGGCCCACTACCAGGAAATCTACTGGTCTTACCATGCTTACTACTTTGTTAAAGGTCCAGTAAAAAGATAAGAAAGATTTTGAAGACATAGTTATTGTGCCAATTTGGTGGTAACAGACTGACAAGATTTTCTAGAAAGTACTATATGATATGTTCCAGCATCCTATATATGGGACAGTTTATATACTATCCAGGATTCTATATCCTGTAATCAAGAGGTTAAAATAGAATAGTTTCACTCACTAAGAAAGCTCTGTTTCCTGTTTCTGTGGCCTTAATCTTTGTTGACATAGATGCTTTGGTTTTAGAGAGGGGATCACTCTTGCCAAGAGCTACAGCAAACATTCCTTTCAGTTGGAAGTTCAGATATAACTTTGGCCACTTTAGGCTCTGCTGTACTTAAACCAGTAGATTAAGAACAGAATAATAGTGTTAGAAGTGGTGATTAATCCACATTACCATGAAACAATTATATTTCTTCTCCATAATAGAGATTTAAAAAAATGGTGTCTAAAGTTCGTTAAAGCATCTCTTGGTGCTCTGCTGTCCTAAGATTAAAGTCAATGGGAAACTCTAACAGTCTAATCTGGGAAAAATGATAAAGATCACAGATATGTCAGAATTGGAATTATGGTTCATTCTTCCAGGAAAAGAACTAAGACCTGTTGAGGTGCTTGCTCAGAGGAGGAGGCACAGAATGGGTAATAGATGAAGGCATTATAAACTGAGGATTATAAATGATATAAGCATTTTATTAGATTGTGTTAATACTGCTTTTGTGTCTATATTTGTGTTTTTACCCTCAATTTGTTTATCATGTTTTATATCCTCAATTAAGAGATATTAATTGCCAGCACTTGGGAGGCAGAGACAGGCAGATTTCTGAGTTTGAGGCAAGCCTGGTCTACAGAGTGCGTTC
>NW_022196896.1:11055803-11122990 GCF_008632895.1 Mastomys coucha
AAAAACAAAAACAAAACCTAAAACTAAAACTAAAACAAAAACAAAGAGAAAATTAAATCATTAATATTAATATCACATTTATGTTTGAGACACTAAAAGAATGTCCCTTAAAGGACAATGTCATCTATTGTAGATTTATAATGTATTTGCGGTTGTACAAGGGATATTTATTTTATGTTTAGGTATAATTTTGATAGGGCTATTGTTTTATTTGAAAATTAAGCATGACATAAGAGATACAATTTTGTGTCAAGTTAATAAATAATGGATGTAGGATAACTATTTTTGATTTTTAATTGATTACATATGAAGTTAACTAAAACTCAAATGACTTGACATACCTGTGACTTTTTTAATTAAATTTTTTCAAGTCAAAGATTAGGTTTTAATCAAGGTCTTTGGGGTGGGAAATCCACCTTTAATCTGGACCACACTTTCTGCTAATTGGCTATATAAAGTACATAGAATAAGGAATGTCTTTTTGCCTATTTGCCCTCATCTATGCCAGCAAGCACATTCCTTCACTGGAATTAGATCCTACATCTTTGACAATCTTGTATACCCTGAGGAGATATCTAGCTTCATGGACTGAGCAACTACTAGATTCCTGGATTTTCACGTCATAGGCAACCATTGTGGAATTAGTTGGTCAACAGCTTATAAATCATTCTAATAATTCTCTCTCTCTCTCTCTCTCTCTCTCTCTCTCTCTCTCTCTCTCTCTCTCTCTCTCTCTCTCTCTCTCTCTCTCTCTCTCTCTCTCTCAGCATTATAATCACTAAATAATGGCGGAGACAAAGCCCCAAAGAGACATATTATGTTACCATGTGAGACCTCATTGACAGGAAGGGGTTGAGTTTAATTGAGCTGTTGGTGAAAGGGGCCCACTGAAATCTTCAAACAAAATTTGGCTCTTACTATAGCCAAGTAATTCTTTCTACAAACTAATGGTAAGACTCCCAATGCAGAAAACATTTGTTTATCTATCTAAACATGGATGAGTTGAACTGGTGCCAACATAGAGCATTTCTACTATTGACAAGTGTTCACGATGCTGGAAAGTATTCTGCATGCTACCTGGGGAAAAAAGTAACCATCAACCCATACATAAATCCTATAAATCTTTCAGACTACAGTATTAACCCATTTGCCTGATATGCTGGTGTATTGGCGACACAAATACTGTAGGAATAACAAACCACTATCTGGTAAGATTTAAGCCCCATTCCATGAGATAGAACCTATGTCATAGTGGCCAGGAACCTGAGACTAGATAGGCCATTGATTTATGGGAAAGCCAAATATTTTTCTGCTAAAGGAACAGAAATAATTAAACTCTTAATGATATTCTACCATACCTACAGTTTAGTGTCATGCTCAACTATAAGCAGGTAATTTCTCTTTGCAGTATATCAGAGGTTAATTCAAAAACCTACAACTTAACAAAGTTCAGAGAATGAGAGGCTTTGAAACATTCAGTGCTAAATGGGAGGCAGTCATCATCACTTCACCTTAGTGTCCAGGGAGCTATGTGGAAGAATAGGCAAGGAGAACATAAGAACCAAAAAAGATGGATCAATAACTATAAGAAAATCATGTCTTCTTTTGTGATTGGGTTACCTAACTCAGGGTGATATTCTCCAGATCCATTCATTTCCCTAAGAATTTCATAAATTCATTGTTACTTGTAAGTGTATATTAGCCCAGAAACTCAGTATACACAAGATACAATCCACAAACCACAAAAACGCAAGAAGGAAGACCAAAGTGTGGTTACTTCAATCCTTGTTAGAAGGAGAAACAAAATACCTATGGAAGGAGTTGCAGACAAAGTATGGAACAGAGACTGAAGGAAGGACAACTCAGAGACTATTCTACCTGGGAATCCTTCTCATATTCAATCATCAAATTCAGACACTATTGTATGCCAGGAAGTGCTGGCTGACAGGAGCCTGATATAACTGTCTCCTGAGAGGCTCTGCCAGTGTCTGACTAACACTGAAGTAGAGACTCACAGTGATTCATTGGACTGAGCACAGAGTCCCCAATGAAGGAGCTAGAGAAAGGACACAAGAAGCTGAAGGGTTTGCAGTCCCATAGGAAGAACAACAATATCAACCAACCAGACCCCCCCAGAGCTCCTAAGGACTAAACCACCAACCAAAGAGTACACATGGTTGGGACACAGGGCTGCAGCCACATAGGTAGCAGAGGATGGTCTTGTCGGGCATCAATGGGAGGAGAGGCCCTTGGTCCTGTGAAGGCTCAATGCCCCAGTGTAGGGGAGTGCCAGGGCCAGGAACCAGGAGATGGTGGGGTGGTGAGCAGGGGGAGGAAGAGAGAATAGGAGTTGTTTTTTGTTTGTTTGGTTGGTTGGTTTCTTTTTTGTTTTGTTTTGTTTTTTGAGGTGAAACTGGGAAAGGGATATCATATGAAATGTAAACAAAGAAAATATTTTATAAAAACAGATAGAGTATGCCTTCCAGATAGAGTATGGCTGGCATAATTTCATTCCAAATGGGCTCCCAAGGCTGAGTAGGAAAGGTGTACATGAATCCCCATTCCTTGAAAAGAAACCATTTCAAGTCGACAATCACTTTTAAAGGAAAATCTAATTTTTCCAATACAATCTCACTGAGTATATCAGCTGGTCATAAGGACAGGCACTATGTCAATCAATATATGACTAACACAAAACAAATTAAATGGTAATTTTGGAAATACTTTATCTCATGTTTAGGAGATGGACTTTTTGTTTACCCTGCTTATCTTTTTTTCATATATTTTAACTTCTGATATTTTATCTGTATACTATGCACAGGTTTGTGTGAGTGTGTATGTGTTTCTTATGCTTTTCTCCCTTTGTTTTAACATGGTTTGGTTGGAGATACCATACTTTTTGTAGTTGTTTTTGTTATTTGACCAGTTTGATTTTCTAAAATGAAAGAGAGGGAAAAAGTGTAAAATTGGAGTTAAATGTGTGGATGGTGGAAAGGATTTGGGAAGAGTCAGGTGAGGCTAAACCATGATTATAACATATTGTATGTAAAAAGAGTTTTTGTGTGAAAAAAATGCATTGTTGGTGGGATTACAAGCTGGTACCTCCACTCTGAAAGTTAGTCTGGTGGTTCCTCAGAAAGTTGAACATAGTATTGTGGGCCTAGAGCTCTCTCTGTTGAGGCCTGGGGCTCTCTGCCACTGATACCTGAGTCTCTCTACTGCTGATGCTTGTGGCTGTGTGGTGGGTTAGTTTAAAGGAGGCAATGCATAATCGTGAGATATTTTATTATAGGAAAGAGAAAATAGGCTGGCCATGTACAGAGAAAGAAAGAAGAGAAAGAAGAAGAGAAGGAGAGAGAGAGAGAGAGAGAGAGAGAGAGAGAGAGACAGAGACAGAGACAGAGAGAGAGATTGAGAGAGAAAAGGAGAGGAAGAAAGCAAGAGAGCAAGAGAAGGGAGCAAGAGAGAGGAGGAAGGCAAGAGAGAGGGGATGGGGCGAACCACCCTTATATTGTATGAGGCATGGCTGTCTCTCTGTGGGGTGGGCCATGCCTGGCTGTGATCAGATGAATGGGGGTAGGGTCCAGCTAGAATGCTGGGAGCTTGGGGCATTGTCTACCTGAAAGAGCACACATCTCCTGCGAGGGCAGTTGTGAGAGTTTGTGACTGAAACAGGAGCCAAGGACCCAGGAGTCATGGTTGAAGTCCTTCTGTCCCTTGCAGGCAGAGATATTGCCAACTGGGTCACTGGGGTTCAGACCTATTACTTGACAGGGTCCAGGTTGTCTGGACATACCACTGCCCTACACATTATTACCTAAGGACTCAGCTATAACACTCCTGGGTTTATACCCAAAACATTTCTCCAACATATAACAAGGACACATGCTCCACTATGTTCATAGCTTATTTATAATATTTATAAATTTACAATATTATAATCTTATTTATAATATCCAGTAGCTAGAAAGAACCCAGATGTCCTTCAACAGAGGAATGGATACAGAAAATATGGTACATTTACATGACAGAGTACAACTCAGCTATTAAAAACAATGAATTCATGACATTCTTAGGCAAATGGATAGAACTAGAAACTATCATCCTCAGTGAAGTAACCCAATCACAAAAAAACACACATGGTATGCACTCACTGATAAGTCAATACTAGTCCAGAGGCTCCGAATACCCAAGATACAATTCACAGACCACATGAAGCTTAAGAAGAAGGAAACCAAAGTGTGGGTGCTTTGGACCTTCTTAGAAAGGGGCACAAAATATACAGGGGAGCAAATAGAGACAAAGTGTGGAGCAGAGACTAGAGGAAAGACCATCCAGAGACTGTTCCCACTGTGGCTCCATTCCATATACAGTCACCAAAACCAGACACTATTATGGATGCCAACAAGTGCTTGCTGAAAGGAGCCTGATATAGCTGTCTCCTGAGAGGCTCTGCCAGAGCCTTACAAATACTGAGGTGGATGTTCACATCCATCTATTGGACTGACCATAGTGTCCCCAATGGAGCAGCTAGAGAATGGGTCCAAGGAGCTGAAGGGGTTTGCAACCCCATAGGAAGAACAATAGTATTAACCCACCAGAGCTCCTAGGGTCAAACAAGCAACCAAGGAGTACACATAGAGAGACCCATGATTCCAGACATATATGTATCAGAAGATAGCCTTGTTGGGCATCAATGGGAGGAGAGGCCCTTGGTCTTGTGAAGGCTCAATACCCAAGTGTAGGGGAATTCAAGAGAGAGGAGGTGGGAGTGGGTAAGTTGTTGGAAGAACACCATCATAGAAGCAGAGGGAGGGGGTGGGATAGGGGTTTCCAGGAGGTGGGGAACTGGAAAAGGTGATAACATTTAAAATGTAAATAAAGAAAATATCCAATAAAAAGACAAAAATAAATATATACATTAATTTAAAAGAAGACTTAACGGTTTATAAAGGACTGTAAGATCTAAGCCATGCACCTTTAGTCTTTCATGGTACTTTTTTAAAAACTAAGTCTGCTAACTCACAAAAATTATTTATATCTGAAGATAATGAGACAAAAATAACACCAAAATCCATATGACTAACTTATTTCTGAGTCCACAATCTCCCTGGTACCTAAACCACACAAAGACTCAACAAAGAAAGAGAATTTCAAACCAATTTCTCTTATAAACAACACATCCTAGATACCATACACCATGATCAAATAGGCTTTATATCAGGGATGCAAAGATGGTTCAATATATGAAAATCCATCAATTTAATCTACAATATAAACAAACTGAAAGAAAAAAAACATGATTATCTCACTAAATGCAGAAAAATCATTTGACAAAATTCAGTCACCCTTCATTATAAAAGTCTTGAAAACAGCAGGGGTACAAGAGTTCACCTAAACACAATAAAGACAGTTTATAGCAAACCAATAGTCAAGATTAAATTAAATGGAGAGAAACTCAAAGTACTTCCACTAAATCAAGGATAAGACAAGGCTATCCATTCTCCCCACATCTCTTCAATATAGTACTTGAAATCCTATCTAGAACAATAAGACAACTAAAGGAAATAAAGGAGACACAATTGGAAAGGAAGAAATCAAAGTAATGCTATTTGTAAATGATATGATAGTATGCATAAAAGATTCCAAAATTCTACCATTGAACTCCTAAATCTAATTTAAAACACTCAGCAAAGTGGCTGGATAGAAAATTAAGTCAAAAAAAGTCAGTAGCCCTACTATATACAGTTGATAAGCAGGGTGAGAAAGATACCAGAAGGTGGAAAGATCTCCCTTGCTCAGGGCACATTTTGGCCTGGGGCTTTGTGAGTGGATTGCTGTCCTTATCCCTCCCTGGAAGTCCAGCGTGGCTATGGAAGTAGCCACTTCAGATCCAAATGCTTCACTGCTAGGAATCTCAGAGAGAGTCACCCACTTAGTCTCTCTGGGGCCTCTCCCCATCCCAAGTCTCTGGCACCTCCTAGAGATGGCCACTGCTCCCTTCTCTCACCATGCCCCCCCAGCTAGCCTCCCTACATCATCCCCTCCCTGCCTCCCTGCCCCTCTCCATCCCCTCTTCCACAACTTCCACCTTATAGTAACTGAGTTATCTATATTGTCTTTCCCATTACCACTGTGATTGACTTTGTTAACACATAAATGGAAATATTTTGTGTATGTAGCATTTATTTTATAGGGAATTACAATATATCATTTGATCAGAAAGTTGCTCTGCAGCACTGGAAAGCTTCTCTCTCCCTAATGCTAATGACGAAATCTATGCAGCTTAGTCAACTGCCTCCCAACCAAGGAAGTTCACAAAGGAAAACATTAACCACAGTTTGGAGTTTAATTTTTCCTTTTATTTTTGAGGGATTGAAAGTCTTTAACCTTCATTAAAAATAATACAGAAGAAATTAAAATGAAGTTCAAAATCCTTCACAGTAACATAAACAAGCATGTGATTGAACTCACACAGAATATTTTTAGTTTGTTTGTTTTTAATTGCATTAGGATGCCATTAGATTATTTAAATGCAATTAGTCAAACACTGTAGTTTAATACATATTTAATATATACATATGTATATATACATTGTATTTCAAAGAGCAACTTCAAACTAGTTGGAGGTTTTATGTGAATTACAAATTTTTATATTTACTTACTATCAATATTAAATCTATAACCTTGTATTTCACAATAAAATTTTTAATTGCTTTTAGCAGTATTCAACTTAAGAAAAAGCTACATCAGATTCTTATGATGATTCTCTTATCTGTTCAAAACTGGAAATTTCTTGGCTTGCAGAATCTAATAAACATACTTGAATTGAAAGTAATGGACAAATATACTAATGTATGTGAAAAGAACACTTTTGTTTCACAGTTTAGCACAAGAAAGAGATGACTCATGTAAAAGATACTTGTAATTAAAATACAGGATTTTCTGGGAACTGCCTGTCTTACAATAGAATTCAACAAATGCTAACTCTTTTCTGTCTACATTCTTCACTAAACACATGCCAAATCCATGCATTGTCTAAGGCCTTACATTGGAGACATTTCTCATTTATTTTTCTCATTTTTTGTGATCGCTACTCAAGGGATAACTAAAGTAACATAAGTCTCCGAGGCTCACTGAAAACTTAGGATTTTTCATTACAAAGACAATTGAGAATGATCGCCTCATTCTCAAAAATTTTCTGATCACTCTCCAGCAAAACTTACAGCTTTAGCTTTGTATTTTATAGTTTCCTTCATTTTTGCGGCAACCAGAGTAAGTAGTGCAGTATAGTCTGTTTCTATGACATGAGTTAAATGCAGAGAAATCAATGGACATATGTTATGTTTTTTTAAATATACTCAAGAGCAGTACTTTGACATAAAAACATGTGCATTAAATTTTCAAAGGAAAATATAGAGATAATTATTTCCTAAAAATCAAATTATTTAGTACTGCTTTTATTTAGTTTTATTTTCCTTTTATGCCATGTGGAAAATGATCTAGTAGTATATAAAAATTATTATTAGCAAACAGTGTAGGTTGCTTTCTGAAATTTTAGAGCTAATAAAGAAGTCTCTTATTTGTGTGAGTTTCTCTTTCATTTGGAAGGGCAACTCTTCTTCATAGGTGCCTAAAATATTTATAATTTTATCTCCTAGTAGGGAATCAAACTTCCAACAGTTTCACATTTCCAACAACTGACACTAGAACTACCAAATACAGGCTAGGTTTTTGTTTGTTTGTTTGTTTGTTTGTTTGTTTTGTTAAAGTCAGGTTTAGCCAAAGTTGGAAAAGAAAAAAGCATAGGAAGAAAGTAACAAAATAGAGAAGAATGTAGCTTGAGATGTCGTTGATCAGGAACTCCTGCACAGTATGTAAGTTGTCCAGTCAATATGGAGTGTTGTGCCATACTCTTTAACATATATTTAGGATTCACATTAGGTCTACTGTGTTTACTGAAATAAACACTGAAACAATGAAAGAACAGTTATTTGATAAACCTTCTAACAAACTGAAAGGTTTTCAGAAATTGTACTTCCATTATTGCCTATTCTATAATAGGAAGATTTCTCTCCATCCAGTGTTAACATTTGCTTGGCACAGCATGAGTTAGTGTTAAAATTGCCAGATTTATAGGATTTACTATTAAAATTCTTGTGATCAGTACCCAGAAATCAAGTAATCTTGTTTTTAATCACAGACACTCTTACTATCTGTCTCAAAAGAAAATTCAAGATAAAATTTTATTTACCACTTAGTGAAGTAAGGAATATCCAATTGGGTGTGTTATTTGTTTGGCAACTTTTAAATCTCATATTTAAAGTTTATCATATTTTTGGTGATTGTACCAATTAAAGGCTCACTTTCTTCAATTGAATCAAAATGTTAAAATTTACCTTCCCCTAGCTATAACTAAGCTGCTTAATAAAAACTGCAAGAACATTTTCTTAATAAAAACTGCAAGAACATTAATTATGCCTTATTTTATTATCTAAACAGACATGAGGTCAGTGTAACAGTATCCATTTTCTACTCATAACATTTATCAAATACTTTAAATAATTTAAAGATATTTCTACTATACAACTTATACAACTATAGTTAAAAATTGCACTTTTAATGAAATAGATATAAAATGAATTAGATACAAAAATAGAAAATATAATAGAAATAGAAATTAGCTGTCTCTATAAAAGCCATAGTATTAAAGTTATATTTATCACATGCTACTATTTCTCTGTGCATATTTTCAACCATTTTTAATACTGACTTCTGAAAATTTGTCAATGTACTTTAGGAAAGAGCAGTGTCAAATGACAAGTTATCGGGTTTCACATTTTATCCCTTTAGGATTTTCGTTGTTATTAGTTTGTGTTTTTTTCTATAACTGCTTAGTGATAAATCAAACTTCTTTGGAATTGGTTATTTTTAATTAAATTCTGTGGTTCTGCATCTAAGAGAGACAAAGAATTGACTAGGATTTAAATGAGGAGTCTGCAGATCCATCATAATTCTGATTCTCCTTTTCATTTGTATGTTTCCAACCTGCTCAAGGGCAGAGTGTGAAGGAAGTCAATATCATGTGTATAATTGACTGATTGATGTTAATTTGAAATATGTGAATCCGAGAACTATCTTTCTATAAATTCATTAACCCATCATCCTTCACTTTTAATGATCAAGCTCCTGGCACTACACTAATAGGATATCTGGTCTGTGCTGATTTTTAGAGTCCATGATGAATTTCGTTAGAACCTTTTCCCATACAGCTGTCTATTTTTCCCTGTGACTAATGAGCCATAACAGGCATGGCAAGATTATAGATATTATTCTAGTCTGTAATGGAAGATTAAAAAAATGGAACAAAATATATATTGTTAGCTTCATCTACTACAGCTAAAGAAACATAAATTTATTATGAAACTACTATTTGGGAAAGGTAGTTCAAGTTGTCTAAATAACATTTTCAATCAAGCAAAAATTAAATTCATCTAAACATCAATGAATTTGTACATATACTATTGGAATTGTATAAAGTAGCACATATCTAATGATAGTATATAGAAAGTCTAATACAATGAGGGGCAGTGCAGTGAGTAATAAATTAGTATGACAGAACATGACAGTTTTTGCTAGTTAGGAAGTTACTGAGCATCAATTTCAGCTTCTTCATTCATACTTCTTTCTGCATTCTTTTTTTTAAACTGAAGTTTTCAAATCTCTTTCGTAGAAGCACCCAAGAAGGAATACAGGGTAAGAAAAGTTTTCTCTTGCTCAATCACTTGTTCTAAGCATTAAGTTTGTTCATCCCCATGTCTGCTTTAGCAACTTGCGCAGCTGCATCTTTCTCATCCTGTGTCACTGAACCTTCGCAGGAATACTTCAAAGTCACTGCACTTTCCTCTGCCTCCTGTGTACCCCACCATCTCTATTCGTTCAGCGGCTGATCCAGCAATCGATAATGCTTTATCTCAGTGTTCCTTTCTGTTTTACTTTTCTAACCATTGCAATTTTTTAGCAAATCTCTGAAAATATTAAATTTTTAGCTATCTAGAAATCAATTATTATTTTTCTAAATTTTCTGGTAGGCTTCCACTATAGGAAGTTATATAATACTTATTTTCTAATACACAAAATATGTTAAGATGTTTTTTAGTCTTAAAATATAACAACTAATTTAGACTTAATGTCAATCTAAACACAGTACAATCTGTTTTTGCTACCAAAAATAATCTTTAATTCATATTTTTTGGAAAAACTTCAATAAAAATGATGAATATTCTATTTCTTATATTATATGTAATTTTGTCCTAGTTTATGTTTCATTGCTATAATAAATGCAAGTAGCCAAAACAGCTTGATAGAAGAAAGGGTTTATTTAGTTTACACTCCCATGCCAGAATCCACCATTAGGGTGGAGATTCAATCAACAATGTAGAGACAAGAACTGAAGCAGAAACCAGCCTCAGGCAATGCTGCTTATTGGCTCACTTCCACAGGCTTGGCCAGACATCTTTGTTATACAAATCAGGCCAAACTCCTCAAGAAGGACAAAAGTCTACTCTCTCCCACAACAATCAACAATCAAGAAATTATACCACAGAGATACCCACAAGTGAACAGCAAGTAAACATGATGAAAACAGTTTTCAATTAAGGTTCCCTTTTCCCACATATATCTAGGTTTTCATAAAAATGGAAAAAAAGGTAGTTGTGACAAACTTATACAGAATAAGTCTGTCCTTCCTATTCCTAATAGTTTTTGCTTTTCCTCTTTTTTTTCTCCCTTACTCCTTCCCTCTCAGAAATATTGCATATACAGTTTCCATTCTTAACATCTGTCTTTTTTCTTTTTACTCTCTCTGTTTCTATTTTGCTCAAACACACACACACATAGACAGAGAGAGAGAGACAGAGAGAGAGAGAGATGATGGGATGCAATTCTGGCTTGACAACAGTAGAATAAATTTTCCCTAATTCCAGAAGTTAACTAGCTAGAGAATTTTTAAAAATTGGGCTCAATCACTCAATGTCAAAATGATTGTTTCAGAAATATTGCATATACATTTCCATTCTTAACATCTATAGTTACTTTCTCTAAGCCTCTGTTTAGGGAATTTAATTAGTAAATTTTTGAAGGTCACTTATTATAAAGTCATCCTGTGAAACTAAATTGAAAATTATGACAAAATTCTCTTCATTGAGACAGAGAAAATTGATTGATGACCCACTGACTTTAACAATCTGTTTACATATTGTTACATATTGTTTCAAAAATATTGATCACTTTTGTTACATACAGTAAACAGTGTGAAATAAGTTAGAGATAAGCTACTAAGTATTCACTTGAAAATTAAAATGAATTATATAGTTATTTTATCAAGGTACAACTACTAGACTCTAATCAAAAAGATGGTGTGATGACTATATTTAGTTGTCAACTTCAAAATATCTAGAATGAACTACAGTTCAGAAATGGAAGACACACCTGGGATCCAGATCCTGAGGGTAGAAGACACAGGCTTTTGACCTGGATCTTGAGACATAGTAGACATGAAAAGCTTAGGCCCAGGAAAGGTGACACGTCCCTTTAATTCCAGGAGACAGGCAAGCAAATCACTGAGTTCACTGATGGCCTGGAACCATGAAAGTAAAGAACGCTTAGGTCCAGGCATGGGAGTACACACCTTTAATCTGAGATACACCTTCTACTCGAGATCTACATGAGGACATTGGAAGGAGGAAAGCTATCTTCTTCTCTGTCTGCTTTCACTTATTTGGCAGTATATCTATTGAAATCTACTTCTTCAGGATTCCAGTTTATACAAAAGACCAGCTGGCACAGCCAGCTTTGTGGACTGAGCAACTACTAGACTCTTGAACTGCCCATTCACAGCTGTCCATTGTTGGTGAAGTGGACTGAAGACTGTAAGGCATTCCAATAAATTTCCTTAATATATAGAGATATTCCATAAATTCTGTGCCTTTAGAGAATCCTGACTAAGACAGACAGTATTTTGTAGTACCTTTCATAATGCAAGAATATTAACAGATAAAATCTATGTAGACAAGAAAGGGACAGAAACATATTAATACAATATTCAAATACAAAATTTTAAATAAAAATCCAAAAGCTAAAATTGAGAAGAGAAAAATATGGGAAATTTTTGTTTGTCTGGAACAATAGTTTAATGGACATGGCAGATCAAGTTGAAGAAAGGGTGCCATTGTCATTTACAAACCAAGCTATTATGAAATGCCAAACTTTATGTTCTGCTTCAGAATATGCTGATGAGTAATGAGAGAATTTTTATATTGGACTAAATTATTCCAAACCGACCTAAAACTATTTTCCTGTTATATTCTGGAAGAAGTGATATTCTTTAATTTAAAAAGAATTCAAACATTAATAACATTCAGAAATACCTTGAAAGAAATATTTTTATTCTAAATTAAATGTTTTGTCAACTTAGAGAAATTTTATTAGAAAAAATTACAACTTTGAGAAACATGACAAAATACTTATTTACTGATGTTAGATGTGAATTCACAGGGCTATTTTGAGAAGTAAATGACGACATTCATTTAAAACCATGTTGAATTCCTGGAGGCTGACTACTTTCAGTATTCTAACATATGCTAGCACATGTAGTGAAAGCTTAGTGTCCTTTACAAATGCCAGCACTCAGAGTGCATTGTCAGAAAAAAAAAAGTGCTACAGATCAATATGTAACAATTGAGTTTCTGTTCTCTCGAATCCACTTGCTGTTGTTCAGTACCATCTACTTTTGTCTTTGGATATGTCTATACATCCTTCATAGTTTTCTCCTTGTTTGCCTTTCAGCATCTGTATCACTGCTTGCTGGCCCAGTATTAAGAATATACTGACTGGATTAAAGGAATGAAGGTTAAAGAGAAAAAATGCGCTTATTTAGATATTAATATAACACAGCAAGTGGACTATGACTTTCACTGTGAGATTTATCAGGGTTCATATATTTTGAATAAAACAATATAATTTTAACTAATGTTATGTTTCTGCTTGTAAGATCAGGAGAAATACTTTGAGAAGTATGTAAAGAACTTATGCATCTTTCAAAACATCTTGTAAGATGGCAATGTTTAACATAGATTTCATTCATGATGTAAACATATCTGAGGCTATTATTTAAAAGCTTTTTATTCACTTTTGGATATTTTGTTGGTTTTGTACTTACTTTATTGCCAAGTGGAGCCTTCACGTATGTAGATGTATAACTTCAAGAGTTTAGGAGAATGATCCCTTTTTTTTTTTTTTTTTGAGACAAGGTTTCTCTGTATAGCCCTGGCCATCCTGGAGCTCACTCTGTAGACCAGGCTGGCCTCAAACTCAGAAATCTGCCTGCCTCTGCCTCCCAAGTGCTGGGATTAAAGGAGTGCGCCACCACCGCGTGGCAGAATGATCCATGTTGAATCTTCACAAACAAGTAATCAAGATGCAAGTAGTATTTAAAACTACAGGGCCTTAGAGTGTTCCAGTACGTAAGTCATGAGCACAATAAATCCCTAAATCAGCTTGTGTTGTTTGAGTCAGAAAGATAATTCTAATCGGTTAGTCCTGAATTTATAAGTGACTATGAAAATTAAGTGAAACAATGATTCCTAGACAAAGACATCAATACAATATGAATATTTTACTTAAAAGATTAAAGATAAATGAAACCTCATTTTAAAATGAAATGTGAGTAATATCTTCATGTCTCTGTTCATGTACGAGTGAGTATATATTCCAGGGAGTCTCCTGGATCACCACCACTGCCCAACCTAAGAGTTGCAGATGCATGCAGCCATGTCCCCTACTCACATACATTCTCAGGTCTTCAGACTAATTTGTCTCTCTAGTCTTAAATTTAGCATTAGACAATGATCATGATAAAATTGTAAAATTAAATTCATTCTTTTCATACATTGTATTTACAACATGAAATCTGCATAACTATAGGTATCATACTCTACATGATAGATATGGATGCATTCATATAAATTCAAGAATAAATTAGAAATAGGAAATTGTTGAAGTATATTTTACAATTTATTCATATCAATCACTAGGTTTTAAACACCATATATTCAATTTTTAGTAATTTGATACATAACTATATGGTTTACATCATTTCCACCTCTCTAGCCCCTCCCATATCCTCCCCACCAGTATCTTTCAATTTCAGAAGTGCTTGTTCTTTAATAATTTTTCTTTCTCATATATAATCTTCTGAATCAATTTATAGTTCTTTGTATCTATATTTGCTATGGCTGACCATTTTGTATTGGATAACAAATTAGGATTTACCCTGGGAATGAATAAATTATCCTATAAATCAAAACAACATTGAAATTCCATCCTATACCTGTCTGAATAGGCACAATCAAAAATATAAGTGACAGCTAATGCTGTCAATGATGTGTACCAAGGGGAGCACTCCTCCACTGCTGGTGAGAGTGCAAACATGTACAGCTATTTTGGAAGTCAATATGACAGTTTCTCAAGAAATTGAAAATTAATCTACTTCAAGACCAAGCTATAACATTCCATGCCTTATACCCAAAGGGTGCTCTATCCTCCCACAGAGGCAGTTGCTCAACTAAGTTCACAAAATCTTTATTCATAATAGCCAGAAAGTGAAAACAACCTAGATGTCCTTCAACAAAAGAATAGATAAAGAAAATGTGGAAGATTTACAAAGAGTATTACTCTGCTGTTAAAAACAGTGATGTCATCAAATATACAGGTAAATGGATGTAACCAAGAAAAAAAATCATCTTATATGAGTTAACCTAGAGACAGAAAGACAAAGATAGTGTAGACTCACTTAAAACTGGATATTAGCTTTTAAGTAAAATACATTCATACTAAAGTCCACAGATCAAAAGGGCTAAGTAACAAGGAGTACTTAAAAGGGATGGAAAGATCTCCCTAGGAAGATGAAATAGAATAGATTTCAGGGGTGGACTGGGGTTAGGTGATGTTAGAAACATTTGAGGTCAGGAACAGGGAAGGGAGGGACAAAATTCTGGGAGAAACAACTAGAATTGAATGGCATTTCAAGGCAAATTGGAAATCTAGTGCAATGGAGACTCTATGGAATCTATGAGAGTAACCCCAGCAAAGACTGCTAGTAATGGGGGACATGGAACCTGAACCAGTAACCACATCAGGCCTCGAACGGAGAGACTGGGACACCAACGTAGCCATAAGACCCTCGACCACAGAGGAACGTTAGGCAGAACTCCAAGAAGTCTTGTGGAAGATGGGAAGGAAGGATCAGAGACACCTCACCAGAACAAAGAATCAACTGAGTGAGACTCATGTGGCTCACAGACAGACATTAGGGAGCCTGTAGGATTCTGACCTAAGTCTTCTGCACATATGTTATGGTAGAGTAGCTTGGTGTTCTTCAGGGAATCCTAACTGGGAACAGAGCTGTCCCTGGCATTGTGTCTACTTCTGAGACCTGTTTCTTCCTGGGTTGCACTGCCCATCCTTTATGTGATATTATGTCTCTGATCTTATTATGGATTGTGATGCTGTGTTTGCTTGATATTCCTTGGAATCCTGCTCTTTTCTGAGGGAAAGAAGAAGGGGGGTTGCATCTAGAGCAAAGGGGAGATGAAGGAAAGACTGGGTTTGGAGCAAGAGGAAAATGATTGAGATGTAATATATGAGGGAGGAATATAAATAAATAAAAAGTAAATAAATAAAGGATTAATTTATCTCTGAAACAATTATTTTTTATGGCAGCTGAGGATGAGGCCTTATGTAATTTTTGTCATTGTTCAAGTGTTGATGAAGAGAACATTTTATTGATATTTTGTAGATGTAGCCTCACTGTCATAAACAGAGCACACTATCCAACAGCAGAACACATGGTCCTCTGACTCTGCACACCATCATTCTATGTCAGTCCTTGAGCATGAGGTGCAGAGGTTATACAGTAGATCTGTCAAATCGACTCATAACAGTCAACTACCCTCTGGATTTGAGCCAGTTCTGGCATTTTCTTATGAAAGACTAAAAGGCTTCCCTAATAATGCTTAAGCTATATGTATCTCAGGGTTTAAGAATAAGGTTTTTGAATACAGTTAGATTATGCTTAGGAAAGTGGCAGTAGTAGGTTTTCCTTTAGGTTGCATGGCTTTAGGAGCTGTGGGTTTTTGGTTAAACTTACAGGATGAGGTTCTAACTACCTCATACTGAGTGGGCCACAAGTCCAACTTAATGGTCCTTGGTTACTCTAAGAAACAAGTGCTACTCTTGCAACTTTGGAGATACTTTGTTGTGCTCAACCTTGTTGTGGTTTGTAGGCCTAACAGCTGGGTAGGAGTACATTGTATACTTAAAATGTTCCATTTCTACCTTTACATGTATTTATTGAAAGTGTTTTGGACTTCAGGTTCATAAAGATATAAGACTTGAGCAATGACAACAGCAATTGTCACATCAATGTAGATAGGAAAAATCACGCAAGGTCTCATCTTTAGAAGAAGTGCCATAGGCCATTAACAACTGCAGAGATAAGGGCATCAGTATACTATCTATGTGTGATCTATCCTTTATATTTTACTAGCCTTCAATCATATTTAGGTACTAAAAGATAAAATGCAGAGCCAATATAATAGTGCACACCTGTACCCCAATGTTACAGATGTGGTAGCTAAAGGTGTTTATGTTCATTTTCAGCAGCATAAAAAGTGCAAAGCCAACCTAAGCTATGTGAGGCTGTGTCAAAGCCACCCAGGAAAATAGACTGAAATCCATATAGCAGACGTGACAGTTTTATTGTTCAGGCCCATGCTTCACTCTAATAATTTCCTTGGTTATACAATGTTATTGATTATAAAGACATGGATTTCACTTTGAATAAAATCTACAAACACTACAACTTCTTGAATAATATTGGCTAAAGATTAGAAGCAATTTGGGGAATTGAATCTCATTATTTGATGACTTATAAGAGTGAAACAATTTTAGTGTTACATTCTCCTAACCTAAAAATAAGTGCTGTAGAAAAGTGTCCTAGTGAAGCCATGTACAAATGCTATTTATTGTCTGACAGTTTGTCTTTATAAATTGAATTTTGTAATACTTTGTTTTTATTGGGTAACTTTTTTACCATTTTCCCAATATGTTTGGACTTGTATCTATATTCAAAAGAAACTGTCACAGAAAGATGTCCCACATCTAAAACTAAATGCTGAAAACTTTACATGGGCATCTTCAAAAACCTCCTCTTAACTCATTCTCTTTAACATATTAAAATCAGCACGGCATGACTCCTAGTGATTGGAACCTGGCTTTGAGAAGAGAATACCAAATATTAATGTTATTAAGTAATATTTCCTATTTAGTTCAATAATGAAGATCTACAAGCATGCTTAGCTTTTATATTCAGTGAGTCTTTTGTGTATGTGCATATATATAATACATATATAATATTTGTGTTGCTGTATATATCACATGTATGTGTGTTTTTGTGTGTGTGTATATGTGTGTGTATGTATGTGTGTTTATGTGTGTGTGTGTGAGTGTTACATGTGTGATTGCATTTGCGTGTATTCCTGTTTGTGAAGTCTGGAGGTCAATGATCAAAATTACTTTCTTTGTAACACTCCATTTTAAGTTTTGAGATAGAACATCTCACTGAACATGAAGTTTACCAAATGGGCATGAATACCTGACAAGTAACATCAAAGTACTGTCCTCTTTGGCTAACTCAGTACTGGTACTAGAATTAAAATCCCATGTATGCCACCACACAAAACTTTTATGTGAGTGCTGATTTTTTTTTAACCTCAATTTCTCCTTTTTGCACAGGAATCTCATTACTGCCTGAGATGCTTCCTCAGCTTTTAAAGCTTTTACTTTTAATTTTTCTTTTGGCAAACATTTTTCAGGAAAAATTAGAAAACACACTGATCTAATTTGTAATGACTTATAGCTCCCCTGACACATGAAGTAGTGGTATAATCAAAAGACCAATGCATGGACTAACTAGTTTACTCCAAAATGCTCCATCATCTATGTTTTTAAAAATGAGCAGTTCTGATAAAGAACGTTAGTAAATGGACCATAGAATGACCCCTGCAGCTAGATCTTAGTTAAACTGTTCCAGATCCCACAATTGGTTTACTTGAACTACAAGTTAGCTAGTTAATATTGAAGAAACTTCCCACAACAATGATCATATGAAAACATCAAATTGTATACTTTAATTAGACTATATTTTTTCCTTGAGGGGGATCACTGTCAGCCTTGCCAAAGTGAACATGACAGTCCTGAAGTCTGAACTTATCTACTTAGCAAAAAGCTTCAGGATGTGACAGACTCAAGCATCTTGCTGCTTGACTTTGGTATGTCTATAATATTTTGAAAAAACTCTCATTATTTCTCTTATGAATTTGAAAAAGCACTTATTTATTTTTATGTTTTGGAAGTTGAAATGTGTTCCTGAATGTGAGAAATCCCTTTTTCTTCACCATATGCCATCTTGTCTTTTTGACACTCTAAGCCTAGAAATATCACAAGTGTGCAGACTTCTGATTTCCAAATCATCTACTGCCAACAAGGGAAGTGGTGTCTGAAACTCAGCCACAGACCTTGGCAAATTTCAAATTCAGAATAAAACTTTTGCTTCAAAATAGTGCTCAAAAGTTGAAAGAGATTTTTTTTTTATGTCTAATTTCTGTTCTATTTCTATCACCGGGTTGTGAGTGAAAATCATCAGAACCCAGTTAAAGGATTTGTTTCCTCACTAGTAAGAAGTTTGAAAGGATTAAAAGAGAATTAAGGTTTCTCTTCTTTGCCTTTCAATTTGACAATGTGAAGAGTGATAGATCCTCTCAACAGCATTGCCAAAGTAAGCTCACTAAACATTGTTTTATTGTGGATGCTACTACAGAAGAATCTGAGCATGTGTATTTTGTGTAGATTCTATGTCTAGCAGCAAAAAAATCAAGCATCTGTGGTACAGACTAATGTGCCATTAATGGGAGAGCAAACATGAGCTTTTCTGATAGTTCATTAAATATCTATTGGTTACTTTGCAGTGTTCTAGGTAGAAGTCATGTGCTATATTTTAAACAATGTGTTCCCCTACAAATAAAATTTTGTGCAATTTCATATTATTCTAGAGAATATGAGTTTATTATTGAATCAAAGCCATATGATATTCTTGTCTCATACATAAAAATCTATACTTACATAGACAGCTTCCTTCACTCAGAAGACAATTTAGTGATCATTTATTTTGTATCTTTAACATAATTTCCAGAAGCAAAAGTCTTATTGTAGAAATGTCAAATCATGGTGACTTAAATCCCCTTTCTTTCAATAGCAATATGCTTAGCTAAATGCACTGAAGATAAAATTTTAATGCCACAGTAAAAACACTGACAATTCCTACCTGCTTGGAGTGTGACAGTGTGCTTTTCTTAGCATATCTGAAACCAACTAGGTGTATTTCTCATAGGATTTAAAAAGCCAAAGTCTTTCTATAAAATTCTACGGGAGTTGAAACTGGAAATTCATTAATATTGCCTCATGACAAAAGCACTTTAGTATAACTGTACAAATGAAAGACTCATAGCTTTCTTGTAAGAAATGGTGTGTGTATTAAGATAGTCTATCCATGAAGTCATTCACCAACTGTTTAAATGAACAATGGTTCTGCTTGGAGGGTGGCACAGACATTAGATGAGGGTAAGAATCTGGTTCATTAGCTGTGATGATTTTGAAAAGCATTCATCTTAGAAAAAGAGTAACTTATAAAGTCCTGTTCTTCAAACTTGATATAATAATTACAAACATCAAGCAAAGCATTCAGTCTCACTCTTTGTTGTTCTCTTAAAAGTCACCTTCCAAGTTAATTGTCTATGTTTCTTTTGGCTGTATAAATACATTTGAAATATGTAAACTGTTCTGAAAACCATAGTATAGTGTAAAAACATCAAAAACGATCCTAGTAATAGAGAGGCTGAGATAGGAGAAGCCTGATTTCAAGACCATTATATGGTACACAGCAAGCTTCTGTTATGCACGAACAAGCAGAAAGTATATATGGATTGTACAATATTGGACCTATTTCTCCAATTACCAAATTAGAGAGACCACTGGATGACAGTCAATAAATTTCTAATTCCTCATATTTTTGGATTTCAATTGATTAGGATATGTTAGTAATATTGATTTTCATATTAAGATATTAAGAAAAAGTAATTCTTACTCTCTCTTATTTTTGTTGTAAGAGGTGGAATTAGGTTTTTGTGGGTTTGTTGAAATATTACTTTCTTGCTTCTTTTAGGGTGTAGTTTTGCTCCTTAAGTTGTTATTTTCCATCTATTGTCCTTTGTAAGGCTGGATTTGTGGAAAAACATTGTATAACTTTGGTTTTGTCATGGAATATCTTGTTTTCTCCACTTATGGTAATTGAAAATTTTGTTGGGTATAGTAGCCTGGACTGTTATTTGTGTTCTCTTAGGGTCTGTATGACATCTGCCCAGGATCTTCTAGTCTCTGATCCTGGGCATGTTAGAGCACCTGGGAGTGGAGCTTCCTCTAGGTGTTGTGGGACTGACCTATATATATTCATTTAACACCAGTTAAAAATAGCCATATGTTTAAAAAGAAGAAATACTGTTTTGATATCATGAATTTATCTCTGAACTTTTCTTTAATAAGAAGGAGGACCTAGGCTTTGGTATAAATGTCTTTAAAACCTTAACAATTATGTTTCTTATTTTCTTTAAAGATTTTTTCATTTTACAAATGTAAGTGCTCTATCTACCTGTATATCTGCATGCCAGAAGAGGGTATGAGATCCTAGTACTGATGGTTATGAGCCACCATGTGGTTGCTGGAAGTCAAATGCAGAACTTCTGGAAGAGCAGCTTTTAACATGTGAGCCATCTCTCCAGCACTCCAAAATAAATTTTGTGTGTGTGTGTGTGTGTGTGTGTGTGTGTGTGTGTGTGTGTGTGTATCTGTCCCTGCCTTCTTCCCAAGTGCTGGGATTAAAGGCATGTGCCACCACTCAAAGTAATTTCACAGTCCTAACACTCTTCTTCTAGTGACTGTCTGGTATACTATTAAGATATTCTGGTAAGATCGTAGTTGTCATTAATTTACTTATTTAATCACTTTATATGGCAGTATCAGCCTTCCCCCTCCCCGTAGTTTCCCCTCATACAACTCTGCCCTATCAACACTTCCAATCTCATCTGAGAAGGAGGAGGACCAACTGACTATCATCCCATTTTGGCACATCAAATCACTGTATGTTTAGGAACATCCTCGCCCACTAATGATTAACAAGGCAGACCAGTTAGGGGAACAGGATTCACAGTTAGGCAAACAGATTTGGGGACAGCATCTGTTCCAGTTGTGAGACTTGCATGAAGATCAAGGTGCTCATATGCTACATATGTGCAGGGGGTACGGGGTGGCAGCTATGCTCCAAGTCTAGCCCATGCTCCCTCCATGGTTGTGATTCAGTCTCTGGGATCCCCCAAGTGTCCAGGTTAGTTGAAACTCTTGGTCTCCCTGTGGAGTCCTGTCTTTCTTCAGTTCCCTTGATTCATCCCCAAACTCTTGCACAAGCCTCCCCAAGCACAATTTGGTTTTAGGTCTTTGCATCTATATCCTTTGACTTCTGGGTGGAGCCTCTAAGAAGAAAGTTATGCTAGCCTCTTGTCTGTAAGCGTAACAGAGTATCATTAATAGTGTCAGGAAATAGCTCTTGCCCATGAGATGGGTCTCAAGTTAGGCCAATCATTGACTAGTCATTCCTTGCATCTCTGCTCTATCTTTGTCATTGAACATTTTGTAGGCAAGGCATAATTTGAGTCTAAGATATTGTGTCTTATTCCTCCTCAGGGAGTCTTGCCTGGCAATTGGAAGTGGTCATTTCAGGTTCTATATCCCATACTTCTAGGTTTCTCAGCTACACACCCTGGGACCTCTCTCTATAATCCTTATCCCAGGTCTGTGACATGTCCTAGAGATATATCACTCCATCCCCCACTTCCCCCAGCTGATTTCTGTTCTCTTTCCCTTGCTCACTCATCATCATAAGATGCTGCCACCAGCTCTCCCCAGTTCTCTTTCTTTATCCACCTCCCATACTTTATTTTCCTTTCTGAGAAAGATTCAACCAGCCTTTCATGAGCTCATCTTGTTATTTGGCTTCTTTGGGTCTGTTGATTATAGAACAGTCAGCCTATGCTTAATGGCTAATATCCACTTGTAAAGTGAGTACTTACCATGCAAGAGGAGCTAAGTTACCTCACACAGGATATCTTGTAGTTCCATCTATTTGCCTACTAAGTTCGTGATAGCCTTGTTTTTAATAACTCCATAGTATTTCACTGTGTAAATGAACCATATTTTATTTATCCATTCTTTACTTGAGGGATATCTAGGTTGTTTCCATTTACTGGCTATTATAAATAAAGATGCTATGAACATAGTTTAGTAAGTGTCCTTGTGGGATGGTGGAAGCATATTTTGTGTATATGCCCAGGAGTGGCATAGCTGGGTCTTGAGGTACAGCTAGTGCAAGTCTTCTGAGAAACTGCCAAATTGATTTCCAGAGTAGTATTACAAGTATGCACTCCTACCAGCAATGTTGGGATGTTTCTCTCACTGCACATGCTTGGCACCATGTGCTATCAATTGAGTTTTTGATCTTAGTCATTCTTATGGGTTTAAAGTGGAATCTCAGATTCTTTTTTTTTTTTGCATTTCTTTGATGACTAAGATGTTGAATATTTCTTTAAGTGTTTCTCAATCATTGGAGATTCCTCTGTAGTCTGTTTTGAGCTCTGTATCCCTTTTGTATTTGGGTTATTTGATTTGTTAGTGTCTAACTTCTTGAATTCTTTATATATTTTAGATATCAGCCCTCTGTCAAATGGAAGTTGGTGACTTCCCAACATGTAGGCTATAGTTTTGTTCTATTGACAGTCTCCTTTGATTTACAGAAGATCTTCAGTTTTATGAGGTCCCATTTATTAATTGTTGATCTCAGTGCCTGAGTCATTGGTGTTATGTTCAGAAAGTTGTCTCCTGTACAAACAAGTAACAAGCATTTAGCAATCCCTCTGAAATAACCATGTGCTCTCTAATGTGTGTGTGTGTGTGTGTGTGTGTGTGTGTGTGTGTGTGTGTGTGTGATTTAGAAAGTATCATACAGCAGACTTAGTGGTTTTGCTTATTTTATAACATAGTGAAACCAGTGTTGCTGATTTGTATTCCTCTCTTCATTTAACAGACTCTGTCTCACTCCTGTTGGTACAATATTTATGCCCTGGGTAATCATTCATATTTATTTTTCTTATCTTCTATCAGAAACTGCCTCCCTATTTTCTCCTGTAATTGATAATATTTTAACTACTTTTACCATATATAAAAGCACCCTCAGAATAAAAATTGGATTAGATATTAACTCTTTACTGTTTTTAAAAAATCTCTTGGATAATATTTGGTGTTTTGTTTTCCATGGTGTCTAGGATGCTGCAATACTTGATAATCCAAAGCGGGCTCAGCAATGTCCATTGAATTTACATTCTATGTAACAACTTAGCTAAGATTTATTTATTTATCTTATGTATATGAGTGCTCTGTCTGCATCTACACCTACATGCCAATAGAGGACATCAGATTACATTATAGGTGGTTGTGAGCCACTATGTGGCTGCTGGGAATTAAACTCAGGACCTCTAGAAGTAAAGCCAGATCTCTTAACTACTGTACTACCTCTCCAGCCCCACAACTTATCTAGAGACATGGTCAATGACCTTAGTTCTCCTCATATTAAAAAATAGAAGATCTTGACCCCATGTCTACAAGGAAATGAATAACCTTAATATAAATAAAATCTTTACTGGTAACAAATAATAAAGAATTTTATTTTAAACAGTTCTTTAAAATATACTATGGCAATGATGACACAAATCCTGTGGGAGAAACCAGTCAATATCTGATTTGACTTAAAGTCCATTCCATGAGGTGGAACTCATACACAACACTCCTTAGACATCCAAGGACCAGAAACTAGATAGCCCAGGAACCTAGGGTAAACCTAAATACTATTAGTCTAAAGTTCATTGCAAAAAAAAGGATACATAATAATAAGCTGCTATACTCATGGTTCAATGCATTGTGCTGCCATCATAAGAGAAGATCCCCTGCAGCAGATAGAATAAAATGCAGAGAACCACAGCCAGATAAAATGTAGAAAGTAGGACTTTGAAACATTTAGACCTAAATGAGATACAGCCATCAAATCCGTCCCCTCAGGGTTCTGGAATCCAGAGGAAGAGGATGCTGAAAGAGTGTTCAGCCAGTGGAAATGGGGGAAACCAAGAAAACAAGATTCTCTAAGTCAACAACTATCAAAAATCATATGAACTCACTGAGTCTGGGGCAGCATGCACAGGAAGCATGCACAGGATCTGCCTTAGTCTGCTCCAGATCCTCTGTAAATATATTATGGAGTTTACTGTTTATGTTTGGTGTTTTTATGGAGTTTCTGAATGCATGAGTGATTATGTTTCTGATTATCTGGCTTTCCTTCACTTCTTTTTCTTCCGCTTGTTTTGCCCAATTCTAATGTTAGTTTTTGCTTGATCTTCATATTATAGTGTAGAAAATTAGAATATAACATATTATATTTTAATATTATCTCTTAGAAGCCTGTTTGTTTTTCTAGTTTGAGAATGAAATGAAATGTATCCTGATAAGAGAAGTTGGGAGAAACTGGGAGGAAAAAGGGAGAGGAGAGCTTAGATAAGATATATGAGAAAAAATTATTTTTAATGAAAATGGAAAAAACAGTCTTGTTGTCTATATCTTACTCTATGAATATATACATGTAAACAAATGTGTATGTATTTAAAAGTTGACAGAATTGCATACAAAGGAGTTATAGCTGCTTATTTATTTTCTCATAGAAAATTAAATTTGGCCTGAATGTTTGATAGTGCAGAATTAAGAGCATCTGCAGGCAAAGCACACTTGTGGGAGACCATCACTGCCATTTTTGTGAAAATAAATTTACAGAACCTACAAAATAATCTTAGTGGGTATGATTCTTAAAGACTGGCCACTAAGCACTCAACTGCTTAAGATGTAGCTTAAAGTTCCCATGAGGTTATATAATTAAATGTTTTGATCACAGGAGTAAAACTAAAGAAGAATAAAATGATTCTTAAGGCTTAGTGGCCAAATGTTCATCCAAAATCCAATGTTCCTCTCTGTGCCCAGCCATGTTTGCACTGTGGGACCTTTGTTCTGAACACACCTGAATCTTCACAGGCAACAACCTGTGCAACCCTGACAAACTGCCTTAAAAAAAAAAAAACCCTCCTCAGCTCTGACTGGAAATTACTCTATGGTGTGAACTGCACAATTTTTCATGTGCATATTCACCCTTCCCCTTTTCTTATAGAAACATAATGGACTAATTACAAAAAAACACAGAACATTTCACTACTGACATTCCTTAACATCTAAGGATCATACCACCACAGCTCAATATTGTATTGTGTTAAAATATTTCATTTTAACATTGAGTTGCTGATTAAGTTGTACAAAAAGTAGTTCAGTGAATATTGGTTTGAGATTAGGGCAAGTTTTTCAACCAGTTCTGAAGTAAAATTAGGCAAACTTCTGCTATTTTTTTATTGAATATTTATGTGAAAAAAATCTCATCATCGAAAATTATATCTAAATAATTATCAATACTGAAAACATTGAAGATATTGTACAGTATTAAATATTCAAGCAATATTTCATAGTTTTAATTTTTTCTTTAATAGTTTTCTACACTCCAGATTTGTGTCCACCTTTTAACTGTTTCTCATCCTATATATCCTCCATACTCCCCCATCTCCATGAGGACGTCCCCACTCCCTCACCTTCCACGCTACCTGACTTCTCAACTCCCTATGGCCTCTAATCTCTTGAGGGTTAGGTGCATCTTCTCTGTTTGAACCCAGACCAGGCAGTCCTCTGCTGTATATGTGTGTGGGTGTCATATTAACTGGTGTATGCTGCCTGGTTGGTGGTCCAGTGTCTAAGAGATATCAGGGGTCCAGGATAATTGAGACTGCTGGCCCTCCTACAGGGCCGCCCTCTTCCTCAGCTTCTTTTAGCTTTTCCCTAATTCAACCACAGGGGTCAGCTAAATCTGTTCATTGGTTGGGTGAAAATATCTGCATCTGACTCAGCTGCTTATGGGGTCCTTCAGAGGGCAGTCATGCTAGGTCCATTTTTGTGAGTGTTCCATAGCCTCAGTAATAGTGTCAGGACTTGGCACAATCCCTTGAGCTGGACCCCAATTTAGGCCTGTCACTGGACCTCATTTTCCTCAGGTTCCTCTCCATTTCAATCCCTGAAGTTCTTTCAGACAGAAACAATTATGGGTCAGAGATGTGACTGTGGAATGGCCACCCCATCCCTCACTTGATGTCCTTTTGTATATAAAAAGAAGCACACCAACCTCATTAGTATTTAAAACTGATTTTTTCTTAAAAGATGGTTAAATTATATGTATACTAAAATATTTCTTTAAAATATATTTATGATTTATTACCAGTACATGTTTGATTTATATCATTATTAGTATTTTGTTTGATTATACATTCAAAGTTATATCAAAATCTTTCAGTATGTATCCCCTGAAAATGTATATATATATATATATATATATATATATATACATATGTGTATATATACATATATGTATATATATATCCCATTGAATGTGGGAATAAAAGGCAATAGTGACCTCCTTGATAAATTTGACTTTTAAAGCATAAGTAAGATAATAACTGTGATTCTCTATGTTATGTATTATATACTGATTTGGAATAGAAAGATGTCCTCATTGTATTTGAAGAATAAATTTCTGTGCTGAAAAGAATTCCATAATTAGGAATTGAAGGTGGTCTCTAGTGTATTAATCTGGCTCAGTGTAGATATACTCTGAGAAAATATGAAGCTCAGTTTTTAACTACATGAAATTGAAGCCTATTGAAATCCTGGATGGCTTCTCCAAAGAATCCTGGGCTGCAGGTTACATGATAGCCATGAAATACACATTAGTTTTAACCAAGAAGAACTCTACACCAATGGTGGGGTTAATCCACACTGATGTCTGATCTACCAAATTTGACAGAAAAATAACATGTTAAGCTGATTTTTTGATGCTATGTCTGTAGTGTCTGATTTGTTCAACATGCCTTTAAATGTTATCTCATACAGGAAATGAAATGCTTGGTTGCTTCAAGTGACAGATTCAGATGCACACTCTTCATTAACAATTTCAGTCTCTTATAAATCCCTTCTGATTAGTATTGTCCTGAATACCTGGGTTCAGGTAGCCTCATAACAGAGCTTATTTGTCTGATGGTTCTAGAAACACAAGGCCACAAACCAACACTGGGAATGTCTGGGCAAGTGGCATCTGAGTGCACCAGTCAGAGGAGACCTGTGAAGTGGAATAGACCAGACTTAATTTATCCGTATGACCGGCTTAGGAGAATACAATCAGATATCTCATAAATTCTATGTTAAAAACCTCTGGACAGAGAAACTCTGTAGTTAGAAGACCTCCAGGAGGGCCTTATTTTCTTAAAAGCTACATGAGTCTCAATATTACTGTTAAACTACAGTGAAGTTTCCAACACAGGATACAAGAAGCAAAACACATACACAATGTATTTCATTGAGTCTTTGTGTCAAGTCACTACCCTAGGCTTTTGTACCACAGCACAGGAGTGCATGATCCTCATTCACACTCTTTGTGTCATTATTTCTCATATTACTAAAACATAATGCCAATATTAGCTGTACTATTTTGGCCTTCCTACAACTTGATGTGTTTCATAATGAGGATATAGTCATTTTCTCTCTCTCTCTCTCTCTATATATATATATACATATATATAAAAATACATATATACATATATATGCATACATATATACATATACATATGTATATGTATATGTATATGTATATATGTATGCATATATATGTATATATGTATGCATATATATGTATATATGTATATATGTATATATATATATATATTTGATAATATTAAAAGATGTGGTTATTTAAGTTAATAGCTTCTACTTTTAAATCATTATAAATTATGCCTACAATGAAACTGCTATTCAGGTTTTTTTGCTTATTTTTTTATTTTATAAATTAATTTATGTTTTACACTCTATATTCCATTCTCCACCCCCACCCCCAACCCCCCCTCCAACTGCTCCACATCCCATACCTCCTCAGCAACCAGCCTGTCTCCATGTGGATGTTCCCAACTCCCATACCACCTGACTTCTAAACACTGTGGGGCCTCCAGTCTCTTGAGGGTTAGGTACATCTTCTCTGAATGAACACAGACCCAGAAGTCCTCTACTGTATGTGTGTTGGGGGCCTCATATCAGCTGCTTTCTGCTGTCTATTTTGTGGTCCAGTGTTTGAGCAATCTCGGGGTCCAGATTAATTGAGACTGCTGGTCCTCCTATAGGACCTCCCTTCTCAGCTTCTTTCAGCCTCCCCTAATTCAACAACAGGGGTCAGCTGCTTCTGTCCCTTGGTTGAGTGCAAATTTCTGCGATCTGACACTTTCAGCTGTGTGTTGGGTCTTTCGGAGGGCCATCATGATAGGGCTCATTCTGTGAGCACTTCATAGCCTCAGTAATTGTGTGAGGCCTTGGGACCTCCCCTTGAGCTAGATCCCACTTGGGCCTATCTCTGGACCTTCTTTTCCTCAGGCTTCTCTCCATTTCCATCCCTGTAATTCCAGAATACCAGAATAAATATAAAATTATTATCTATGATTCTTGTGTGTCTCTTATCTCCCAGGTCTCTGGTACATTCTGGAGGGTCCCCCAACCTCCTATTTCCTGAGGTTCTGTTTCCATTCTTTCTGTTGGCCCTCAGAACTTCAGTCTTTTAGCTCACCCAATACCAGATCAGGTTCCCCTCTACCCCAACTCCACCCCTCCTGTCCACTTTCCCTCCCAGGTCCCTCCCTCCTTCCCACTTTTGATTGCTTTATTCTCTCTCCCAAGTGGTACTGAGGCATCCTCACTTGGGCACTTCAGCTTGTTGACCTTTTTGAGTTCTGTGGACTGTATTTGGGTATTCTGTACATTTTTCTAATATTCACTTATTAGTGAGTACATACCATGCTCTTACTTTTGGGTCCGAGTTACCTCACTCAGGATGGTATTTTCTAGTTCTATCCATTTGCCTGCGAAACTCAGGATGTCCTCATTCTTAATAGCTAAGTAGTATTCCATTGTGTAAATGAACCACAGTTTCTATACTCATTCGTCTAGGTTGTTTCTAGCTTCTGGCTATCACAAATACAGCAGCTATGAACATAATGGAACATGTGCCCCCGTAGCAGGGTGTGGCATCTTTTGGATTTGTTCCCAAGAGTGGTATAGCTGGGTCTTCAGGTAGATATATTTCCAGTTTTCTGAGGAACCTCCAGATTGATTTCCACAGTTGTTGTAGTACCAGTTTACAGTCTGACCAGCAATGGAGGAGTGTTCCTCTTTCTCCATATTGTCTCCAACATGTGTTGTCACCTGAGGTTTTGATCTTAGCCATTCTGCTTGGTGTAAGGTAGAATCTCACGGTCGTTTTGATTTGCATTTCTCTAATCACTAAGGACTCTGAACATTCAAATCTGCTATTCTTAATAGATTTCTTATTGACAACTAAATCATTTTGTGTTTCTCCATATTTATAGCATAGATCATTTGTTGTCACTTTCCTTACCAAGTAAAAAGTGGTCCATTACTCCTTTCAAATCTTCCAACTATTCTGTGAAGTTATGACTATCCACTACTTTCGATTCACATTTTGAGCAGGGCATTCTTTTTTTTTTTTTTTTTAAATTTTTAGATATTTTCTTTATTTACATGCGAATTTCTCCATTCCCAGTTTCCCCCTCCAAAAAACGAAGAAACAAACAAAAACAACAAAAACAAACCCCTGTTGCCTCCCACTTCCCCATGCCTGCCACCCCGCCCTCTCCCACTTTCTGGCCCTGGCATTCCCCTACACTGGGGCACAGAACCTTCACAGGGCTGATGTCCTCAGGGCATTCTTTATATACTCAGTCTGAATATCTCTACCTCTTCAGAAGCTCTTTTTTTCTTTTTTTGGTTTTTCGAGGCAGGGTTTCTCTGTGTAGCCCTGGCTGTCCTGGAACTCACTCTGAAGACCAGGCTGGCCACAAAATCAGAAATTTGCCTGTTTCTGCCTCCCAAGTGCTAGGATTAAAGGCATGCGCCACCACTGCCCAGACAGAAGTTCATTTTCATGATGACTTCCTTGATATGAATGGCTCTTTTCCTTTCATATTAGCTTTATGTCACCCTGTTCTATTTTACAAAGTACCTGATATAATTGTAAGTGGGCTGACCAAACTCAGAATATTTTCAGTTCTATGTAGTCTCAGGATCATTTTGTCTGCATGAGAAATCTGACGTGGGGGTATATCACAGACTTTTCTGAAACCATGCACATTGTAATTCACACGTTTTGCTGTACCTACTCATTGAAGATATCTGTACAATCTAGACAGGATAAAAGAGAAGCAAGTTCACTTTTAGCTAAGATCTTGACATTTACCAAGCTGAAAAATGAAGGTAAGATACACTTTATAGTCTGCCATGGGTTGAATCTACATTACCCAGAGATATATCTGTTCTTGTGAATCATTGTCCAACTCAGACAAAATTTCTTAATATATAGATGTCACTACTTCAGTCTTTTATTTCTAGAGCTAATTAATGGGAATAACTACTACATAAAATGATTTCTACCCTAAATGCCAATTTTTTTGGAGGAGGAGCATTAATTTGTATTATATGTTAAGGTCATTTTAAACAGACCCTAGAAAAATAAACAGCGATCTATTCTACACATTAAAATGTAGTAGGATAAAAGTGAATTAAAAAGTAAGATTCATTTTATCACTTCAAAAGATATATATATATATATCTTACATATGCATATATATGATTTTACAAGTCATAGCCACTCCCCCCTTAAAAAACTGGTGGCATGTACGTAGGATAATGAAAATAGATTCATATTTATTACTCTGCACAAAGCTCAAAATCAAGTAGATCAAGGACCTCAACATAAAGCCAAGTACACTGATTCTAACAGAAGACAAAGTGGGAAATAGCCTCAAACTCATTGGGACAGGACAGAATTTCCTGAATGGAACACCAGTGGCTCACATTCTAATAACAACAGTTGATAGATGGGGCCTTATGAAACTATAAAGCTTCTGCAAGACAAGAGGCACCATCAATAGTGCAAATCAGAAAGTTACAGATTGAGAAAAAAATTCTACATCTGACAGAGGGCTAATATCCAAAATATATAAAGGACTCAAGAAGTTATACTCCAGAAAACCAAATAACCCAATTCAAAAATGTGATAGTGCAGAACTAAACAGAGAATTAACAAGAGAAGAATCTTGAATGGTCGAGAAGCACTTAAAATGTTTAAAATGTTTAAATTCCTTACTCATCAAAATGACCCTGAGATTCCACCTCACACCAATCAGAATGTTGGAAAGGATGTGTAAAAAGAACACTCCTCCATTGCTGGTAGGATTGCACACTGGAACAACCACTCTGGAAATAAATCTGACAGTTCCTCAGAAAATTAGAAATAGATCTCCCTGAAGATCTAGATATACCACTCTTGGGAATATACCCCAAAATAAAATATCATCCTGAGTGAGGTATCTCTGACACAAAATGGTATTCATAGTATGTGCTTACTGATTAGTAGATATTAACTAAAAAGTACAGAATACCTAGGAGACAGCCCAAAGACAATAAGAAGTATAACAGGTACAAGTAAGGGTGTTTCAATTCCACATAGAAGGGGGAAAGAAATAATCATGGAAGGCAGAGGGAGTGAGAGACCTGAATAGGAGAGAGGAAAGGAAGAGGAAAAAGGAAAAAGGATCAGGTGTGGGGGAGGAGGGGACAGAAGAAAAGCCCAGAGGGAGGGAATGAACAGAGATAAGCAGTATTGGGGGGGGACATTGAAAGTGGGGGCACTCTCTAGAAAGTATCAGAGACCCAGGAGGTGAGAAACTCTAAGGACTCAATAAGGGTGACCTTACCCAAAATATTCAACTTTGGGGAGAGGGAACATGAAGAGTCCATCTCAAGTAGATAGACAGACCTTAATCGGAAGGACAGAGTTTCTAGCCCACAATCAAAATTTCTGACCGAAAACTGATCCTGTCAAAAATAACTATAGGTCAAAAACGGAGAAGAGAGTGAAGAAAAGGTGTTCCATTTACTAGCCCAAATTGGATTGGAATCCATCTCATGGGGGTGAGGGCACCAAGACCTGACACTATTGCTGATGTTACAAGGTGCTTACATATTGGAGGCTGGCATGGCTGTCTTATGAGTGGCCCAATAAGCATCTGACTGAAACAGAAGGAGATACTTACACCCAACCATTAAACTGAAGTCAGGGACCTCTATGATTGAATTAGAGTGAGGATTGAAGAAACGGAAGGTGGGAGTGACCCCATAAGAAGACTAGCAGTCTCATCTCACTCAGACCCCAGGGACCTCTCAGAGACTGAACCAACAAGCAGGAACACACAACAGGCTGGTCTGAGACCCCAGACTCAAGTAGAGCAGAGGTCTGCCTAATCAGGCCTCAAGAGGAAAGATGTGCCTAATCCTTGAGAGATTTGAGGCCCCAGAGAAGGGAGAGGTCTTGTGGAGGAAGGAGCATCCTCTCAGAGATAGGGGGAGGAAAAGCGGGATGATGAACTCTGGGAGGGGGGACTGAGATGGGGGCAATAACTGGAAAATACATAAATAAAATACTTTTTAAAAAAGATTTTTAAAAAATCACATCTTCACATGCATATAATTCTACTCAGTGATACAAGCTAGGATCCTTTTTATACATATATTTTTTAGCATTGTAACAATGTGATTTTAAAAATTATTCAAGTCAATTCAGCTCCAAAGCTGCCATTACTCAGTATTAAGACATGCACCCACCCCTCTTATGGGATTTTCTAAAAATTGTAATTTTAGGGAAAGGGGAAACTTTTTTTAAAAGTCCCAATTAGTAAAACAGTCAATGTCTGATATTATATACGAAAATCTTAGCTCTTTCAAAGTAACATAGTATAAGTGAGCCCATTATGAAGATTTTTAAAAAGCAATTAGATATAAAAAAAGGAGAAAAATACAGAAAACAGAAGTAATCTAGAGGGAAATATTTAAAAATTGGACAGGAAAGAATAGTGTTTAATTTCCTCACAGTCAAGTCTTCCACACAGATTCTTAGCTGTGTTTTGAACACATTTGCCTTTTTGATGTGGGAATTATTTTCAGAGGATAGATACAATAAGCAGTTAGAAGATAGATGATAAATAAACAAGAGTTTATACTGAAGATCTTCCAAGCAAATGGAAATAAAGGGAGAGTAGATGAGAAATGATAGGATGTACTCAAAAGCTCATCTATACAGAGACTTGATACTAAAGAATGGTACAGTCTGTTGTTTTACAAAGAAACAGTCTATAATCTATTCTGCAAATCAGGAAGTGCTTTCAGAAAGACAGATCTGATTTAATATATTTCCAAATGTGAGATTTAAAGAAAAATACACAGTGAGTGATATTTAAAGTTGTTCTCTTTTTATCTCTTTTTAGAAAGGGGTACCCTTTGTTCTTAGCAAGCTTATTTGAAGAATTCTAAGAATACTGATTATGAAAATGTTACCCTCATTGAGATTCTAAAACACAGTAAGACTTTTCAAAATTATGTAGAAAAAGAAAAAAGAGAGGTTTCTAAAAAAAACAGAATTTCTTTTTTTATTAGATATTTTCTTTATTTACATGTAATTTCTCCTTTCCCAGTTTCCCCTCCAAAAAAACAAACAAACAAACAAACAAACAAAAACAACAAGAACAAACCCCTGTTGTCTCCCCCATCCCTATTGATATAAATGGATATTAAGGAAAAGTAATTGTTGCTTCCTGTTATTTTTGTAGTTAGAGTTGGCATTCCGTTCATGTGTCTATCTTCTTTTAGTTTTGTTGGAAGATTACATTTTTGCTTTTTCAGGGATGTAGTTCCCCTTCTTGTGTTGCAGTTTTCCATTTATTACTCTTTGAAGGGCTGGGTTTGTGGAAATATATTGTGTGAATTTGGTTTTGTCGTGCAATACTTTGGTTTCTCCATCTATGGTGATTGAGAGTTTTGCTGGGTATAGTAGTCTGGGCTGGCATTTGTGTTCTCTTAGGGTCTGTATGACATCTGCCCTGGATCTTATAGCTTTCATAGTCTCTGGTGAGAAGTCTGGTGTAATTCTGATAGGCCTGCCTTTATATGTTACTTAACCTTTTTCTCTTACTGCTTTTAGTATTCTTTCTTTGTTTTGTGCATTTGGTGTTTTGACTATTATGTGGCGGGAGGAATTTCTTTTCAAAAACAGAATTTCTAATGATAGGAAACAATAAAGTCCAAACAAGAGAGAGACAAATCACTAAAAATAATGGCTATTCTTAATAATGTTTTCTGTGACTGAACTGCATTTGGTGAACTATATTCACAGCAAAAATGCAAATTGATTTTAAAGGATAATCATGTCTTCTTGTAGTTTTATTTTACAGATAGCACAAAGATAAAAAAAGTAGGAATAATATGACTATGTTAAATACATAGATCAATGCCTTGTTCATTCATCATTAGAGAAGCCCTGCCCCCAGCAGCAGATGGGAACAAATATACAGATCCACAGCTGCCAATTAAGCAGAGAATACGATCTAGGGTTACTCATCCTTCCATAGGAGATCTTTATTAGATACTCCACTCAGAGCTCAAGGAACCTTACAGAAGAGGAGGCAGAAAAATGTAAGAGCCAAATATGCTAGGGGATATCAAGAAAACAAGAACCTCTAAATCAACCACTCTATTGCAGCTCTCATGTTCAGAAGTTGTTGACCAACATAAAATGGACTCCAGAGCATTTTTTGCTTTTGTCATAGTGTCCTGAGCTATCTTGTTTCAGATTCTTGGTCATTCTATGCAATTTCTGGAGTAAGTTCCATCTCATGGAGTGGGGACTTAAGTCAAAGCTTAAGTTGAGCATTGGTTAATCCCTCAAGTTTTGTGCTACCATCGCCCTAATGTGCCTTGGATATAGTACACCATTTTAGATCCAAGAGTTAGTAGATTTTATGGTGCTTATATTCTCTTTTGTCACACATCAGATGCTTCCCTGTACCAAAGACACTAGAAGGAGTAGAGAGAAGGCTCTATTTATTCACCACCTACAGACCTCTATAGTCATTGTGTTGTGTAGACATTACCTTCAGAGATGGGGCTTTGCTGTCAGTTGTGAACAGCAACCTATTTTCTTGGCAAAAAAAATGTTTGGGTATTCTCAAGGGGCCAGCAACTCAATTAGGTATAGCAGGGTTTGATGATACAGAGCACTTAGGAAAGAGAAGCAACTGGATCTATTAGAATCTTGAGGCCAGGGTGGTCTAAAGAGTGAGTTCTAGGACAGTCTATAGAAAGAAGCACATCTTGAAAAACAAATGCTTTCCTCTCCTAGGATTTCTACCACCTTAAAACATAACTTAATGAGCTTCTTCTTACTGTGGGAAGAAAATAGTGAAAAAATTTAAAAGTAAGATAAAATAAAATGAAAATATAAAAACAGTGGCAGGACTTTGGGTGTTGTCCAGCAATCTATTAGCAAATTATGTAAACTCAGCAAATTGAAGTCATCAGTGTGTGAAGATTTATAACTCTGGAGAATTCATTACCATGTTGTACTTAGTGTATATTGAAAAACATTAAACTTAGATATAATAATTTATCTAGTAAGGAAACTAAATATACATAAGAATTTTCTCACTAACTTCTTTCTGATTCATTTTATTGATTGGCTACTGAAGTCAGAGGGTGGGATTATCAACATATATATATATATATATATATATATATACATATATATACACACACACACACACACATATATATATATGTACATATATATAAAGTATTGTTTTAATATATAGGCACTGCATTTTTATCTCATATTTGGCTGTGTGTATATGAATGCATGCCTTTGTATGTGCATGCCTCAGTACTAACAAAGTCAAAGGATAACTTGTAGAAATTGGTGCTCTCCTTCATGATATAATTCCTAGAGATATTACTTAGGTCTTTGAGCTTGACCAAAAGTGACTTCCCTTGCAAAGCCATCTTGCCAATTCACTTCACATATATTTATAACACAACACTGTTGAAATAAATATTTACTTACTCTTAGTTTTGTGTTTATTTACAAATTTTTAATGTTATAATTTACTGAAAGCTTTCTTTCAATCAGAATTTTATTTTAAAAAATATATGTGTATACTAGAAATTCACATAATAACAAAAGTAAAATACATAAAGGAAACACAATCAAAGTTGAACATGTTATACTTTTGAATATATGTATATTTATACATGCATTTATATATATAACTACATTAAGAAAACAAGGCTATGAATGTGAATGAAAGAATGGGAGAATATAAGAGTACTGGAATGAGAAAAGGGAAGGGAAAAAAGACAAACTGATATTATAAATTAGAAAAAATAAAAGAAATATTTTTTTAAAATAAACAAAAAGTACAATTATTTATTTTTATGATTGCTAACTAATATGCTCCTGGATAATAATACATAGATGAGAAAGAAACAGAAAGTAACTATTTGGGTAGTTCACTAACATACTTTATTTGTTTTTCTGGATTACCGGGAAAGTGAGCTAACAGGGGATGACTCTTCAATCATACTATTATAGATACTGTTAAATAGAAATAAACAAGCATGTAGATTTACAGTCATGTTCTGTTAATTTGAACACTAGCCGTTGGTTTGGTCATTTATTACAGAGTTATTGAATACCTAGAACATAGGTCGGGGGCTGTGAAATGAAATTTATAAAATTTACAAACAAGAAAAGCAAAGAAAGTAAGTAAGTGCATTGGTTGTGGTTTGTTGTTTTGTCATCTGCAAAGAAGAAACAAGAAGAAATTAGATATCCTGACTGTGAAGATCAAAAGGTAAAATCTGTCCAAACTTAATTTTCTTACTCATAATCACAAATTTTCTATTTTCTTCTAATTATTATTGATTATTAATGGCAACAATATTAAATACATTTAAATAATATTTATTGGAATTTTTACTCCATTTATTAAAAAAAGCATATTTTCAGAATGCATTTATGTAAATCTGAACATATGTATATACTAATTTTCCATTAAAAATTTATGTATTCACTTTATATCCCAATTGCAGATGCCCTTCTCTGAAACAACCCAGATGTCCCTCAACAGAGGAGTGGATACAGAAATTGTGGTACATCTACACAATGGAGTACTACTCAGCTATTAAAATCAATGAATTTATGAAATTCTTAGGGAAATGGATGGACCTGGAGAATATCATCCTGAGTGAGGTAACACAATCACAAAAGAACAAACACGGTATGCACTCTCTGATAAGTGGTTATTAGCCCAGAAGTTTGGAATACAGGAAGAACAACCCACAATCCACAAGGAACTCAAGAAGAAGGAATACCAAAATGTGGACATTTCATTCCTTCTTAAAAGGTGGAACCAAATACCCATGAAAGGAGTTGCAGAGATTAACTATGGAGCAGAGACTGAAGGAAGGGCAAGCCAGCCTAAATATAGCTATCTCCTGAGAGGCTCTGACAGTACCTGACTAACACAGATGTAGAGGCTCACAGCCATCCATCGAACTGAGTACAGGCTCCCCAGTGAAGGAGTTAGAGAAAGGACCTATGGAGCTGAGGGGTTTGCAGCCCCTTAGGACCAACAACAATATGAAGTAACTAGCACCGTCAGAGCTCCCAGGGACTCAACCACCAACCAAGGACTGCACATGGAGGGGTCTGATTGTTCTGGCAGCATGTGCATAGTAGAGGATTGCAAATTCGATCATCAATAAGAGGAGAGGACCACAGTCCTGTGAAGGTTCTGTGCCCCAGTGTAGGAGAATCCCAGGGCCAATAAGTGAGAGGTTGGGGTGGCAGGCATGGGGAGAGGGGAGGCAACAGGGGTCTGTTCTTGTTTTTGTTTGTTTGTTTGTTTTTTGGAGGGGAAATTGGGAAAGGATAAATTTACATGTAAATAAAGAAAATATCCAATAAAAAGAATTATGTATTCACTTTATATCCCAATTGCAGATGCCCTTCTCCTCCCAGCCCCCCTTTCACAACCCTTCAGTCCATCTCCCCCTCTCTTTCTTCTCTGAGAAGGAAGAGGTCCCCCTGTATATCAACCCATTCTGGTACCTCAAGTCACTCCAGGACTAAACACATCCTCTTTCACTGAGGCCAGAAAAGGCAGCCCAGTTATGGCCACAGGATCCACAGGCAGGCAACAGAGTCAGGGTAATCTTATGCTACAGATTTTAATGGACCCACATGAAGAGCAACTGCTACATATATGGGAGGGTCTTAGGTCTTCAACAAAAGTTCCTGATCTCTATCTAATGTTTGACTGGGTGTACTCATAATTTTTAAGCAAACATTGTTATAAATCAAACAAGGACAGGATGTACTGCAACATAGAGGTCACAAATGTAGGTCAGATGCCAGCTTTGATGTTATGCAGCTCCATGTTCCCTCATGTTGTAACAGAACTAGTCAACTGTAACACAGTTCCAAAGGAAGCATTATTGTACCCTCTTCACCAGCAGAATGCCTGGCTAAAGCACTCAAGAGCCTGGCATAAAAGAAGATGTATTTTAGTTATGAATGAATAACCAAACTATTCTCATACATTTAGTGTAACCTTTAGGACATTTGAGATAATAACTAAAGATTCTAAGAAAAATGAGTTAGGAAATATAGGGAATATATTAACTAACAGAATATTTGCTTCAAACTAGTAAGGTCTCTGGAGGAAGCAAACACAGAAGACAGTTATAAAATGCTCATGTTATGATTTCACTGCAGAAGCAGATTTAGTGAACAGGGCATTAAGCATTTTAATACTCTTTCTGCTGAAAAGAGAGTTCATAGACCAATTCTTAAGGGGATAGAGAGCACAGGTCACTTCTGTGCAATAACTCTTGACTTAGAAAACATTATTTCAGCAAATTTATACTTGATTAAGAGTAACTAGGCAGTCTAGTACGCTTAACAGATAGAAATAAATCATCACAATAAGAGAAAAAACTTAATGTGCAATATGTCCATGGTGACTTGCAAGTAACTATGAAATGTGGATCAACCCAATATCCACTTGACTGTGCAGTCAGGAGATATGACAGTTAGAGCTGTATGTAGACTGTGTCTGACAGAATTACCAACTACCAAGGATAATTTTTGGGAGAAAAAATAATATAATACCCTAGACTTCTTCCAGGCCCAGATTCTGATATTATAGAAATTCTGAAAACTAAAAAAGCAGAAATAAAATATCCTTCAGAATTTGAATTCAACCTTTCTAGGTTCTATTCTATTAAGAATTAAATAGAGACTATAGTCCTTTCTCTAAAAACCTATTTCATTGTACATTTGATGTATACATGTACAAATATAAATTATTTTCCATTTATGTCATGAAAAGAATAATCAAATATATTTGCACATTGCTTGCCTTCAAACATGTTTGATAGTGGGATATGCAACGAAGGACAGGAACCAGACAGAGCCATCCAAGTATCAAAGTAATGTCTTATCAAATGATCATCTTGTGTTGTAGAACAGCTTTTGCTTTTCTATCAATAACATGGTAAATTCTCTCCAATTTTGCACTAGCTTGTTACAATGAATGTTACATTGGTAGCAAAATTTGTCCAAATGGAGATGACAACACATTAGCAAGAGAAAAAAAATGAGGATCATAGAACTCTTACTTGGGAGACTAAGCGTTAGTCTGACCTACTTTGCTCCAGTACAAGTGATTTAGGCAAATGAGAATACAGGAAATAGAAATGCCTTTGTTTCTCATTTGGAGGTAGAAGAACAAATTAAAGTGTGGTCCATGATGTGCCTTCCATAAGGTTCTCATCCATGATGGAGTGGGATTTTACAGTGATAAAGTGGTTTTAGGGTTACAGATTTCTGAAATGAGTATCATGCTCAGGAACCATAAGGTAGCCTAGGACAACAATTGCATTGGTATGCCAGGATGAACTTGGATAGGACAGTTATTTTGGTCTGTCATTGGTGCTCCATTTGTGTGAATAGATGTTTGTTCTCATCTCACCAAGAAGAATTAATATTTTGCAATGATTAACCAGTTCAAAAAGCTAAGTTATCCTGAGACAATGATTAACTTCAAAATTAATAAAGCTCAAAATAACAAACTTTTACTTCTGTGACACCCACCATGGCTTTGCAATTGATTTTGCTTTCATTTTTTTTAATTTATTATTTCATTTATTTACATTTTAAATATCCCACTTCCTTGGTTCCTCTACATCCCCTCCCCTTTTGCCTCTAAGAGTGTACTTACCCACCTGTAAACCCTCTACAGTCTCACCCTTCTAGCATCCCCCTTCACTGGGGGCAACAAGACTCTACAAAACCAGGCACCTTCCCTTCCAATGATGCCAGAGAAGGCAGTCATCTGCTACAGTCAGGGAGCCTTGGACATATTCATGTGTATTCTTTGGTTGGTGGTTTAGTCCCTGGGAGCTCTGAGGAGTCCAGTTACTTGATATTGTTCTAGATTATCTATAGTTGATGATAATTCAAACATCTGAACACTTCTGAGTACTGTGACAACATAACTGTACAGAAGTATTTTTAATTCAACATAATGTTGAATTGAATATTAACTTAAAAATACTTCTGTACAGCACTGTGGTGCAGCTTAGTGGTAATGAGCCTATAAAGTATGTGAAAAGTCTTGAGCTCCATTCTTAACATTGGTATGAGAGAGAGGGGATGGGGAGAGAGAGAAGAGACAGACCTCTTGGTTATCTCCTAACCTCAGCATCAGCCATGAAAGTTCCTGTTTCTCTCCTCCTTACCTGACTTAATGATCATGGGAAATCTTGATTGTTCTAGTCTAATAGATTTAAACCACATCTGATGACAGGTCCCGAAGAGTTTCAAGTTTTCATTCAAGTTCTAAATTTTGGATCAATACTCCAAATTCACTGTTGAATAACACTCTACCAAGAAGCCAGAAGAACTTAACACTAAGAGATTCAAACATTGAATTAATTTTCTCCAATTACACAGCAGTTTTGTCTCAAATTCTTTCCACAAGATTGTTTATAGCTTTGTGCTAGAACTGGCAACTGGCCCGCAGTTTTGAAGCTTTATCGTTTCCCTATCTTCAAATCCATGTACTTTGCTTTGCCAGATTTTTCTCCCATGTTATAGTTGAAAATCCATCAGTTTCCTTATCAATTTTCATCAGTATCATGGGTGCTGATGGGTTGACAACTCCCAGAATGCTAGAAAGGTCTCTAGACCCCTGTGAACTGTTACATATTGTCAACACATTTATTTCCAAGAAAATATTATGACCTTATCACTGTCTTTCAGGACAGTTTTAAAAGCTTCTGTTCACGGTGCCCAAACTCCAAAGGACATAAAGCTCTCTGCTGTGAGCACTGTACTTGACGGTCAGCTTCACTAAGATGGCATGGCCCAAAGTGCAAATAGGACTCAATGTCTTCATATACCATAAAATTATAGTTTCCAAACATTTCCATGCATAATCATCACCAAGGAAACAACACAAGCGGAGGTTGCCCAGCCTCATCCAGAAATACTCTCCTGGATGTCTGGAGATGAACAGAGCAGTCTGCAGTTTCCTGTTATGACAAGGTGACACACTGCAGGTGGTCCATGAAAGGAAATTTGAATCGTTTAACTAAAAGTTCTTTTCAGCAGTTTTCAGTTTTGCATGCAAATGTTTTTCTTTCCTTTTTATCCCATGCAGTCCCTATTTGTTCCTACAATTTCATTTCAATGGACATGCACTTCTAATTTTTAAGCATGTATGTTAGCACCTATCAATGATGCATTGTAATCAAGATCATTAGAACAAGGTCTGTGGTAGTTGCCCATGTGTGTACAATGTATTGTGATCACGTTCACCTCAACTGCCATCCTCCTCTCTCTCCATACCTGTTCACTCTATTCTTCCCAGTCAACCCTCTCCACCATCTGTGGTACTATGCACATGTGCTGGGTAGATGGGTGCATCTTCTTTGTGTCTTTGACTGTTATGTCCATGCCACACTCAAAATGTTGCAACTCAGAGTGCTCTTCTCTAGTCACCAACTTCTACAGTCTTTGATTCTTCTGTTGTGCTTCTTAAAACGTGAAGGTGACATCATTTTTCTTATTTTTGCCTAAGAATGCATTTTTTTTAATTTTAAAAATGACAAGTGGCTTAGATTTGTTCATTTTTGACATTTAACCTACATTGATGATCCTCAATGTTCAAAGTGATTTCAGTTACTAAGTAGATATTCAATGACTGTTTAAAAGAATATATTCTAGTTCTCTGCGAATATAATTTCTAAAGAAAAATTGCCAAAAAAATAACCCAGATAAATGCCATAATAACCAACTCCTTTTTTGTCACACATAAATAAAGCTCTTCCTTCCACTATAGAGAGGTTTCACTGAGTAGGGGAAATGCTAGTACTTAAATACTTCTCAGCTTCCTGAAGGACTGAAGGAATAAGGTTTGTGCCAATAAATGGAGAATTACATATGTGTTTTAAAAAATTAAGATGCATAAAACCTAAAACTATGCAAGGAAGTATTGAGTTTTGCAAGAAAATTCCTGTGAAAAGTTAACTGGATTATCTTTTATGACAAGAGCAATATGACTTGATAGTGTTAGTCAACCTGTATCAAAGCTGAAGTAGTTTTAATGTACATTCATAAAAGCTAAGTGTAACTAGCACAGGATTGATTTTTCTTTCTGTAAACTGCACTGATGAGCCCATATAGTAAACATTGTACTGACTCTCTGCCAATATTAGTGTGCAAACTAAAATGACTCTAGCATTAACATGAGAATTTGAAAGTACCTTGGGAGTGATTATTTGATTTATTGTAACAGGCTACTTGGATGAGAGAAGGCATTGGAAATAGTGGCTTCTAACTCACCTATAAATTCCTATCTATGTTAAATAGGCATAGAAAAGATGGATGGTTTCACTTCTGAAATTAGGACTAGAATAAAATCATATTATCGGAATAATAATCTTACTTCAGAAGAGTAAGTTTTTATTTAATTTACTCAGAGGAATAAGGATTATACTATCAATAAGATCCTATTCTTAAATATTCAAGCAGACTTTCCATGAAGATCAATCATGATTTAGACGATCAGTAACTGGTGTCGCAGTCAAAAATTACTGTGAATTGCTTTTACTGTGAGTCTTTAGCTAATGTGAACATTTTCATGCACTCTTAAGATCCCTACTCATACTTAATTATTGTTCATTTTCACTATAACATCCTATTTCAATTACTCACGTCCCTGCAAATGGCTGTTGTTTACCTAGCAAATCTCATACAGAAGGTAGCCCATATATATGCTGGACACATGTATACTCATGTATACACATGCAAGCAATTTTTCACACATAGTCACTATTCAAGCATAATATTCCAAATCATTAGATTATTTTTCACAATCATTTCTTAGATTTCTTCTGTTGTTCTTTAACATGGTGAGTTACAGATGGTCACAGACATGCTAGAGTCATGAGAATTGTTAAATTTCCCTGGTGAGAGGCTACTAATAGCAGAGCAATGTATGGTAAAGCAGAGTACTTTACGTAAAGAGATTTTGTGTAAGACATTTCTGTTTGATTTCAGAATGGAGTCTGTTTTTAACCAGCCATGAACTCCTGAACAAGTTTCCAGACTCTTAATGCATTCTTACATTCACTCTTCTCTAGGAACCAAAGATATTTAGTAGGGATTGTTATCTCAGAATGTAGTATTGCCATTAGGCCTGAAGGGATTGGTATATGAGCATTTGTTTGTTTGTTTGTGTAGTGTTATCCCAGAGCCATACTCAGTACCTACACAACAGATACCCTCTCTGGATTTTCTATTAGACTGTTACATCACATTAGATTGGATCAGCTGTCGAAAACCTAGAAACTGAAAGTAGTTTCTACTTGATTTAGAAAAGAAAAGTGAATCTGGTGCCACCTGTCTCACAATGTCTTAAATGTCAAATATCGGTCCTGTGTTCTGTTTCCAGTATTTAGACATACAAGAGCAACATAGGAAGAGTGAAGCCATGGAGGTAAGTTTCTGAAACATAACATGACACTGTTGAGCATCTCAAGAGCAGATAGTATATTTCCAGTTTTAGATAGCTTCATATTTCTCAAGTGCACTTCAATCAGGATAAATATCCAATATAGTAATAGTTTATGGCTCATTAGAACTCTATTTTACTTATGGGCAGAGTGTCTGTGTAGACTTGGCTGTTCAACATTTATACATCCATTAATTAGCAGCTAGGCATGATTTAAAGGATAATGTTCCTGGCATTCAGCTTCCATGAAGCAGTCAACAGCTTTTGTGGAAGATTAAATGCTGCAGTGAATCAGAGACATTTGGTGACCCCCAGAAGCCATTTGTTGCCAGAAAACTGTAATGCTATAATTACTGTGCCAGAGGGGAAACATATTCCACTGATAGCACAACAAACAGAAGAATTCACAGTGTGCCTCTTGCAGGTTTACAAAGATGACTGCTCTCCTGACTTGGAGGGTTTTTTTTTTTTTTTTTTTGCTTTGTTTACTCTTATTTCATTTGAACAAAAGTTTCTATCAGTAAGTAGAATATTTTTAAGCATACCTTGATTTGAAAGGTAATAACACAAGATCAATGTACATATGCAATTCAAAAGACAAATGTGTAGTTACTATAAAATTATTTCTATTTCTTTTCATAAAACTGGATCTGAATCTTCAAATATTTTATTTATGTAAAAAATCATAAAAAGGATATACTATATCAGCCATGTATTTTAAGACAGTATCACTTCAAATATTAAACATATATTTATTTTAGTATAATTAAAATTAGAAAAATGAATTTTAATTGTATATTTATAAATATATTCCATTTACATAAAATTTGATGTTTACAAAGCATGCTATCATATATGTATAATTCATACATGTAATTCCTACACATATAACATTTATAAATATGCAAAACTAAAAATATATTTTATATATATATGTATTATATGTATTCCAATATAAATATAGGTTCAGAAATGTAAACTTACTTAAATAAGAATCATGATTATTTCAAATATATTTTTCTAAATTTATTCAAATTTCAAGTCACCCACTTGGCAATTTATGTATTAAAATGTATGTGAAGGGAAAATAATTGAAATAATGAAACAAAATAAGATGTAATATTGCACAAGGCTAAAGAAAAGATGTTCATCAACATATAACCATTGATCCATGAAGAAAAAAACCCTTTTAATACATGTATTTGTCCCTGTTCTAGGATTACGGGAAAAAATTACATGCTTTCGTAAACTGGCTTAGTTCTCAATAAGGAAAGAATTTTCTGTGTGCTTTATCCATAATTGGATTTGGTATGCATTGTAAAAGAAACAGGCCTTTCACTGAACAGAGTTAGTAACCCATTTTTAAATAATACAAAAGGCTTCTCACAGCACACATTGACACCATGAATGCTTGTCTCACCCACTATTTTTTCCCTACCTCCCAGGCCTTTTCTTCCGGCCTGTATCTGTGGATGGGAACGGTGAAACAGCAGCTCCTTCATGAGAATCAGAGCTCATTCTCAAAGTTCAGTGTCCTTTTAAAGTGTTGGGAGAACTTTTCAAGTCTCAGAATTGCTTTAAAGCTAAAGGTGTTTTTCATTTGGAGAGTCAGAGTCTGCACGCTGTGAAATCTGTATCTTTTTGGATGTCCGTTGGGGAAAAGGCATGCCCATATTTTGAAGCACTGCTTTAATATCTGCAGAAAGGCTGCGGATGCAGAGGCATCTGCCCTCGCTGTGACTAAAATGTTTACTTTAGCAAACACTGCTCTATTAAATTTCAAAGTGGTGCTCTTTGAATTTTAAATTGTGAGAAAGCCTGGCCTCCATTCTTGAAAGCTATGGTTTAAACATAAAAAGAAGGAATCAGCTTTGAAGTTCCAATGAGATGCACGAACTTGCTTCTCTGCGATGAGCCTGAAGACCTTAGAGGCGGCATGTCTGCTAGTTATCACTGTATCCTAGGACTTTGTTGACCCTCATTTTTTTCAACATTAACCACTTCTGATTTTCTATAAAAATAGAATTTTGGAGACAATATAATATTTCACTTATTATGCTCAACTTGGCGAATGTCTCTATGAAATAATTTTATAACACTTCTAAACAAATCATTTCATTGCTCCTAAATGGGGTCTAATTTGTCAAATTATGTCTGAACTCCAGGATTTTACTGATTCTGCTCATCCATTTTTCCAGGATTTACTATGCACATGAAAACTAAATCACAGAAAATTTATATTTTTGGCATAGATGCTCACCTTAATGAGTATTTATTTTGGTAGATGAGGGCTTGCATAATTGAACAACCCATGAACCAGAGATAATTGAGCATTACAATAAATAATGCCATCTATTTACAAATGGGAGCCATTAACTCCTCCACTTTGCTTACTGGAGTGAACTTTTTAAACCAAATAATTACAAATGCTCTGTTACAAAATAAGTGTTTGGGGGTCAGTTTGTTATAACTCTGTTTATGTTGTAAAATGAGACAAACATGTCATTGGAGAAGGTGTTAAGGCACTGCTTTAACTGCATGTCAAGACTTAAAGTAATTACAATGAGTAGTGAGTAAATCCACTCCTAAATTATTCAGCAAAAGTTATTTGTTTTAAATTTCCTTTCTAGAAATTCTATATAATATTACAAAGGATAAAACTCATAGCATTCTATGCATATTAGACACAATTATATTTGGTTTTGCTTCACCAGCTCTTCCAAGCAGCAAAGCCCGTTCTGAGCCAATCATGACCTAGTCCTTATCAAAACAAAGAGCGGCAGATTTTTTTCTCTGAATATTGGAAGACTAAGAAGACAAAAGCTAACACTTTTTCTTCTCCCAAATATAAGTTTCCAAAATATACCTTATTTTGTCTTTCATATCAGGCTTAAAATACCTAAAGTGATCACAGCAAACATTCACAATGGAGGTCCAGGCGACCACATGAAACCCTCTTAAACAAATAAATAAGAAGGCGTACCCCCAGCCCACATGGATCCTAGCAGGTAACTACTCAACTGTCACCTTCGCTGATTGCAACTTAAGCCATTTTCTTTCTTTGTAGAATATGGAAGAATGAAGAGCCCCTGAAATTGAGCGGTTACCTGATAGTTTACAAGCTGCTACTCTATATAAGAAGAGACACTGATAGTGACCTTGAGGCATACAAAGTCTAATAAACATAGCCTATTATTTTACTCTCAAGGAATTCCACTTTCAGAGTAGACATTCACTTCTATGGTCAACAAACCCTAGAATTATCAATGACTCATCTCTTCACTGTTTTGGAATTGTTTGACCTCATGTCTGACGAATAATGTAACAAAACCTAAAGGATGTGATGCAGCCATAATTTTTAATACCTTTTGGTCCTTGCATACAAAATTCTTTCCAAAGAAAGTTCAACAAAAAAACAGTCAATTTCCAGTGTTTGAAGTATTTGTGTATGAAGTGAAACACCCTATGAGTAATGAGGTCTCTGTCATTTGTCATTTTCTAGCATAAAAATGTTTAGTGGTTAGCAGCATCATGTGTGAGGCAGATATCTGCATCATTTGTGGAATATTATTTAAATGGAGGGCTCTGCTTCTCTGAGGAGAAGGGAAAAGGAAATTAGGGGAAGAGATTTGAAAGGGTAGGGCTGGGAAAAGAGAAGTAAGGGGGCCGTGATCTGGATCTAAAGTGAATAAAAAGTAAATTAATGGGAAAGAAATAAGAATGTAAAGTGCTCATTTGAAAAGATGTTGAAAGTTAGCCTTTAGAAATTCATCTTCTAAATTTGCCATTTTAAATGTTTTAGTTTCAACTATTTTAAATCATAATCGATGCAAATAAGCATATCTGATTAATATATATTTAAATCACTAAACACCATTTTGTTCAATGATAGTGATTAGAAATAAAGTCAAACCATTTTGTTTAAATTTTACATGCATAAACACCAGAGTAAATATTTTGAAATGACCAGCCTGCTTGAATATCAAATGACTAGAAATAGTATCTCCAGTTGTTAATGCCAGTTAAATAAAACTAACACAAGTCAAATGATCTATCATTTTTAATAGACCATCAACTATAATGTTAAAAGGAGTAAATGAATCTTTAATACAAAGGTAATCTTTACGTCAAATCAACCGAGACATTTAGCAAAGCTGTTATATGTCAACCACAAATCAGTTTCCTCTGAACTCACAGCACATAAAATAACTTGGCTAAAATATATCTACTAACAAACAAATGCTTCTAAACATCATCCATGTGCTCTTCTTGGAACATGTTAGAGCATTGCACTGACAGCAAGTAAATAAGAATGTGGACTAGGTACCTTGAGCCTTCAGAAATGGACAGAAATTAATTAATATTTGCAGAAGAGCAAAGAAGATATCAGTCTCTACTTCAATGAGCACATGATCTTCTGAACACATGCATGATGATGGTGTAAGATGAATGGTAAGGTTCAACATCTACAACTAAACATACTGAACATAATTTAGAAAGTATATTTTTCTAACTACACTGAATACTTTCAAATCCAAAGAACTTGGTGATAAGTTTCCAAATAAAGGTACTCACGACTCTGAGAACAAAAGAATCTCTTGGAAAACCATGGGAAACAAATGAGTTGATACTCTTAGAATGTCCACAGTGTTAAAGTGCAAATGATTTCAAACATATAGTACTGCGTTTGACTTTGCTTAAAACATGGATTTGTTTTTATTTACTTGATTTAAATAAGGCAAGATTACTATGTAGAGTGGTAACTCAATCATCCTGCAGTCATCTGGGGAAGGCAAAGCTCTCTAAACCATTTTTCCATATGTAATGTGTATGAAACATAAGGTTTTCATTAAGCAATCGAAGGAATATGCATGAGTGTGACAGCAGTAGCATCAAGCCTCTTTGTCGCTTTGCTGTTGACAAGAATGCCTTGAAGGATTTAAGAAAGACTGCTTATTGGGTATTTGTTTCTTGTTTTGTTTTTTGTTTCTTGTTTCTTTTTAAGTAAAGATTTCTACTCTGAATCAATTTTCATATGATTTACAAGTGTAGCATTATGATTCCTTACTCCAAACTTCAATCACTAGCATGAGCAGTTTGGAAGGACTGCCGTATGAGTGCTAGCATATGGCTTTGCCCTCAGAGCTCTCAGCATTTTGAACAGTCATCTTCCAGTCAGTCCAGAATTTCAATAGAAAGAACACATGGCAGCATTGCGTCTATTCTCAGTACTTTCGAAGAGTCCAAGTGGTTCAACTTCCTCACAGTCTCTACTTCATCTCACCTACTGCATAAGTTAGATGTAAATGTTCCATCTGTCCTTAGAAATGTGGGTTCTTTCATTCTTCCCTCTACATCTTCACAAGCTTCCCAGGATTTGTAAAAGCATGACTTATTTGTAGCAATTATTAGAAGTTAGTGACCCATCGCTGCTTCTTTCTTGCAGTTGTGCAGTGTCTTATCAGGCTTGTAGTACTTATGCTTCTACAATAACTTTTTATCAAATAGAAATTCGTGGTGAAGTACTTTATTAAAATAACAAATATTATAATATACAAAGTGAAAAAACTGGTTGCTTCAGAAGTTAGAAGATAAATAATTCCCAGCCTTTGAGTTCAGAGCACAGGGAAAGTATGAGAGTAAATAATTACGTCTTGGAAAAGAAATGAAAGTCTTCAGACTGACAAGACTGAGAAACAAAGGCAGGAGAAGTTTCCAGTCCTGCTTCATCAAACTGAAAGGGGCAGTTCTGAAGATACAAATGTATTCTGTGAGGAGCTGGTTCCTCGAGGAGTGGGCAGTGTTGATTCCAGGTTCCTGGAAACCACAGGCTTTGTAGTCACAAGAACCATGTCTTCAAAGTGAAGCATAAACTGTACAGAATTTAAACAGCAATAAATTTATTTTGTAACATTTTTTTCTGATTTTTCTAATTTTCCTGTATATCATGTGTAATATATATCCATGAGAAATTCAATACGTTAGAATATACTGCATATTATTATTCAAAATATTTAAGTAAAATACTTTATAAGTGCTGATACAGAATAAACTTCTTGTTAAATATATAACACTAATTAGTATTAACATACAACTGCCAATTTTAAGAACAACTTCTAATTCTAAAGGGACATAGAAATTTCAGGAATATAATGTCAAGAGATCTTCACCCTGGATTTCATAGAATTCACCCTGAATTTTAAAAAAGCAAACAATGTTGTCACTTAGAATGTCATTTTATTTAAATCTATCAAGTGTACAGAGAGAAACAGAAAGGACCCAAGGGACAAGCAAAACAAGAACTTCTGAGACAATTGTCTTTACAGCTGACTACTGTCTCAGCATGTCTGTGCACCATAATGTCATTCTCCATCTGTTGAGAGCCATTCATGTTGTTATTGTCTTTATAAGAAGAGATCTAGTCTTTTAAGTACATGCCAGGAGGTGTTATAGCTGGCTCATTATCAATGTATTGATTTCTAAGGTGATTGCATCAATATGAAAACCCACCAAACGTGACTGCGGGTTACCTTACTTCACATCTTCCCTAGCATTTGTTGTTAGTTGTTTTTTACTTGATATCAATTTTGACTTGGGTACCAAGAAATTTCACAGTAGTTTGAACTTGTATTACCTGAAGTATTAAGCATGTTGAACACTTTTTTATAAATAAAACTAGATTTTTCATATAATACATTTTGATCACAGTTTCCACTCCTCTACCTCCTCCCTGATCTTCCCCATCTCTTAAACCATGCAACTCCACACCTTATTTCTATTTTTCTTTACAAAACAACCACCAAAGCCCAGACAAATTATTAAAGAAAAACAAACTCCAAATCATAATAGAACAAAAGAAAGAAAGAGAGAAAGAAAGAGAAAAAAAGATAGAAAGAAAGAAAGAGAAAGAGAGAGAAAGAGAGAAAGGAAGAAAAACGCATGAACTACATAACACATGAAGACATGTGCACACACAGAAAACCCATTTTTAAAAAATAAATTCATAATAAATTAGACAATTAGTAGTAAGATTAAAAAAAGCCCAAACAAAGCACTTTGAAACAAAAAAAAAATTAAACACACACACACACACCATTGAATTGTATTCGAGTTGGCCATCTATTGCTGAACATGAGGCCTGTACCTAAATTCGGTTTGTTTACACAGTGAGACTCTACTAGAGAAAATTTTGTTTTCCTATGTGAGTAGTTTCCAATTGGAGATTTGTCTTGATTAGAGAGCGGAGATGATGTTCATGTTCCTCCCGGCCATGAAACCTCATCTGATTTGGACTTGTCCAGGCCCTGCACATGCTGCCATAGACTGTATGAGTGCCCATGGGCATCATTCTTATTTCCTTAGTGGATTCCATTCCCTCTGGGTCCTATAGTGTTTCCAGCTCCTCTTCCACAAAATTCTCTGAGCACTGATTGATTTAATAGAGACATCCTATTTAGCACTGTGTACTTCAACGCCTGTCTCTCTCTGCACATTGTCCAGTTGTTTCCGGTACTAGTTTTTATCTCCTGCAAAAACTAGCCTCTCTGGTGCTGAGTAAGATGCCACTCGGGAAAGAAGACATTTCTTAGGCATTTTTGTTCCTTAAGAACTCTGACCAGAGAAGTAGTCTATTTTTTTTAATTGGGACATTTGTTTTGATTCTTTGGAGTTTGTGTTCTTTAGATAATATTTTGGATATTAGTCCTTTACCAGACACATAGCTGCCAAAGCCTCTCACCTTTGTTGGGTCTCTCCCTCGTTTAGTTGTTTCCTCTGTGGTACAGAACCTTTTCTGTTTTGTTTTATGAGGTCCTGTTTGCCAATTTTGGTCTCTCTTCCTGAGCAAATGGAGCCATATCCAAAAAATACTTTCCTATACATAGATTGTGGAAGGTAATGCATATGTTTTCTTCTGGCTTTTTAAATTTTTACATTGCAATCTTTGGTACACGCAGAATTGAATTTTCTACAAAGTGTTAGTCATGGGTTTAATTTCCTCCTTCTATATGCGGACATCTACTTCTCCTAGGACTGTTTATACTGCTTTTTCTTACAGAGGAAGATTTGTTCTGTTTGGGGGATTTTTATCAAAGATCAGAAGATTAAACTATTGTTTGTGCCCTCTGATTTTTCCATTGATATACAGGCATGTTTTTTGCTAATATGATGCTGTTTTGTTATGATAGCTCTATAATAATGTATGGTATTCTCCTCAGGAATGTTATTTTTCTCTGGATTGTTTTTGGCTCTCTAGGGTATTTTATAATTCCACATTAATTTTACTTGTCTTTTTATTTTTATTTTATTACTTCTGTAAATATATTATGAGCATTTGGATTCCATTGTGTGTATAAATTGTTTTCTGTAGTATGGTCAAGACAAATGAAATCTTAAAATTTTAAAGAAAGTGAAGTGTACTAGACACTAATCTGAAGGAAGTAGCCCAGTCATGGAGAGACAAATGCCATACATTCTCCTTTATTGATAGATCCTACTTTGAATCTTTAAATTCGAGTGTGTAACCTGAAGTAGCTTTAGAATCCAGGAAAGGAGAAAGAGATGCTGAAGAGGGATGGAGGAAAAGAGCTGTATTTGGGGTATTAGGATATGAGAGCTATGGAACATGTGATGGAGAAAACAGGAGAGACTTTAAAAGGGGAAGAAGAAAGACAAACTATCAGCTAGCTTGTCTGAAAAAAGCCATAGGAAAACATTAGTTGATAAACTTACATAAAAGTTCACATGTAATTTTGAGTATGTGCATATGTATCTAGAAATGTATTATTCTTATTTATATTCATGTGTGTGTCTACCAAATTAGTGCAGTTTACCACAAAAGTCAGAAAGTGTGTTGGATCCTCTGGACCTGCAATTATAGTCAAATGTTTCCTTCCATACACCAGTGCTGGATTTGAAATTCATTCATCTGGAATAGTAGAAAATGTTCCTAATCAGTGAATCATCTTTTCAATCCCTGTATATTTTAAAGGAATTATGGAACATAGTCTGATGACATCCCCCCCGCCCCCAAAAAAAAGTCATGGAAGAAAGTGCCAGTAAATGCCATACATATTCCTGAGTTGTTGGTTGGGGGAGTGTAAGAGACTTCTAAAACAATATGAACTTTTGTAATTATCTTTGGTGGCTATCTAGAACTTGAAGATGATTCAATAAAATAAAATGAAAAGACCTCTGTCATCTATTTCCTTCACAGTTTCTACTAGATAAGGAAGAAGTTCTGTTACTTGATACTAAGAAAAACTCCACTTACTTTTGAAGAAGTTGGAGCATACTTTGCATCAACACCAACATGAACAAGCCACAGTTTGATGACAACTTTTAATGCTGAAAATATTTTATTAAGACTCATGCGACAATATGACTTACCATAAGGTGAGCAAGCACATACTCTCTGAGAAATACTTATATCCTTTGCATCACTGTTTTCTGCCATTTCTATTCAAAACAATTGCAATTTCTTTTATATTTCCCTGATAAAAACCACATTTCTAAACTAAACTCTCTAACATTTCTACAATTCTAAAATGAGTTAAATATACCTGACCAAATAGAAAACTAAGTCATTCGTTCATTCAGAGCATTGTATACAGAGAACTTTAGATGGGATGGGCATATTAGAACTGTTAAAATATTGGGAAAGTTTCATCAAGTAAGTAGACTAATATTCACTTAAATCTACAAAACATAATAAATTTAAAATAATTATTGGGGCTTCTTAATAGATATTTTAGAAATATAATATTCTGAGTGTAACACAAGAGAGTTAAAAATAATGACACTTCCCTAAAGGTTACCAGTTGTTCACTGTTAATTTTTTTTCTCAGACTTCATAGAATGAAGAGTTCTTACTTGGACAATACTGGCTGCTGAGAAGTTTAAATGTTGCTTTTACATTTTTCAAGAAGAGAAAAAGGTAAATATAAATATTTAGAATGAAGTCACCAGTTGTGCTGGTTTAGGAATGAGGTGGTAGTAGGTATTCCTCGGAGACCCATGACTTCACTAGCCTTCTGTATTTGGCTAGGTTTACATTATCAGGCACAACAGGGGTCCTGTTCATTGTGCCTTACATTCAATTAAACTGCTGGTATTTACCTCTCAGATATAAATGTCACTATTGAACCTTTGAGCTATCTTGATGAGCCTGAAATACTGTGGTTCCTAGGATCTATATCTCTACAGGGCTATTGATTTCTCCTCTCCCAGACAGCTTGAATATTAACTTCAGAAGCTATGAAGAGTAGTCCTCATGGAAGAGCGTATCAACAATAGCCTGCACGGTTTTGTCAGGCCTTGTACTGGGCTTTTGTTAGATCTGTAACTCTTTGGGGGAACTGTATCACTCTATTAGCATAACTTTATATATATACATACACGTACATGCACACATGCACATACATACAGATAGATATAAAATTATTCTCTCTATATCTTTTCTGAATTTTTTATCCTACTTTCTTTCCCTCTCCTTGACTTTACTTGGTCCCCCTTTCCAATTCCCAATTTTCTTCTTGACCTCTTCCTATTAACTGTATATTGCTGTCCTACACTCTACAGTCTCACTCACTCAAAACACCTGTAGAATCCTCTGGTATCTGTGGTTAGTCTACGTCCTATATTCACATATGAAGCTACTGAGTTATGAAGAACTAAGTGCAAGTACTGTTCTTCTCTCTGGATCTATTCACCCCACTCAACATGAATGTTTCAAATTTTATCCATTTACCTGCAAGTTTAATAATTCCATTATTGTCTACAGCCAGAGATTTTCCATTGTGTATATGAGTCTCATTTTTATCACCCAGTCATCAGTTGAAGAACCTTAAGCTTGTTTCCATTTTCTGGATATTATTAATAGAAGAGAGATGAGCGTAGTTGAATCATGGTTGATAATTTTAGCTATGACTCCTCACTGAAGATGCTTCATTTTGCAGTAGACAGAGACTATTTACAGAAAACCAAAACTGACTACAGAGAGGGGGAGAATTCTTCTTCTTCAGAGCTGAGTGCTCTAGTTGGCAATCTATATTATATGAAGAACATCTACATATTAGCAACAAACTTATGCAGTTATTCACACACATATATATATATACATATGTATATATGTATATATACATGTGTGATATATACATGTATACACACATGGACAAACATACACATATACAGAATTGATAATTTTAGCTTTAATATATATGTATATATGTGTATATAAATATATATAATATTAACAAAAGAGGCCATCAATCATGAATTTGAAAGGGAATGAATGGGAAGCATGTAAGATTTGGAGGGGAAGAGGAGAGAATAATGTAATTATATTTAAATTAAAATAGTTTTAAATAAAAAAAGTTGTTAGCAATGAGGAAGGCTTTCAGCTCAGGTTAAATAAAGAGTGAAAGTTTTATCAGTGTTTCCTTCCATTCCAGAAGGAGATGTATGCAAATATTCTGACTGAAATAAGTAATCAGTGGTATTCTCTTATTGCCTCAGTCTTACAAAGGAGATTGCAAAGTTCACTTGTAAGCTGACAGCAAAATGGATTGCTTAAATCAAGTACTAGAGGAGAAAATGATGAGATATATTAATTACACTATTTTGGCAGTGTTGGTAACTGAAGTCAATCCCTCCAACACTAAACAAATGAGCTCATCCTGAACTCTCAGACCAGTTCAGTCTATGATTCTAATAGTTTGTTTAATTATTTCTAGTGTACTTCACATGAAATAAAATTAGGAGGTACCCCACCAACATACTAGCAGAGATGTCCTGATTAATTCAATGTTAATATTTTCACTCTTTGCATAATTGCTCATTAGCTTTATACTTTTCTTTTTCTTAAAACATATAAGTCAATGCTGGTGAATACAGTTTCAGGGAATGTCTATCAGCTTACTAAAATCAATAAATTACACTTGGGATCCACCTGATCTTGCTTATATGTAGGTAGAAAATAGAACAAAACAAAAATTCTTTTGTAGGTATAAAAACATTAATGCCTTAATTCAACTGATTATGAGATTCTTTTCAATGTTGTTCCTTTATAATTTTCTGGGATATATGCATGACTTTTGAGCTTTAGCATAATATAAAAATAGAAGCTGATGATGTAACTCAATGGTAGAGCGCTTGGCTAATAGCCCCAGGGTCACAGTTTTGAACCCTAGAACCACACAAGAAAACAATAAATTCTGGCTTGCTTGCGACTTTAGCCTAGAGTAACTTCAAGTTAATACTTTCTAATTTTGCAAAGCCAACCTTACCTTTCACCTAGAAATTTCACACATTTCAAATACAACAGTTTGAATTTCAACATAGCAATATTTTCTTACATATAAGATATGCTAAGGTATGCTTTTCTATTTTAAGGATATTTTCATCTATCTTCTGAAAATTCTGTATCTTGCTTTGATAGGGAACTGTACTCTATTGATTCTGGCTGAAACATGTAAGACAAAATCGAAAAACAAACAAACCCAAGTGTTTCAGGGTGTTGTGTATGTTGGGTAATGTTAGCAAAACCCTGCCCTGAATCAGTACTCTTGCCTTGTTTTGAACAGAAACTAAATGTCTCTGCCCCAGAGACTATAGCACTCCAAAAGACCTATGGTTTGGTGCAAATTAATGATTCACATAGTTTATAATTAAGCATAACTTATTTTAGCTACTCAGTCTAACGTGTGTGTGCATGTCTATATTTGCTCATTGGCTGGTAATTCAAAAGCAGATTTCTGACATCTTTCTACCATTTGCCCCATTGTTATTTTAAGCCAAGTTCTTAAATAGATAGGCAATTCCTTAAATACTAAAGCGAGCTTGCCAAAGGGTTTAGTGTAAAAATGAGTTCATATATAGTACATAACAGTCTATAAAAATTAAACTGGAGCAAAAAAGGATAAAAGTGTACATGGAATACATTGCACATGGCAATCATAAATTAAAGCTCAAGGCTCAAATTCCAGACATACAGAACTGCTATTCCACAAAGAACTGAGACTGCAGTATTCTTATTAGTAGTTTTAGAGACTTGGCTTCTACAGCAACTGAAGATTTCATGTTTCTATAAGACCAAGGAACCTATTTTGAAAAGTTGCCTCATTTCATTTTAAACCTTATGATCTTTTGTGGTAATAATGTTTTAAAATCTGTATTGGTATTTGAAACTTGATGATAGTATTTAGTTAAAAGCACATGACATCAAAATTATAAAGAAAATGAAGTGAGTTGTTCCTCTTTATTAAGCATTATATTTTTAATTAAGAATGACTCATTTATTACTGAAACAATCAAAGAATTTTATTGATTTTACAAATAAGAGAACAAAGTCACAAGACAGGATTTTCTTTATTCCTTATTCATATTTTCAAGAAAAATAATTGTGATTGGGTTAGAAATGTTTTCCAGCTGTTCTTCTAACATTGGACACATAACTCAGTTAGAAGATGGTTTTTGATGCTTATTTGTTTTGTTTTATTTTTTACTGCTAGGCTAAGGAATAAGTCTAGAATATTTATGAACTATCTCTTGAAATTATAAACTCTCATATAATTTATTTAAGAAAGAAAATTTAATTCCCTTGAAAAGCAAATAAATGTATGCATCTTCAAGTTTCAACTGTTCACAACTCATTGTGTAAGACACACACAGATATCTATGTGACTACAACTTAAGACACCATTCTGGATGTTGCTTTCAAATAAATATAGTGTGTAGTAGTAGAAGTACTGCAGCCAAACAAGTTGATCAAGTTCAAGTTTAAAATAATTCAAATTGGGTGAAATCAATTCTATCAACATTATGGTAAAAATAATCTCTTATATTGTTAGTTGTTAGGCAATTGTTCATTGTAAATATTGTCTGTTCTCATTGCTCAGTGAGTCACATATTAAAGAAACAACAATCTATTTTAAATTTCAAAACTGAGCAAAAAAATTCAATATTCAGTATTATTAAGCTCAAGGTATAGTTGCAAAAAAATAACAAACAGTGCTTTGGGATTCATGTCACTATTTCTAATAGTCTCTGACACTCCCTTACTTAAATACCTAAAAGTTTATAATTCTATTTGCAATACAAAATGTGTGGTTTGCAAAAGAAAATCAAGGACAGGGTAAATAAAATATAACACTGCAAAGTGAAAATCTGTGAAAAAATTCTCTGTAAATGTTAGTCAAATGAAATGACATATGAACTATGGATATGTAGTACTGACTTAAAATTACATAATAACTGGTCAGTCCAATAAAATAAAGACAACTAATAGAATACAGTGGACACTTTCATGACTCCCTTATGCACAATTAGTGAAAATCCAGGTAAGAACTGAATTGTTATTATAATCAACTATCATATATATATAATTCTATATTATTTAATTTATATGTTATTAGAATTATTAAAATTATATATATATATATAAATGACAATTGAAATAGTAGAGAAAAATTTGAAACTCACGCTTTAATTGCTAAATGAAGTGTTCTAGTTCTGGATCAATAGATATTTTTCAACCTATTTCAATGTAGTATCTATGATGTTATTATGAAATAAATAGAATAAAGCATGGAGGTAGTTCTAAGTTCAAGTGTCCTAATTACCATAGTCCGAAAACACCTATGTGAATAACCACCCTTCAATTTGGAATAGTTACTTTGAGTTATATAAAAAAAAAGTTAAACTTAAATCTGGCTTGAACAATTGCATTAATACACTTCTTACTGAAATGAGTAAAATCCTGATTAGTTCATATAACATAATTCCAACTAAATAAAAATTTTAAAGCAGTAAAATGGACACCCAAATACAATACGAAAATAGAGCAATAAAATATTAAGATAAAAGGTAAGTGGAGAGATTTTCAGGATGAAGAAGTAAAAATAGAATTTTGCTACATAAATAATTCTTGAGACAGCCAAAATGAACAATGATAAATTATCTATATAAATAAAAGGTAACAGCTATTGAATTAGGATAACATTATACCAGGAAAATGAACTGGTTACTTTTGTTAACTCGAAACAAACTGGAGTCATCTGGGTAGACGGAACCTCGGTTGAGGAAATGCTTCCATCAGCTTGGCCTAGAGTCATGTCAGTAGGAAATTTTTGTGATTAACATTGTTATAGGAAGGCCCAGACAACTGTGGGCAGGGCTACTGTGGGCAGAAAGCAAGGCAAGGAAACCAATAAGTGGTTTTGTTTTGTAGTCTCCACCTGAGTTTCTGCCTTGTCTTCCCTTGATAATAAACTATAAATTATAAGGTGAAATAGTCACTTTCCACCACCAAATTGGTTGTGGTCATAGTGTTTATATGAGCAAATGTAAAGTAACTAGGACACAAACTAGTACCAGATGTGGGCCATTGCTCTGATAAACGTGACCATGATGTTTGGGGAAAGCTTGTGGCGGCCTTTGAAATTTGGGGCTGCAAAGACTGAGTGATGCCCAGATCTTAATGAAATATTCTCTAAGAGTCTAAGGTAAGATATTGGGGTGGGGGGAGGAATCACATGATAGAGGTCTGAGATGTGAAGTTCAAGAGTCCTGTAAAGACTCGATCAGGACCATTCAAATGATATTTAGAATTAAGCATCTGTGGTGTTTCTGGTCATCTGTGCTGAAGAATCAGCTTGATTAACAAAAGATCAGCACCACTTCAGTGAAACCTTTGTTTTACTGGGACAAACAATACAGTTTAGCCGGAGCTGAATTATCAGCTATAACTCAAACAAGACCAGCACGGTTCAGGAAATCTTCTCAGAACTATTTCTTCAGAGTAAGCACAGGAAAACTCAGGTCCAGAGTAAGCAAGCTCATATATCAAGCTGGCCACTAACTTGATAATGTGTAAGATTCTTGGATAAGGTACTGATTCATATTGGCATCATGAATTCTGCAGAATGGAAGGGGTATTGGAGAGAAACTGGAGTTTAACAGTTTGAGAGCTCAGGAAATGACATTGGCTGAAACTGCCTGCAGTTTTGTGCACTGGGTTCTTCTCAGCCAGGAGGGAATAAAGGACCTGAAATAAAGGGTTTGAAATGCAAAGAGAAAACACGAAGCCAAGTTGTGTCCCAATCAAGGCTCCACTTTACTAAGAATAAACCAGGGTTTTTATAATCACAGGAGAAACCGAAAACAAGTTTCTAGATTACACTACAAAGAAAGTTCAGGTGCCAAAGTCCCCAGATTCAGAAGATCTTCAGGCTGCTGGCATACTCAGGCGGTGGGCGTGTTCAAGTGATGGGCATGCTCAGGTAGCTTCTTCAAAGACAAACAGTCAACAGAGAGCATCTGTCCTAGCTCCCAGAAGTTAGCCCCCAAGCAGAGGCTGCCAGAAGTCCGATGACTGAAGTGAAGAGGGAAGGTAACAATTGGTTAAAGTATAGCCTCAGCTATAGTCAAGACTCCCCCATACTGGACATTCCAGAACTATAGGATGACTGTCCAAGTCAGTAGCAAGAGATAAGTGGAACCAGTCTAAACCTATGAGACCAAGTACATGTCCTGTGGATAGCAGAGACGTGGAACTGTCCAACTCTCTGGAGACCAGAATGTGAGGGAGTGAAAGATGCTAGACACAGACCTATCTACACTAATGGATTTGGTTTTGTGCCCTGGCTCTTACCCAGTAGTAATAAGAAAGTTAGTAATCTATTTTGGATATGATATGAGACCACATTTAAGTCTTGATTTTAAATAAACTGAGTTTTTAAGGGGAACTCAGACTTTCAAAGAGTTAAAAATTTTAAAGACTGTGAATTTAAAATTAGATTTTAGGTTGTAATATTATCAGGCTCTAATGAATAGAAAAGAAAGGAATAATTGTAGTTTAAATGTGATGTTTTTGTGTGTCATGTTAACAAGAGGTCAATTGTGTTGGTTAATTTTCATCAACATGACAACATGAGCCACTTTAGAAAAGGGATCTCAGTTTAGAAATTACTTCCACAAGCTTGGCCTGTGGGCATGAATGATGTGTATTTTCTTGGTTGGTGTTAGAGGTAGAAGGACCTAGCTCACTGTGAGGGGTGTTATTCATGCCCCAAGTTTTCCTGGATTTTTATTTGTTTTGTTTTGGTTTGGTTTGTTTCTGTTTGTTTGTTTTAGCCATTTTCTCTGATTTCCACTTCAATTCTCCCCTCCAGATTCATTTTTTGAGTTCCTTCCCTGGCTTCCCTTGATGGTGATGTCTATCCTGGAAAGTGTAATAAAATCTTTGTCAGGGTTGTCAGTGTTTTATCATAGCAACAGAAACAAAACTAAGGCAACTATTGAGTTGTAGAACTATATAGATAGAATGGGACATTTTTTAATAATTAAAGTTTACAAAGGAGGAGTGAGTAATTTGAATGAGACAGCATCTATCTATGGAGTAAAGTCCAATATTTCAGGAAAGTCTGGACAAAGGACAGTCATGATGAATCATATTGTAATACTATTAAATATTCAAGACAAAAGAAAGATTTCTAATATTTTATATTAGTAAGAACATACCTGATTAAAAAAAATCAATGGTAATCTAACACCATAATTCTTAACCATATGATAAGCACATGATGATAAATCTTTTGAGCAAATTTCTAAGAGAAATAAAATGAGCCAAACACTGAATGGATGCAGTACAAAATATTTTTCAGTAGCAAAGTCTAACACAGACTATTATTAAATTTTCAATTTTCAGGTAATGCAGCTCCTATATTCACTTGTGGAAAAAAATTTCAGTGTTAACCCAAGTCAATTAATGAATGAACCAAAACTATATAAAGTCAACAACAACTTCCAGAAATACCTGTAACTATAGCATGTGCAGAATTACGAAGCACACATGCCTCTTTGACCTATCTCACTTAGTTATCTAAAGAGGCAGATTAAAAGTTACAAGGCAACTTGCAATACTCAAAGGAAAATGTGTTCTGGTTCCAAAACAAATATTAGAATCTAGACCTCAAATACTGGAAATGATAAGTGACTAATGGTAATTTCTGACCACATATTGCTTATGTTAGACTTTCTGCCATTCTCTCAGCCCTGAGCTATTTCCCTAGACTCGTACATCTAAACTTCTGATCATTTGACATATGCAGTGGAGCGGCTCCTCTGAGCCAAAGGCTCCCAATCAATCTTTAAATTTAGACAGCAAGAAGTATAATAAGCAGGTGAGTTCTCATATATCTAACATTAGAAAGCATCCCATTTATCAGCTTCCCCAGGCTTCCAAATCCCATGTATGTATATTCTCTTATTTTCTGTCTTTTTTCTTGTATTGAAAATGGATACTTTTCTCATGCAATATATCCTAATTGTAGTTTGCCTCCCTCTACTCCTCCCAGTTCCCCTATACCTGCCCTCCCATTCAGATCTACCCCTTTTCTATCTCTCATTAGAAAGCAACATATTTCTAAGAGATAACCACTAAACATAACAAAATAAAATATGATATGATACAGCAAAACCCAACATATCAAAGTTGGACAAAGCAACCCAACACAAGGAAAAGAATTCTAAGAACCGGCAAAATTAGAAATCTATTGTTGTTCCTCCTAAGGGGCTGTAAACCCCTTCAACTCCTTGAGTCCTTTCTCTAGTTCCTTCATTGGGGATCCAGTATTCAGTCCAATAGATAGCTGTAATCTTCTACTTCTATATTAGTTGGGTACTGTCAGAGCCTCTCAGGAGACAGCTATCTCAGGCTCCTATCATCCAGCACTTGTTGGCATCCACAATAATGTCTAGATTTGATGATTGAATATGGGAAGGATTCCCAGGTGGAGCAGTCTCTGAATTGTCCTTCCTTTAGTCTCTGCTCCATAACTAGCCTCTAAAACACCTTCCATGGATATTTTGTTCCCCCTTTTAAGAAAAAATTAAGTATCCTCACTTTGGTCTTCCTTCTTCTTGAGTTTCTTATGGTTTATGGTTTGTACTTTGTGTATTCTGACCTCCTAGGCTAATATCTACTTATCAGAGAATGCATACCATGTGTGTTCTTTTGTGATTGGATTACCTCACTCAGGATGATATTCTCCAGGTCCATCCCCCAAAATTTCATAACTTCGTTGTTTATAATAGCTAAGTAGTACTCCATTGTGTAGATGTTCCACATTTTCTGTATCCATTCCTCTGTTGAGGGACATCTGGGTTGTTTCCAGTTTCCAGCTATTATAAATAAGGCTGCTATGAACATAGTAGAGCATGTGTCCTTATTACATGCATGTTGGAGCCATCTTCTAGGTATATGCCCAGGAGTGGTATAGCTGGGTCCTCAACAATATGAACTAACTAGTACCCTCAGAGCTCCCAGGGACTAAAACTCCAACCAAAGAGTACACATGGGGGGACTCCTGGCTCCAGCAGCATGCATATAGCAGAGAATGGCCAACCTGGTCACTCCTGGGAGGAGAGGATCTTGGCCCTGTGAAGGTTCTATGCCCCAGTGTAGGAGAATTCCAGGGCCAGTAAGCAGGAGGGAGTGGGATGGTGAGTAGAGGGAGGTGGGAAGGAACAGGGGATTGTTTTAGTTTGGGGTTTATTTTATTTTATTTTATTATTTTCTTTTCTTTTTCTTTTCTTTTTTCTCTTTCTTTCTTTCTTTCTTTCTTTCTTTTATTTTTTCTTTTTTTGGAAGGGGAACCTGGGAAAGGAAATATTGTAAATAAGAAAACATCTAATAAAAAAAAAAAAGAAATCAGGGGCTGGTGAGATGGCTCAGTGGGTAAGAGCACTGACTGCTCTTCCTAAGGTCTTGAGTTCAAATCCCAGTAACCACATGGTGGCTCACAACCATCTGTAATTAGATCTGACTCCCCCTTCTGGTGTGTCTATATAATAATAAATATATCTAAAAAAAAAAAGTAAGGGTTTTAAAAAAAAAAGTAATCTATTCTCAAACTCGGGAGTCCCATAAAAATAGTATGCTAAAAGTTATAATATATATGCAGAGGATCTGGTTCAAACCCGTGTAAGCCATGTGCTTGCTACTTCAGTCTCTGTGAGTTCATGTGTACCATGATTGGATGATTCATAGGGCCTTTTTCTCAAGTGCCCTCCATATTCTCTGGCTCTTACATTCTTTCCACTTCCTCTTCTTAGGATTCCTTTAGCTCTAAGGAGAGGCATTTGATGAAGACATCACTTTTACATTCTCCATATAACTTCTGTCTATGGGTCTCTACATGTTTTCCCATCTGATGTTGTAGGAATCTTGCTGATATTCACTGATCTGTGCATACAGCAGAATATAATTATGCATAATTTTATTGATGCTTCTTAGACAAGAATTGCTTGAATTTACTTTCATCTTCTTTGTCACCCAAGGTGTGTCTTGTATAGGTTGCATCTCATGGAGTAAGCCTTAAGTCAAATCAGATATTGGTTGGCTATTCCCAAAAGTTCTGTGCCACCATTGTCCTGGCCAAACATTCAGGCATAAAATTATAGCTTAACAGCTTTGTTACTGAGTTGGTCTTTACATTTCTCTTTTGTAGCCTTCAAGTACTTTCCGACAGCAAAGACACGAAAACATAAGGTGAAGGCATCATGACAACATCAGTTGGACCTCTCTGTAGTCAATGAGTTGTATTAGTGTTGTTCTGGGCAATGGGGCTACTCTCAGGGCAGGAACAAAAAGAAAGTATAGTCACATAGATGTCTCAGGCAGTTGAGTTATTAGACCTATTAATATGCCCTACCTTATAACTCATTATTTCATCATTTAAGGCCAAGGTAAGTTTATTAACTTCAAAAATTAAAGTTTATGAACTATGAAAAATAAACAATAGGATTTCTTTTTTTAACTTTTATTGCATTATGATAAGAAAAGCTACATGATTTCAATTTATTTGAATTTGTTAACATTTAAAAACATATTTTAATTAAATAGAATTGAATCACATTCTTGTTCCCCTTTTGTACCACTGCTCCTCCCATAGAGCCCCTGGTCAATACCTACAATATTTTTTGTCATATTCCTTAAAATTTATAAAATATTATAACAATCAAAGTAAGTATTATAAAAGTTGTTTGATATAAAACAACAATCAATTTAGGTTTAAGTAGATGCTCATCTACAGCAATAGTGAAAATACATTTTTCTCAATATAAATAACTCCAAACATATTAGCTGTATGCTTAAAAATAATACAACACAACTAGTATTTTCTTAAATGAACATGAATATATAAAGTCTTTTTGTTTGTTTTGTATTTAGTAGAGTTTAAAATCTTGGCTCTTACTGTGGTAGAAGCCCAAAATAAGAACAATTTTTAGACATTGGGTTTCATTGTTATAAGGCTGTATTTCAATGACCATAGGATTTTAGCTCCATCATAGATAAGCTGAGCTGCACGAAGAAATGAATTTTAGGCTCGATTTTGGATACAGACTTCCTGCTATGGTCAAAGCTATTTGACTTGAGAGAGTGACTTCATTCTTAGCCCACAGAGAACAGGTTACATTCATTTAAGAAATGGTGTAGGTATTAAGAAGGTCTATCCATAAAGTCATTCACCAACTGTTTCAATGAACAATGGTTCTGCTTGGAGGGTGGCACAGACGTTAGGTGAGGGTAAGAATTTGGTTCATTATATGTGATAATTTGGAAAAGCATTCATCTCAGAGCAAGAGTAACTTATAAAGTCCTCTTCTTCAAACTTGATACAAGAGTTACAAATGTCAAGCAAAGCATTCAGTCTGACTTTGTAGTTCTCTTACAAACCACCTCCCTAGTTAATTGTCTATGTTTCTTTTGAATATATAAATACTTTTGAAATATATAAGCTGTTCTGAAAACCATAGTATAGTGTAGAAACATGAAATAAACAATGCTACTAATAGAGAGGGTGAGATAGGAGAAGCAAGATTTCAAGACCTTTATGTTGTACACAGCAAGACACTGTCACAAACAAACAAGCTGACAGTGTATATAGATTTTACAATGTTGGACCTATTTCTCCAATTACCAAATTAGAGAGATCATTGGATGACAATCAACAAGTTTCCAATTCCACATACTAATGGATTTCAATCGATTAGGATATGTTGGTCATATTAATTTTCAAATTAATATATTAAGAAAAAGTAATTGTCACTTCCTGTTGTTTTTGTTGTAAGAGGTGGAATTAGGTTTGTGTGGGTTTGTTGAAAGATTACCTTCTTGCTTCTTCTAGGGTGTAGTTTTGCTCCTTATGTTGATGTTTTCCATCTATTATCCTTTGTAGGGCTGGATTTGTGGAAAGATATTGTGTAAAGTTTGTTTTGACATGGAATATCTCGTTTTCTCCATCTATGGTAATTGAGAGTTTTGCTAGGTATAGTAGTCTGGGCTGGCATTTGTGTTCTTGTAGGGTATGTATGACATCTGCCCAAGATCTTCTAGCTTTCATAGTCCCTGGTGAGAAACTGCTGTAATTCTGATAGGCCTGCCTTTATATATTTTACTTGCCTTTTTTCCCTTACTGCTTTTAAAATTGTTTCTTTGTTTAGTGCATTTGGTGTTTTGATTATTATGTGATGGGAAGAATTTCTTTTCTGGTCCAGTCTATTTGGAGTTCTGTAGGCTTCTTGTATGTTCATGGGCATCTCTTTCTTTAGGTTAGGGAAGTTTTCTTCTATAATTTTGTTAAAGATATTTACTGGCCCAGTACATTGGGAGTCTTCACGCTCTTCAATACCTATTATCCTTAGGTTTGGTGTTCTCATTTCATCCTGGATTTCCTGGATGTTTTGGGTTAGGAG
>NW_022196896.1:11124183-11162611 GCF_008632895.1 Mastomys coucha
ACCTCTGATCCTGGGTGTGTCAGAGCACCTGTGAGTGGAGCTTCCTCTGGGTGTTGTGGGACTGACTGTGGATCTTGTGCCCAAGGTCTACTCTCTGATCCTGGGTGTGTCAGAGCGCCTGGGAGTAGAGCTTCCTCTGGGTGTTGTCAACACTAGGATTTCTTAAAAGCATGAAAGGAATACTGGAGAGATGACTCAGTGGGAAAGACACCCATGCTTGCTGTGTCCTCATTGTTGAAGAATACATTCTGCTCTCCACATCTACAAATCACTCAAAAGCACATCTGACTCTAGTTCTATGTGATCTAAGCCTCTACTGGCTTCCACAAACACCAAGGAAAGATGTGGTACAATTACATACAGGCAAACTAACATTCATATATATAAAATACAAGTAAATTAAATATGAAAATAAAATTAGGAATACCTAGTCTCATGCCAAACCTCAAAACTCAATTCTATATCACATAGCAAAGCCCATGATGATAAACATTTACTTAAAGTTCATCGGATTTACTGAACTCATAATCTCTCTTCTTTTTAGTTAAGATAAAATTTACTGTTTGTTGATAGAACTTATATATGTAAACCTTTAGTTTTTTTCTTTGTGTTTTAATGGTATTGAATGATGTTTACTGAAAGCGTGTCTCTGAAACTATAATAAATACCTAATTATTGAGTATTTACTATGTATTAAGCACTAGATGTTGTGGGGGTTTAAATATGCTTGTCCCAGGAAGTGACACTACTATGAAGTGTGGCCTTGTTGGAGGAAGTGTGTCATTCTCAGAGTCGGTTTTTTAATCCTTCTCCTAGCTTTCTGGAAGTGACTCTCTTCTGGTTCCCTTGAAGCAAGATGTAGAACTCTCAGCTCCTTCTCCAGTGCCATGCCTCTTTGGATGCTGCCTAGCTGGTCATTTTGATAATGAATGGTCTGAACCTCTGAACTGAACCTGTAAGCTAGCCCCAATTAAATGATGTCTTTTATAACAGTGGCCTTGGACATGGTGACACTTCACAGCAATGGAAACCATAAGATTGATATATATATATGTATATATATATATATATATATATATATATATATATATATATATATATATATATATATATATACATATATATATATCATTATATATATATATAAAATCATTTCACTGAAGGATTTAGCCATGAAGAAAGAATTATTCTTCATATTTTATAGATATAATATGAAGATTTATTCTCTTTGTGCTACAGAAAATCTGAATGTTTTATATTAGTTTTCAAGTCAAGGGTTTATAAAATTCAAAGTTAAACTTTGTATCTCAAAACAATAGTACCTTCTAATATATCATGTGAATTTTCCAAAGAAAAGATCACAAACATATCTTCAATAGTGTCTAAATGCTTATTCTCAGGAGAAGGAAGATATCAGAGGACATGTGATCTCTTTCAGGAGGTATGCATACACTAAATGTGTTAAATGTTTCTATGACTTTACCTGGCAATACTTTTGTTAATATGTGAACTACCTGGCAATCATCCCCTTCATTCACTTAAATTGAACAGGCTTAAACTTAATTTCTTTATTTTTCTTTCATTTTTTTAAATTAGATATTTTCTTTATTTACATGTCATATGATTTCTCCTTTCCCAGTTTTCCCTCCAAACAAACAAACAAATAAAAACAACAAGAACAAATCCCTGTTGCCTCCCCCCTCCCCATGCTTGCCACTCCACCCTCTCCCACTTATTGGCCCTGGCATTCCCCTACACTGGGGCACAGAACTTTCACAGGGCCAAGGGCTTCTCCTCCTATTGATGATCGACTTTGCAATCCTCTACTATACACATGCGGCCAGAACAATCAGTCCCACCATGTATAGTCCTTGGTTGGTGGTTGAGTCCCTGGGAGCTCTGAGGCTACTACTTAGTTCATATTGTTGTTCCTCCTATGGGGCTGCAAACCCATCAACTCCTTTAGTCCTTTCTCTAACTCCTTCTTTGGGGACCCTGTACTCAGCTCAATGAATGGCTATGAGCCTCTACATCTGTGTTAGTCAGGTACTGTCAGAGCCTCTCAGGAGATAGCTATATTAGGCTGGCTTGTCCTTCCTTCAGTCTCTGCTCCATAGTTAGTCTCCACAACTCCTTCCATGGGTATTTTATTCCCCCTTTTAAGAAGGAATGAAATGTCCACCTTTTGGTCTTCCTTCTTCTTGAGTTTCTTGTGGTTTGTCGGTTGTTATTCCTGTATTCCAAACTTCTGGGCTAATAACCACTTATCAGAGAGTGCATACCATGTGTGTTCTTTTGTGATTGGGTTACCTCACTCAGGATGATATTCTCCAGATCCATCCATTTCCCTAATTTCATTGTTTTTAATAGCTGAGTAGTACTCCATTGTGTAGATGTACCACATTTTCTATATCCATTCCTCTGTTGAGGGACATCTGGGTTGTTTCCAGTTTCTGGCTATTATAAATAAGGCTGCTATGAACATGGTGGAGCATGTGTCCTTATTATATGTTGGAGCATCTTCTGGGTATATGATGGAGCCTAGGAGTGGTATAGCTTGGTCCTCCAGTAGAACTATGTCCAATTTTCTGAGGGACTGCCAAACTGATTTCCAGAGTGGTTGTACAAGCTTGCAATCCCACCAACAATGAAGGAGTGTTCCTCTTTCTCCACAACCTTACCAATATCTGCTGTCACCTGAGTTTTTATCCTATCCAATCTGACTGGTGTGAGGTGGAATCTCATGGTTATTTAGATTTGCATTTCCCTGATGACTAAGGATGTTGAACATTTCTTTAGGTGCTTCTCAGCCATTTGTTATTCATCAGTTGAGAATTCTTTGTTTAGCTCTGTACTCCAATTTTTACAGGGTTATTTGGTTCTCTGGAGTCTAACTTCTTGAGTTCTTTGTATACATTGGATATTAGCCCTCTACCAGATATAGGATTGGTAAAGATCTTTTCCCAATTTGTTGGTTCTGTTTTGTCCTATTGACTTCATTCAAAAACAAAATGTCTTTCATCCATAGACAAAATGATTGTGTCTTTTGCCTTACAGAAGCTTTGCAACTTTTTGTGGTCCAATTTGTCAATTCTTGATCTTAGAGCATAAGCTATTGGCATCCTCTTCAGGAAATTTTTTCCTGTGCCTATTTGCTCAAGGATCTTCCCCACTTTCTTTTCTATTAGTTTCAATGTATCTAGTTTGATGTGGAGATCCCTGATCCACTTGGACTTGAGCTTTGTACAAGAAAATAGGAATGAATCAATTTGCATTCTTCTACATGGTAACCGCCAGTTGAGCCAGCACCATCTGTTGAAAATGCTGTCTTTTTTCTACTGTATGGTTTTAGCTCATTTGATCTCAAAGATCAAGTGTGTGGGTTCACTTCTGGGTCTTTAATTCTGTTCCATTGATCTACCTGCCTGTCTCTGTACCAATACTATGCAGTTTTTATTACAATTGCTCTATTACTACATTCATTAGAATTAATTAATATACTGGCACCATGAGCCAGTCAAGGATTTACTCTGTCCATAATATCAAAAAAATGAATTATCAAAATAAGTGTGCTTATACCAAACTTGTGAATAGGCAACATATTTTCACCTTATAGTTTGAAAACAAGATTTATGATATACTGATAAAAAATTTAAGTTTGTTTGGACATAGAGGTTCATACCTACACTCTCAGAACATGGTAAGTAGAAGACAAAAGTCAGAAGTTGCAGATCATCTTCAGCTGTAGTCTGAGTTACATGAGATTCTGTCTCAAAGAAGAAGAGGTTATTATTTTTCTCATTTTGAAGTGGATTTAAAACAGTAAAACACTTAAGATAAACAAATTGATATAATTTCTAAGATAAATGTATTAAAGTATAATAAAACACCTGAAAAAACTTATGGAACACAGTCAGTATTACAAAAGATCTGCCAAGTTTATCAGCTCACACAAAACAATGCAACTTTTCTATATTACCAATTTTTGATAAGCATGTGTATTACTTGGAAAAAATTACTTGTAATTATTTACAGAGCTAAAACACAAATATTTCAAAAACTAGTGTAAAAAAATGTTAGCACGAAGCATCTCTGTAAGTTAGACTCCAACTAGACAGGTGATTTAATTTTACTGATATCACAGAGGAACATTGCTATAGAAAGTAGAGCAAGAATCTTTATCCCTCTTCTCTAGAACAACATTCATTGAGCAAGATGAAAAACAACTGCCTGCTTTGCAGCAGGTAAATTTACATCCTGATAGTATTAGAGATGGCTTTTTGAATAGACAGCAAAGAGTGGCACCTTTGGACTTCAACAGTACCATTGTTCAGTGGGATTACAGTGGAAGGAGAAACCAGACTTTTATTTTCAAAGCCTGTAAAATGTCAGTAAAAGAAGTCAAAAGAACTAGAAATAATCCATTGCTTTCACTCTTCATTTTTCAGAGGCACATATTGTTGTTCCTTTAAGAGCAGGGCCTTTGCAGCTTCTCCCAATCCTGCAGGCCACAGAGACCTGCAGACTATAAAGAATGAACATTTCATCCTTCATTGAATATTGTTATTGCCTATGAATTTACATTGAATTGCATATACAGATATAACTTATCTACTTTTCCATTGAACAAAATCATAACTGGCATGCAGAGGTATAGGATTGACTCTTTCTGTGTATCTTCTCTCTTTATGAGAAGCGATGTCCTCATTCTTGCTGTGCTTTTTTAAATTTTATTTATTTATTTTTTTGAGCAGCATTGATTCTGAAATGAAACAGCACCACCTTGTATCCTGAAGTATAGCTACAGCTTCACTGAAATCTCACAACATCCTGACAACCGTTTTGATTAGGTATACATTGAGCATGTTATGAAGTACATGAATTAAATTATTACTCTACTCATTGCTAACTTCCAATGCAATATTACTATATCATAAAACTATTCATCTTTCCTTTTTTACTCTGATACAAAAAATGGAGAGACTACTATATATTTGAATCATGTCCATTAATTTGACTATCTCACAAATAGAACTGAATATGATTAATTCTTCTCTAAACTAGCTATGTATTATTTCATTGACCTTTAATATTCATGCAAAATGACACACAATTCCTAATATACATTAGACAGGTTGCTGTTAATCTCACATGATTTCATAGGCGAATGATTTAATGTAAATGTGATAATATTAATTATGACTAATTACAATTAATCAGGTTCCACTAGGTGAATATGTGATATATCATTATACAGCACTTTTTCTAGGGTTTTGATAAACCAATAATATGAGTTTTGACAAATATAGGATTGGACATTTCAACTCTTTGCTACATATAGGATGTGTCACTCAGAAAACTCATTACATTGGTGACACATAAGGTTAAACCATGTTTGTGATTCCATAAGATTGTGACATACACTTTGGTGTTCTGTGTATATTTTAAAAATGTATCTAAGAGTATATCTATGATATGTCTTTTAAAAGTATTTTATTATAACAAAACCACTGCATATTTCAAACAAGCTAGTGTATGCAAATGATCATAAATATGAACAACATTAAAATGCATTTGTTCATAATTTAACTGTACAAATTCTATTGCACAAGTTTCAGATTAGCAGAGTAATGCTTACATTAAGATTTTTAGTTCAAAACTTTTATGATATTTTTTAGTTCTTGGGCACAAACACAATGCTGTTAAAGGAGAATAGGATCTTACTTTATTCTTGGCAGCAAAATATTATTCTCGCAGATGTACATTTGGCAAGTAAGAGTGATGCTATATTCTGCATTTTAAGAGTATATTATCATGCTAAATTCAAATTTTATTATAGTGATACTTAAATGTAGGCAGGTGTCTTGAATTTTACCTCATGCTCTTGATTGCTTTAAGATTTGCTCTTTCGTGAGGCAAATTCACTTTTCTGTATTTGAAATATGTGAAGACAGGATTCATCTGCTAGCTTGGAGGATATCAGAAGGTTTGGGTTTACTGTTGGAAAGCAAATGTCCAAAGCAGTAACTGGTTGTTTATTTACATATATTTTATTTTATTCCTGAAATAGGGAGAAGTATGTGGGAGAAAATTCTCACAGAGGTAGAAGTCCAAGCTAGACTTCCACTTAAATTTATCTATTCTAGTGATTAAATGGTATGTCTCTTAGAAGGGGGAATAGATATCTTTCCCTTAGTTTCAACGAACAAATAAGCAATCCATCTCTACTGAAAGGGTGATAAGCCCACTGTGTGTTTTATCAAGTTTAAAGGTGGAACTTATGTGGCTTTTTTTTTTCAGAATAAAAACAATAAACTTTCAGTGATGAAAAATGTTGCATTCTACTCGGAATAGTTAGAAGATAATTATAATCTACTTGGAGTTGTCCTATATTTTGATTCATATGCAAGGGAAATTTTAATTCTGAGGTTCTAGTGATCATTGTCTGTATTAGTTTAAGGTAAAGCCTACTTCACTAAATAATATTCTGTGTAAAAACCGTAACAAAGTTAAAGCACATCGATGAATGCACAATTACACACAATGGGGGACTTTCACCCCCCAATTAAGTGACTAGTGCACTAATATAGAAGAATTCAGCAAGAGTTTTTGATGGCTTAGAAATGTGACATTAGAAACAACAAGCAGTGCATTGGTCTAGAAATGTGTTTCTTTAGATACTTATGATAAATAAATAAAATACTGCCTACTGGCTAAGAATTTAGAGTGAATAATTTCTGAGTTTATCATATGGTCAAGTTCTCAGCATAATTACATTCCTACAAGATTAGACAAATGTTCAGTTCCAACATGCTAGCTTATTTTCACCTGATTTTGACTCTTAAACATCAATACTTTGATAAAAATTATCAACCTATACACTCTACAAGCAATTTAAAAATCTTCTGGAAGGTGAATAATTGGATAAAATGAAATATTAAATTAAAACAAATTCATGTAATCCTTTTATTAAAGTTTGAAATTAAAATAAGGAAATTTATTCAGTAAGTATGATTCAAAGATGAGCATAAGGTATATTCAGGAAATAATATTTAAAAATATTCCAAACCCATGATTTCTAGGAAGTGAACAAAAAAATAGAGAATTCTTAGCAAATGTGATTAATTCAACAGTGGTCCTAAATAACATTACCAAACTAAATAGAATAAGGGATGAACTCTGCTTGCTGACACCCAGTTGCTATTAACTGTGAATTAAACTGAATTGCCCTCAGTCAGATTCTGGATAAGAGAAAGGATAGAAGCAAGACAAAATTAGCAACCAATTTCATTATTTCTTATACTGGGAAACTAACAACGCATAACCAAGTGAAGGGAATTAGGGAAAATGTGGAAAGATATATTTAGTGTGAAGGGAAACACAAGAACAAAAGCTGTAAATTTGTTTAGTACCAACAACAAGGTAACACTGCATGTAATAGGAACAAAAGAATGCATAAATCTGTGGGGAAGGGACACATATAATAGAAAAGGAAAAATAAACAGCTTCCCCTAAGGACAAAAGAAAATAACAGGGAGCTAAGTTGAGAAACCACACGTCTTTGTATATCCAGTCTTGTAGCTATGAATTTGAAAACTGATATTTTATATTGACATTTATAACTTATCTATTAAGAGATATATACAAATATACCACAAAACAAGTACAAATGTGCTTGCAAGAAAATAGTAAAACTAACTTTAAAGCATACTGTGTGATTATATAGTCCAAAGGAACATTCTAAAACCAAATTTTGTTACCTTGATCGTGTTGATGGTATCACATATATTTACATATATCCAAATGCAACAGAATACCCAAAGGAAATATATGCAGGTTTGGATGAAAAATATTCTTTTAGTTTTGTCCTTAATAAATAATTAAATAGGGCTGGAGAGATGGCTCAGTGGTTAAGAGCACTGACTGCTCTTCTGAAGGTCCTGAGTTCAAATCCCAGCAACCACATGGTGGCTCACAACCATCCATAATGAGATCTGATGCCCTCTTCTGCTGCATCTGAAGACAGCTACAGTGTACTTTCATATAATAAATAAATTAATTAAAAATAATTAAATAAAAATGTATATGTTTAATCAGCAGCATCATTGATGACAAGGTAGCAAGCGGGAAGGTTTGAATTAGTCATTTGTTGGTTTCTATTTGCATTTGTATTTGTTTGATTTATTTGCCATACTGAGAATCAAATCAAGGGTCTGCAGAAGAAAGGTGTGTCCCCTGTATAGTACCTTAATTTTTTTTCACATATTTGTGTGAGGTGTGATACTGAAACATGCAAACTAAGAACATCTGAGGAATTTTTTGTATGTTAATCTTATCAGTCTAACTTTTATTGAGAAAAGGAACTCTTAGCTTAGCACATGTATAAGAAAATGTGTTTAATTGAAACGATCCTAAATAGAAATTCAAAACCTTTTTTCTGTTTTTTTTTTTTTTTTTTTTGGACTGGCTATAACATTAAAATGTGCTAGATATTGTAATTTTTTTTGTGTGTGTGTGTTTCGAGACAAGGTTTCTCTGTATAGCCCTGGAACTCACTATGTAGACCAGGCTGGCCTCAAACTCACAAATCAGCCTGCCTCTGCCTCCTAAGTACTGGGATTAAAGTCATGTGCTGCTACTGCCCGGCTTGTAATAGAATTTTTTAAGTAATAATTTCAACAGCAAGCCTGATGTCACATACCTGTAATCATACACCCTATGAGGTAGAAAGAGATCAGAAGTTTAGAAGCAGCCTATACTAAAGAGTAAGCCTGAGGAAAACATGGGTACATGAGAGCCTTCCTCATTCTTTTTTATTTTTTATTTTTTTCGAGATAGGGTTTCTCTGTGTAGCCTTGGTTGTCCTAGAACTCACTCTGTAGATCAGGCTGGCCTCGAACTCAGAAATCCACCTGCCTCTGCCTCCCAAGTGCTGGGATTAAAGGCGTGCACCACCACTGCCCTGCCTGCATCTTTCATTCTTAATCACCAAAAATCATCATCATCATGAGGAGTAACAGCAGCAGGAAAAAGTATTCCTTCTCTAAATTTTTTTAATTTATAAATAATGAATAGAAAATTTCAATGAATCAAATAAAAATTTGTTCATATAATTATGTATAATGTACACCATGCATACTTCATGAAATGTATGTAAATGTGAGACTGAGGGGGAGCAAAGTGTTCTTGGTAAAACACTCAGAATGTTTCAAGAGGAACTGCTCCATTATCAGCAGAACAGAGAGTCTTCCAAAAATGCTAAATGCCTTCTCAAGACAACTGAAATATTTTTTTAAGACACCTCTTTTAAGGTCCCCAATGGCCAAAATGTGAAATGTTTGAGCACCATATAGCTTCAGTTTTCTGAAATATATGGGATATATTCCAAACATAAATTTATGACTAGCCTTAAAAGACAAAGGTGAGAGGACGTTAAAAGAAAGGAACTCTAGTGACTGACAAGTTCATGTTTAATATTTGTGGATGTTTAACATGATTTTTAACTTGAAACAGGAAAGAATTATGACATGTCTCAAGAGTTCCATATTGATAAATATTCCATCTGATAAAGAAGATGCAATGATTGAGTCAGATTAGTAGCTTTTATAAGTGAGTGCAATAACTTATGTGCAATACGAAAGTATAAACTCAGTCCACCCCATATAATAAAGCTTCTCTATGTGTATAAATCTCAGCATTAATCTTTAATGAAATGGTTATACTTTAGCCAAATACAGCATAAACATTCCAATAAACATTATGTATACAAATAAACATTCCAATTCACAATTATTTCTTTGTTTCATAAAATATTTGAAGAAACCTAGTGTGTGCCTGTGTGAGAGAGAGAGACAGAGAGACAGAGAGAGAGAGAGAGTTTAGCATACTCCTTTGTAAGAAAATATATACATGGGAAAGACAACCTGACTAAAGTATCAAATTTCCCAAGTACTATTAATGTTAAATTTGAAATTCTAAGAAAAGTCACATAACACTTCCTAATAAAATCAACTGTTATTGCTTAGTATTAAATTCAGAGTCAACATTTCACTATTTTTACATTAATTTGACTCATTTGAATCTCAAAAAAAAAAAAAGAATTTAAAAGAGAATAGTGAACTTCAACTAGAAATTATCTTTAGAGGAACAGGGTTAGTTGTGGTGACTCAATTCTGTTACCCAGAAGTCAGGGAACTGAGACTGAAGGATGAACAGAATGTGGAGGGCAGCCTGGACCACACAGGGAACCCCAACCTAGATGAGAATACTGAATCACTAAACCAAAACAAATTAACATAAAATGACATTATTGTCCAGGGATTCACTGCTCCACTACAGTCCATAGAAAGTGGAAACACATTTCAGAATCCAAACAGTGTTGATCTTTCTTAACTGTGTCCCAGTGAATTCTACATAAAGGGATAAATAAATTAAATTACTCTCTTAACTTTATTTGTTGATAGAAAATAAAATCTTTCAGAGAGACTTAAAGTGGAATAACTCTAAATTGACAAATAATTCCTACATTGAGATTTATTTTCCCTGATTGTATTCATTCTTAAAAATAATTTAAAATAATTATTCCTTATTTAAAATTTTTTCTTAAAATAAATGGCATATTCTTGGAGGCTATAAAATGTTAGGATCATGTGTAATAGTTAAGATTCTTGCACAAAGTAGACTTTCAGATGGGGAAAAATTATTTCATAAAAGCATGAAAATTTCATCAAAAATCTAATTCTATTTCTGTAAAGTGAATTTCAATAGAAGTAAGGAATATGTCAGAGGTTGAAGAAATGAAAATGTGCAAACAATAACAAAAACAAAATAAGAATCAGAAAACAACCTGATGGCAATGCAGACAATTGACCTAACTAGATAATGTATATAAAACAACTACAACAAAGTCCATAATGAAATATACTTAACACAGGGCGGTGGTGGCGCACGCCTTTAATCCCAAAACTTGGGAGGCAGAGGCAGGCAGATTTCTGAGTTCCAGGCCAGCCTAGTCTACAGAGTGAGTTCCAGGACAACCAGGGCTACACAGAGAAACCCTGTCTCAAAAGAACAAAATGGAACAAAACAACAAAAAAATGAAATATAAAATATTTCTTTTAATACAATACAATACAATACAAATAACAAGCATATGGCAAAAGAATTCTAAAAGTTGTCAGTTACAAGGAAAAAACTATTCAAAATCACAATGATGTATCACTTATATCCAGTAAGAATGATCATTATAAGAAAAGGTGATTAAAAAAAAAAAACTGTTGGCAAAAAGGTTTAAAAAAAATCCCTTTGTTTCATTTGGACATTGTTAGTATATATCCATTACAGACAACATGATAGCAATATTTCAGAACATAAAATAAGCATTTGATCCATCAATCAAACTGCTAGGTGTATGTCCAAAAAAATTTAAAATCTGTTGCACAGACATCTCCATTCATGTATACTTCAACACAATTCACAATCCCAGAGAATTGGAAAGTTCTCTTTCTAGCCTCTGATGAAAAGGCAAAGAAGCTACAATGGAATTTTTTTTCTTTCTTGAGAGTGACACAAGTCCTATGATTTGTGGCAGAACAAATGGAACTCAATGTAATTATGATAAATAACAGAAAATGAGCACAAGTATCATGTGATTTTGACTGAGTAATCCAAAAGAGCCAATATCAAAGATTCTGAGAACAGAATGCTGGTTAGTAGATAGATGACATGGGCTAGGGAGAGAGGACTAAGGAGTATGATCGGCTGACCATTGCGTACTGAGTAACATTTAGGACAAAGATGTTTGGATGTACTGTACACAGGAAATTAAGTGGAGAAATACCACGCATTGTCTACTTCAGATGGCTTAAAAATGAATTGGATGTGTTTTCATTACAAACAGGAGTATGTTTTAGGAGATCATGATGTTTTAACTGATTTAATCATAGATCCAGGACTAAAAACATAGCCAGGAAATACATGTGGGATCTTTCTTTCCACCACATGGTTCCCAGAGATGGAATTCAAGAAGCCAGACTTGGGGATAAATACTTTGAACTGATAAGACATCTCATTAATACCACTTTTTACTTAGATAATTAGTTATATGTCTATATCATATGTATACATCATGTATCAAAACAAATGGTATGTGTTTATATAAATATTATATGATATTGTGTTTTGGGCACATGTGTCTGTTCATGCATATATGAATACATGTGTTTGTGCAAATTGCATATACATGTGGAAATAACTACATGGAGGTCATAGTTAAACCCTAGGTATTGTTGCTTTACTCTACTGTTTCTGCTGTTGCTGTTAATATTTTCATTTTTCCATTGATTTCTTTAGTTTGCTCGTATATATGAGTGACAATAAATGCATGCAGTTATTTCTTTCCACTGTGTGGTTCTTAGAGATGGAACTTAAGTAGTCAGCCTTGAAAGTAAGCACCTTGAACTGATGAGTCCTCTCACAGACACCACTGTGTTAGTTTGTTAGTAAGTTTTAGGACCTGGAAAGCCATTATTAGGCTAGGATGTCTAGCCTGCAAACTCCAGAGATTTTCCTAATCTCTCCTTCTCAGCATTGGTATTATAAGTGGATGCCACAAAGTATCTAACTTTCCATATAGGTGTTAGCAATTAAAGTCTGGTTACCATGTTTGGACAGCAAGTATTGTGACAAATAGGCCATTTCCCAAGCTGTTTGTGTGATATAAATAAAATACAGCCAATATAAATGAAACTAAAAAAAAAGGACTAAGAAGCAGAAAAGAATAAACAAAAGGTTTGTTATTTTGTACTTCAAAGCAAGCAAATTAATGACAAGAGTAAATGTTCTTAATTTTATTTAAAGACTTTTAAAACTCTACATTTTTATGATGTATATGACTGTTTTTGCATTATGTATATATTTGTACCATGTGGATGTCTTATATAAATGGAGATTCAAAGAGGGCATCAGATCATACAGATTATTGTGAGCCACAATGTAGATATTGGGAAACAAAAATCCAACCAATTGAGAGAATAAGTGCTTTTAACCGATGTGGCATATCTTCAGCCCCTTACTCAAAATTTTTATATGAATTAGAACCATAAGTGAGGAAAAATGAAAAAAATAAATGTATTAATTACAAGTTAAAGGTGTAATACCCTTAAATGTTGAAAAATATGTGCATATGTAGTATACATTATTTTTATGCAATATAATTATATATGCAATCTACAATTTCATGGAGATATTGAATTTATTTTCATAACATTAGATTTTAAAGAAAAAGGTTTTATTCACAAACTTAAAAATCAATCTGAAAGTCTCATTAAAATGCAAATTTAATTCAAGACATTTTTGTAATTGAAGTTGGTGAGATTTAAGAGGTATTCTTTTATATCATTTGCTTGCTTGCTTTTTTATGTATATTCTCCAAAGCGCTTTCACAAGTCTGATCATATGAAACTTGGTAGATTCTAGAATTTCATGATTAAGATTCAAATTTAGATACTTGATGCATTTATAATAGAGTCCATGCTATTTATTAACTAGATGAAACACTCAACTTTTCTATGCTAAACTGTCTAAAATCTATAGACAATGAAATATCAACTTATATGTTACATTTCAGTGATCATCTTATAACATATAATATATACATTTATTCATCTTACATTCATAAGTTCATTTCATAATTCACTTTAGTTCTCCACCAAAAGAGCTATCAAGATCATTTTATTGCTACTAGAATTTTTGCACTTTTATGACACTTTATTTTAAGAAAAGCATCTAAAGATCAACTACAACATGCATATAATTAAGAAATAAAAAGAATGACATTTTCTACAGGTTTGTGGCTAAAATTAAAAAAAAAAGTTTAAGGGTTCACCATGACTCTTAAAGAGTCATGACCTGAATATCTATCTATACCTCAGAAATCAACAGTGGTAACTAAAACAGTGATAAGCAAAATATTTCATTTTATGATTGGAAAAAAACTTTATGAAAATAACCTAGTGCTAGTGAATCATTACTTTATTTTGCCAACTCTATCCATATGTTACCTATCATGAATAGATAGGCCATTTGTTTTGAATTATATCATACATTTAGATGGATTTAGAAGCTCAACTGATCTTTCTAATTCTTGCAAAATCAGTCGTATCATTTTTTCATTTGCATATAAGGAAAGTTATAACAAGTATCCTTTCTTTCTCAAAAGTATAAGTGTTATAGAAGAGTTTTATAGATGTATCCTGTGGTACTGGACTCTATAACACTGTATTCTGATTTCTGATGGTTTTATGAGGTGGTTTTTATCTGTTGAAAAGAAATTTACTTGAAGAAGAGGTGAAGATTACACTTATGTGTGGGTATAAGGACAAATATTTAGACTGTTGTTACATATAATGTTGGTTTAGAAAATTAATGATTATAGCCTTTCCTTAAATATTTATGACTTTACTAGCACTATAGTAGACCCAATTTACTCTTATCCCTGTCTAGCTAATGAGTGAATGAGGCTCAGACAGTGGTTATTGTATTGAGTTTGATAACTATTGGAGTAACTGCCAATCTACTTTTCTAACACATGGCCTGGCTACTTTCCAGCTGTGTACACCAAATACTTGCTGTTTTTCCTAGACATGTCTTAATCATCCATCTCCTTTCCCAGTGGCTTCCTACTTTCTTCATGTCCTCTTTTCCTGTTTTCTCCTTCTCTATTAACTCACATCCCTCCAGTAATTAGCTGTACCATTTTTATTCAACAAAATAGTTTTAAATTAAGGAACAGATTTGCACAATAAAAACTGGTAAACGTGAGAATTCACTTGTAGGTAACTAGATCTACAGTTGCTAGCCTTACATACATAGCAACAGACCCAACCTCTTCCTTTTATTTTTTGTCTAAAAATAAAATTATAAGGCTCCTTCTTTTATAATAACAGACAATATACAGTGGCATCTATTACAAAGCAATTATGAAAGTTATTAGGTAAGAGTTCCATTCAAAAACTCTGGTCCATTTGGATTTGGCAACTTAGATAAAGTAAACTGTCATCTATCCTATCTTGGTGAGTTCAGAGTTCTGTATCAAAATTATTTTCTATTCAAACTTGTCTAACTGTCCTAAAAACATCTTCTTAGACTTAGAACATCTTCTTAAGTCTTAAACAACTTAAGCTTACAATAATACTATAGCTATCTGGTCTTCAGTCTCTTCAGAGAATCAAGAAAGAATAGAGATCATTTGAGTATATAGAAAGTATAGGGACATAGCTTCCAAAATTATAGAAATGGCAAAGACAGCAGATTGCCTGGACATTCTCCTATACACTCTAAAACATTGGAGCCTCTTTCTCTGTCCATCCAAGACTATCTGACAGACATCTTGTGAAGCAGGAATTATAAAGGTCTTATTTACCTTGTCTTGGCAAATCTCAGCAGTCAACTTCCCTGAGTTTGTTTTTCCTTTCTGGACAGCATGTTGTGTGAAAATGAGGGTAGAGTATTTTCTTTCTTGGGTGGCTAGCTTACCACAAATGAAGCCATCTCCAAATGGAGGTACTTTAATGCTCACCATTTTCTTTGCAATAGAATGTAGGTGCTACTAGGAGCAGATATATCTCACTGTCAAAAAGTCTTAAGTTATTAAATTATTTTAAAATGTCATATTCTATGAGTCTCTGAGGTTTTTGAAGGCCATCTATCTACTAAAAGCATATTTTAAGAAGCAAGCATTGCCTGTCTCCAGCTACCTATTATCAGTTCAAGCCAGGATGCATATTTCTGTGATGATCTTTACTAGTACCTGGCATGACCATAAGATTGACTATCTACTAAATTGAGTTTCTTAACTACCCCTAATAATTTGAAATACATGCTATTAAAGGGAATAGAAGTAAACCTTGTATTTTTTAAAATGGGTTGCATAATCATAATGTCTATACAAGAGTTGAAACATAGATACATTATGTTGCACCAAAATTAACCTAATTTTTGTATCAATACACAAAGATATATACCAATAAAATCTTACACCTATATCAGTATAAAATAATCCATATCAATGTAAACAAAATAACCTTACTTGAGAATAGCTCTAAATTGAAGAGTAGAGTCAGTAATCTACCCTTTTATTCTATTATTGCTATATTAAAATTCTATATTCTCCCATATTTCTTCTCAATACCCTTCCCTTTATGTAGGAAAGAAAGAAGGATACAAAAAAGGAAAGATAGAAATCCCTGAGTCTAAGCTCCCTATTTTGCTTTGTCACTGTCCAAGACCTTAACTCTTTGTTACCATCTCCTAAAAGGACAAAGAAACGATTACTCATAAAATAACCTAAAGCTTTCACCCCAACTTAAGGAGTTGGGATGGTGGTTTTCGGATAATTGTGCTGTGCTGAACTGGAGGGAAGAGTTTGGGGTGGAGGGGCACGGACAATGGAAATTGGGAAAATGGTTAAATCAAAAGAAAAGCCACCTGACATAGTTTGTTGTCCAGTTTCTATATGTTGAGAAAGTTCAGGCTTAAAGTGAAGTCATGACTGGATCCATCTGTAAGGCTGGATGAATTGAAATCATCTAGGGTTAGCAGTTTTCTGAAGCTGTTCTGAAAGCACATCTCTTGAGGAAACAGCATTGGAACAGAATAAGGCAGGGCAGGCATCCTAGTATCCTTAAGGGCAGATCTTTTCAGAGTTAGTTTTTTTGGCCTACCATTCTGCACTGTACAATCTTTTACAAGTAATATATGGTTCTATAAACACATTTGTGTATACAACATGCAATGTTCATAGATCAAGTAAAGATGATTTCCTATTCCTTATTTGTGCAGGTGAAAGACAACTGTCTCTCTTTAGATGTTAGATTAATCACATAGCAGACATTTGTATGAAAATAAGTTAAGTAAAATTATATGGAATCCAGATGCCCTGGGTCATTGCGCTTCCCAAATATAGAAACTATTTTTTCCTTTTTAGTCTCAAAACATGTCCCTAAAGATTTATTTTCTTCCATTTAAATTAAATATTTCTTTTTTTATAATTTCTTTTATATTTAGCTTCCCTTCTCTTTTACTGATCTTTAAATTAGATATCTTATCAGTTTAGATTCTTGGGACATTCACTTTGTACCCTGTGCTGTTACTAGCCCAGTCCTAACTGTTCAGATAGATCAGCACTCCTGGTTCTGCCTTTTGCTAGCCCTGGCCAGACCTTTCTAAGCCACCACGCTTCTGCAGAGCTGCAGGTTGCTGCTTCAGGCCTAGTTCTCTCTAGTTTGCTTTTTAACTCTGCTGCACTTGGGAGAAGTTGCAGCTCTTGTGCCTTTGTGTTTTGTTCTTTTTTAAAAATAATCCAGGCATCTTGTCAGGCTAGCCAGCCTTTTCCCCACCTTTCATGAACCATATTCAGGCTGTAAGTTTGGGTTCTAATTACCATAAGTTAGGTGCCATAATGTCGTTAAACCAATTTTTTTCTTATCCCCATCTAGTTTACAAACCAAAGATACTCACACTATTCTTATTTGAGGGGGCTGGGGAAGTGACAGTTCCAGGAGGGGAACCTCTAATCTACTTCTATGACAGCTGGCCTAGCTACTTCCCTAGCAGTGCACCCTAAATACTTTCTGTTTCTCTTGACCATGTGCTCATCATCCATCTTATAGTATCATTCATTCTCTCTCCACGGCCTCTCTTAAGCCCTTCCCCCAGCCTTGAGCAGGCTAAACAGACTTTAATTGTTTGCTACAGTCTGTCTTCCACCAGCCTAGCCCACCTAGGGTGGTTTCCTACAGGAGCAGACTGCCTGCTAAGCTTGCTTTGCAACATTGTCCAGCTGAAACAAAGTAACATAATCCAACTGAGACAAAGGATGGGTATGTGGTTTAGTTCCCTGTATAAAAGAAAAGCTGAATTTTAAACCTTGAAACCTTTGTAGTGGCTTCATCCTTGTCTTGCCCACCGTCTTTTTTTCATTCCCAGCCTCCCTTTCAGATACCCAGTTCTCAGTGGCTGCCGCAGATACACTCTTCCTATTTTATCTTTCTTTCTCCGTCTCTACTACCCTCAACCAAATAACTTGAAACCTGCCTACAATCCAGTCATTGGTTGTACCATTTTTATTTAATCAATAACAGTAAGTTAAGGAACAAGCTTTGCTACCCACCCATTCCCCGCCCCCCAAAAAAGCTGATAAATGTGAGAATTCACTTGTAGGCAACAGGACCTGCAGTTACTACCATTGCAATACATAGCAACAGACCAAACCTTAACAAGCACAGAATCTTTAGCTAAATTTTTAGTGTCACACATGATTTCCAACTTGCTGAGTGGATTTGAAGTCCAACTGGAGAGCTGTTGGTTACCTACAGGACATGCATGCTACTATTGCACCCTTATGACTATTGTGCCATATTAACCATTGTTGTAGTTCATAGGCATTGTGATGGTTAGTATTTGCTTGGACCAGGGAGTAACAATATTTGGAGGTGTACCCTTGTTGGAGTAGGTGTGTCATTGTGCGTGTGGGCTTTAAGACTCTACTCCTAGATGCCTGAAAGACAGTAATCTGCTAGCAGCCTTCAAATGAAGATGTAGAACTCTTAGCTCCAACTATACCATGCCTGCCTGGATGCTGCCATGTTCCTGCCTTGATGATAGTGGACTGGACCTGTCAGATAGCCCAAATTAAATGTTGCCTTTATAAGATTTGCCTTGGTCATGGCATCTGTTCACAACACACACACACAGAGTTAGGGCAGAAAAACCCTAAGCCAAAAGTTGTTACCACAAGGGGGATACTGCTTTGATAGGCTGCCCATGACTTTGATAAGAAGAATTTGGTTTGGGGTCTTTGGATTTGGAAAGCCATGGAATGTTTTAAGCAGGGCTTAATGAGCGATCCTCATAAGAATGTGGAGGACTTTGTTGCTGTGAGTGATTTGAACTATGCAGAAAAGGCCCAAGAGGTTTCTGTGAAGAACTTCAGTAGGTGGCCTAGAGACTGTGTTTGTAGTATTTAGGGGAGGAACACAGCAACTTTTGCCCTTGTCTGGAAAGTCAGGCTGGGCTAAGGTGAAGACACTCTCTGAATTCAGAGTGAAGCAAATCTCTGAAACTAAGGTGAAGCAAATCTCTGAGTTCAAGGCCAGCTTGAGACAACACAGGTTCTAGGTGAAGAAAGGCTTAAAACCAGGCATGGTGGTACACACCTTTAATCCCAGCGGACAGTCATGCAGATATCTGAGTTCAAGGTCAAGCAAGATCCAAGACAGCCAAGCTTAGGAAGTGAAGGAGTTGGAAAACAGAAAGCTGGTGATAATGTTATAGAACAAGGTGGGGGGACATGTTTCAGTTTCTGCAAGCAGCAGGCTTGGCAGCTTCAGCCACGTGGCTCTGGTTTTAGAGTCAAGAATAGAAGGAACCACTAGGACAATTGATGCTGGTTAGCTGAAGCTAAGAAGAGACTTGCATCACTGAGTGAAATCTTCTGTGGAGCATCTTCTGACAACACAAAAAACTATGTTCCATGATAGCTAAGGTTGTACCTCATGCTGCAGCTGTACTTGGTAATGTGTTAAGAGTCACCCAGGTGGTACTGGTTTTGACCTATGAAGGGATCCTGAAGAGTAGCTGAGGCTTGCCACTGTGAGAGGCCATGGAAGGCCATTGGTGAAGGCCATTGGTGAAGGTGCAGCCTCAATTTTAGTTGACAGCCCAGGACTAAAGAGGTTATGCAAAGGATGTGAGACTTGGGAGAGCCTAGGAGATGGTATTGGTGAAGCCTAGTTGCAGTGAAAGACCCTAGTGTATCGGAGGTACCAGTACCATGGGATGATCACCAAGAACAGCAGCAGCAGTGGAGTGTATCAACCTGAGCTTAGGGTGCTATAAATGGCATAGCTGGAGAAGTGATATAAGCCCTTTGGAGGAGCCCAGAAGATGATTGTGGACCTCAGACATTCAAACAAGAAGCTGTAACATTGAAATGGTCTTGGAAAAGTAAAGATGTTAACAGTGCCAGAGCCATGGGATACCTGCCAAGGAAAGCTTCTAACGGAATGGAACCACCCTAGGAGAAATAAGATGCAGTCAACAAAGATGAAAAAGGAGTGGAGATCTGAAGGTCATTTTGACATCAGACATGGAGATGTTTGGAGTTTGCCCAACTGGTTTCCTGTCTTTCACTCGGGATTACAGTTAAATGAATGGATGAGTCTCAAAAGAGTCTATGAACTTTGAGCTTTTAATATTGTCAACACTGCTATAGACCATGGGGACTTTGGAATTTGGACTAAATGTGTTTTTTAAATAATGGTATGGCTAAGTATGGCACCCAAAGATTCATGTGTTTGAACAAGCCTATGGGGGCCAAAGGTGGAAGGTGATAGTTTGTGTATGCTTGGCCCAGGAAGTGGAACTACTTGGAGGTACAGCCTTGTTGGAGTAGGTATGCCACTGAGGGCATGAGCTTTAAGTTCCTACTCTACCTGCTTGAAATCCAGTATTCTACTAGCAGCCTTCAGATAAAGATGTAGAACTCTCAGGTCCTCCTTAACTAAGCCTGCCTGGATGTTGCCATGTTCCTGCTTTGATAATGGACTGAACCTCTGAACCTATAAGCCAGCCCCAATTAAATGTTGTTTTTATAAGATTTGTCTTAGTCACAGTGTCTGTTCACATCAATAAAACCCTAACTAAGACAGGGATCTTGGCTGAAGGTGAACAAAGGTGAAACTATTGGGCATCCAAAATTGTATAGGAAAACCTGCTGAGGTTTCCACCCTAGATGAAGTACTATTGGCCACCCTAGTGTTGAAGTACTATTGAGGAGTGCTGGATTTGTAAGAAATAGTTTTTCCCCTGGGAAGAACGTAGCAATTACTTAAACAATACCAAATAGTCAACCCTGGAAACATATATACAAGTAACATGTGAGTATATGAAAAATTATAAAAGAAGGAAATTGAAGAAAAACATGTTAATTATATTATAATCTCAATAAACAGATAAATAAAAGCTGCAAAATGGAAGAACTTTAGCCCTCCCAATACTAATAAACGTAGCTTTTGACTGCCTTTGTTTCTATTCTTTCTGACACCAACACAGTCCAATAGAAGTGTAGGTGCCTCAAAAATTTTCCACTAAAATGCGAAGAATATATTTTCTGTATTCTCTTGAATCACTGAAATGTACAAGCTAAGGCCATTTCAAAGTCTCATATTAAAATGTAATCTTTAATTTGTGTTTTTTTTGTTTCACAAGTATAAGGTAGTCTTCAAAATATTGTCAAATATATGAATTTCCTTAGAACAATTTTGTTTAATTATAAAAAATTAGCATGAACTCTCAAAAGCTTCTTGTCATCAAGCTTCTTCTTAGAAAAATGAAAAAAAAAGAATAAAATGGTAAAATTTTCAAAGTATATACTGGGCTTTCTGACAGAGAAGAAAAGATAATTGTAATATTTTAACCTGGAAAACATAGGATGGCTGAAGAAACAATGGCCAGAAAATTCCTTGTGATATTGAATGTTAGCTGAGGACTTCAAAGTGTAGCTCAATAAACCTCACAAAGAAAGGCAGCATGGCTAAGCACTACCAAATATAGGACTTGGAATCAGATTCCCAAGAAGCCAACCTTGAATGTACTTCCAAGATAAATGTTTTTAATTATTGAGGACTCAAAAAAATCATCACTCCCCAAGTAGGTTGTACAGCTTGACGTAGATAGTCCTACAGATTTCATAATGTACTTAGCAGAAGTCAGAATGTCATTCAGCAGATCCCAATTCTGTTCCAACACATCCTAGGCTTAGAGAAATGAGAACAAATGGGTTCAATTTTTTTTTTCTTTTTTTTTTCTTTCTTTTTTTTTTAGCAAATTAGATACTCGCTTCAGCACATAAGTAGAGCCAACTGACTACACCTTCATACAAAAAGTATTGCACATATTGCCATTTAGTCATCTTGCTAAAATTGAAAATAAATGTCTTTGTAAATGTTAATGTTCTCATTCGAAATGTTCTTTTCTAAAATTGGAATCATTTCCCAATGCTTTCGTTTCACATTGGTAACATTATTTTGTAAATGAATAGCTCCAAGCAATTTATAATGAGGTTACATTAATTTTCTACAAACAAATTCAGATCTCTTAAATGTTGTATTTTTTTTTGGCTCTATATCATGCAAAACATGTCACAGATTCATCATCATTTGCTATTTTTGAGACTCTGCAAGAAGGAAAAGTTTATTTCTGTTGCTCATACACTTGATGTAATTATTGGCTCAACAAATAATTATTAAACACTTAATATTTACCAGGTTCTATGACAAGTGCTAGGTATACAATATTCAAACTTGAACACAAACTCTGAGGTAATGAAGCTTTCCTTTCAGTTGAGAAAAAAGACTTTAATGTTCAAAAGGAAATTGATGCACAAGTGCAGTAGCACAAGCACACATTAAAAATCATCTTTCAAATTACCTATTCAAAATAAGAAGGATTTGTGTGGCTTAAATGATTGAAATGTTAGAACAAATTATATATGTGTTGGAAGAATAAATTAAAGCTGGAATCCAGACTTTAATTAGAAGCAAAAAAGAATGTACTATAGAACTGTTGTCACCTGTGCCTGAAGTTGAAAGTTGACTTAAATCAAAGAATCAAGAGAAACAATATTACTGGAATACTGAGCTGGGGACAGAATCTGAAGATGAAGTCAGTGAGTCATTCAGAACGAGACATAAGAGGTCACATGTATTCCCACTACTAAAACTTAGCATCCATAAGTGCAATACCAGGCAGACTGAGGGTCACCTAATCAAAAGCAAGTCTGAGGTGTATTACAAGCTGCAGGTCACCCTAGGATATAGAACAAGACCTTGTCTCAAGAACAACAACAACAAAAAGAAAAAAAAAATCAATTGACTCCGAAATTTATCCTTAGCAAGACACTTAAATGTGTAATTAGGCGGGAAAAAAAAAGAAGATAAGGTAGGTTTGGGAAATGAAAATATAAATGCAAAGAGCTCTGATGCGTCAAGAAATATCAGTGGCAATGAAATTATCATCTGTATACACAGAGAATCGCTTAGATGTGTAGAGCCACTAAGAACGGTTTTGTAAAAAGTACTTGCATGATGGAAATTCTTTTCTATTTTTTTTTCTGCTGCTACCACAACAGTAAAGGTTAACAGGAATATTAGGTACAGCCCAGGGATAGAGGGTAGCCGTCTCAGCAGGGGCTCTCTTCAGGGCAGCAGTCTTCAGCTGTAAACATCCAGGAAAAATATGCAGCTGACAGTTTCTGCACACCCTGATCAACTGTTCACAAATACGCAGACTCAGACTCCCAAGGAAAGCTTTGCCATCCCTTTTCAGTCTGGCTCATATGGGTAAAGATTTTATCAGCGTATTACAGGTCAGTGAATCTAAGCATACTGTACAGGCCATGTTCTTTACAAAGTACACATTTACTCAGGACTTAATTCACTCAGACCTCCCCTGCTGCATATATGTCCTTCTTTCTTACTGTCTAGATCTTTCAGGATGGAGCCTCAGCTGCTTTCAGTGTAGTTCACTGCAATCCTCCATACCAGATGGTAAAGATGAAAAGTAGAAAGAACATAACTTTCATGTAAAGTTGAAAAGAAAATCAAAGTACAAAATAAGAAACAAAACAGAGCTGATAACACAACTAGTAAACAAATTATATTTCTCAGATCATGGAGAAGCAGCTGCATTTCTCATCATTGTAATTATGAGCCTATATTAAACATTCTAAAGGAATTTCAAATTTAGTTTTAAACTTAAATTTTATAAATATTTAAATTATATAATAGATATATAGAGAGAGGTTAATGCTATATGTAGAAAGTAGAAACACACACATGCACACACACATATATATTTCCTCAAAGAAAATAGAGTTACTAAGGGATTGGTCCTAACACAAAAACATTTCATATGTGTAACTTTTCTCACTACTTTAAATCTCTGTATATATTATTTATTACTGGCAGAATTGTTATTAAGTCTGTAACAACTTGGAAAGAATTGCCATTTTACTTTAATAAATCCTTTGATCTATGAAGATGGTATATCTCTATATATTTAGAGATTACAGATCAATATAAGTTGTGAGAAACAGTTGAAGTCCTGAGTGAATATAGGAAATATCCACTACATCCTCCTTAAAAAATCTTTTTAAAAGTTTTAACTTCTAAACTGTGCCCAAATGAACATCTATAGAGTTTACACTCAAGGACACTCGAATCAAATTATAATAAACGGAAGTAATTACAAACAAACCACAGGCTACAATTTATAGATCACATTTATGCAAGACTTTTTGTTTACAGGAAAATTCTATTTCCACTTGTAAATTAACCATTCTTATAACTAAAAGTGTCAAAATTATTTTTTCTCATACTCTAGGAACACCAAAAATAGAAATCACAACATGCACACTCACTTGCATGTACACACACACACACACATACAATAATAGCACACACAAATGTACACACATGCAGGCAGATGCAGATGCACACTCACACACACATACACAATACATACACACACACACACACACACACACACACACACACACATACATATATTCATACACAGCACTGAGGCACTGAACAGGTACCAAAAATATGCTTCTTTAATGTAAGGCAATATACACAGTTAACAGTAACTGTGACGGGAGTTCTGTGATGTTCAGCCTGTGTAGATTAAGGAGCACGTACATATGCAGGTGAGACATCTTTCCTCTCGTATTTTCATAGTTTTCATCAAGCTTGGAACTTCTCAGTTTAGCTGGATGATAATTCTAATGGAAACACTTTGAATAAAGATCATATTTGAAAAATTGTCATTCAAAACCGTCTACTGATACCAATTAAGTGTTATTTCTTCAGTTTTCCTGTGACCACTGAGATGGGAAGTACGAATGTCAAGAACTAAAGTTTGGTCACACAAAGAACATAAATGCATATATACATACATACATACATAAATACATACAAACATAAATACACACATACATAGACCATAGCCCTCATTTCACACAATAAATCACAATAGTAATAAGTGAGGAATAAATATATTTTCCAAGAATTAAATAGAATTAAATAGAGTTTATTACTTGATTGTAAGACAGTTTTGTGCATTGATTAGGCTTTTACATACTAGGCTGGATGAAAATAAGCTCCTATTTAAGAGACAGTGAAATATAAAAGCTCAAGTCTATGATATTTCATAAGTTTAAAAAGCATAATGGTTCTAAATGTTCTAGCCCATGTTCTTGTGCCAGGGTCCATATGCCCCTAACAATGAAACAGCAGTGTTCTGACACTCACTTCCTAATTGCTACCAGTCACTGAGGACAGTTCATAGATGATTAATACTGATGCTAAACAGAATGTGCCAATGCAACTGCTAATTCCCAGATCTGTCCTGATGACACCTTATGTAACTCTGAAGACAGAATAGCTTTAATGTGGAGAAATCTGAATCCTGGTACAGAGAACACATGAGTATGAGTGTTAGGGAGAGCCTTGGCCACAGTCTGCAATATAAACCTCCTCATCTCTCTCAATCACTCATTGTTAATATTCTTATTAGCCAGTAAACTAGAAGAAACATATTCGTCTACTTATTGTTCTATGGAATAGTGGCAAGTAATCCTATTATACTAAAAGCCACATAATTCTTTTTGGAATGCAGGGGCATGTTAGTGCTGACCCAAACCATGGCCCATGAGTGACTCCTCAGAAGCAATTATAAACATAGACAGACTTTCTTTCCTAAATAGCATTGTCTTTAAAGAAAAACTTAGTGGTGAATATTAATTTACAGTTGTGGAGAAGTGTTAGTGTACAAACTAGGAAAAAAAGTCAGTAGATAGAATAATAATATTTACATTATCAATGTAACTGTAACCATTAGCATTTCAGAAAATAAAACAAACATTCTACAAAATAAATATCTAAAGCCCTAGAGGTCTGTATCCTGATTTGAATGTTGCATGATTCATGTGTGCACACAGGGTTTGTGCTAGTTCTGTGTGTGTATATGTATGTGTGTGTATGTGTGTGTGTGTGTGAGAGAGAGAGAGAGAGAGAGAGAGAGAGAGAGAGAGAGAGAGAGAGAGAGAGAGAGAGAAAGTATGTTGTATATGCTAACTTCTTCTACTTCTGACCTTCTTCCTCCTTTCTAAATGTATTGTTATTCTCAGATAAATTCTTGCTGTCTGAGTCTGACTTGATCACATTACTATGATGGTACCATGTTCATTCTTTTCATGGAAGTTAAAATTGGCCTTCTAGTCATGGAATGCAAGAATTAATGTAATTAAAATGGAGATTTGGAAGAAAATTTCAGAATTTGAAAATTGTGTATTATAATTATTTGAAGGGAGGAATTACCACATCATAAATGTAGAACTCAGAGAAACTCTATTTTCTCCATTTATCATATACATGCTGGGAAGAAACTAAGATCACCCATATTGGTAGAAAGAAAGTTCATTCACTGAGCCATCTTGCTAGAACAACACTTTGATTTTTTAACACAGTAGGGTTTTACTTTTATTGAAGATAAGATGATACAGTACAGTATGTACTGGCTGGTTTTGTGTGCCAACTTGACACAGGCTGGAGTTATCACAGAGAAGGGAACTTCAGTTGGGGAAGTGCCTCCAAGAGATCCAGCTGTGGGGCATTTTCTCAATTAGTGATCCCTTGATCACCCTTGTGGGTGATGCCATCCCTGGGCTGGAAGTCTTGGGTTCTATAAGAGAGCAGGCTGAGCAAACCAGGGGAAGCAAGCCAGTAAGGAACATCCCTCCATGGCCTGTGCATCAGCTCCTGCTTCCTGACCTGCTTGAGTTCCAGTCCTGACTTCCTTTGGTGATAAACAGCAATGTGGAAGTAAGCCAAATAAACCCTTTCCTCTCCAACTTGCTTCTTGGTCATGATGTTTGTGCAGGAATAGAAACACTGACTAAAACACAGTATTTAAATTATTATCTCATAACTTTTAAAACAGCAGTTTCCACACATTTATAAGCCATTAATCTGTAAATTTAAAATGAAACAATTTTATAATTTATTATTGTCAGGTCTTTATCTAAATACTAAATAACACTGATATTATTTTAAAGTTGTTTAAATTGATATTTCTAAAGTAGGTAACTATAGGTAACATGTCCAACATAGTGGTAGGTCCTTCATTTTTTAACCATTATAAACAATGGGTTTCTGTGAATATAGTGAATGTATCAGGAACTGAAGCTATTTTTAAGCATAACACTAAAAAGAAAATAAACAACAATAGTTTATACAATGATAGATTCAAAAAATAATGGAGTTAAACAATTTCACTTTTCATCAATAAAACTTTAAAAATATTTGACAACTATTGGCAATGTAATAAAACATTAATGGTCGAAAGATAAAAAGTCTCATTTAATAGATATACCTGTTTTTAAAAATACTCTAAATATTTAAAAAATATAAAAATTCAGTAAGAGAAGTAGAAAATCATGTTTGAAAACCTTCTAATAACCTTTGTTAGAGTTTTTATCAGTTTGTATCTTTCTATTATTAATTTGAATATATTGAGATCTTAGCACTTATTAGTTCTATGTTCTCAATTCTTGGATGTAGTGAGACAAAATAACTACAACAAAAATGAAGGAAGGAAGGAAGAAAGAATGAAAGAAAGAAGGAAAGAAGGAAGGAAGGAAGGAAAGAAGCAAGAAAGAAAGGAAAGAAAGAAGGCAGGCAAACAGGCAGAAAGGAAAAAATGAAGAATGAAAGGGAGGAAGAAAGAATGAAAGTTAAGAAGGAAGGAAGGAAGGAAGAAGGAAGGGAACAAGGAACAAAGGAAGAAAGAAAGGTCTAAGATAGGTAATCTGAGCAAATGTTCTATTACAATTTATGAAATATTAACATAAATTTATATTTTTAAAGGAAACCCTGTTTCTTTAGACAAATATCTATGCAGAAATTCATTTTTTAAAACTTCAGCTATGATATGTAGAATTCAATAATGTCAATCCCCATGAGAATAAACAAAGCACAGGTCTTCAACCTCAGGGAAACTAATGGTCTTCCTGGTATTTGAATCCTCATCACCTAGTATTTTTGACAGACTGATATTTTACTCCAGTAATAATGTGGTGAATCATCACAAAATTTATCACCAGGAAGCTTCTTGATAGGATTAATTGTGCTGAGTTACACACTGACACCAAATGTTATGCATGTTTGGGTTCACCACAATTCAGGAATCATCCATGGACACAGGGTATTTAATTCATAAAGAAATGGTAGCATCAAGAACAACTGAAATGGTATTTTCCATGTGACTAATTGATTCTCAAAATAAACCTTTTAGTTTTGATAGCACATAAAATGGTAATATTTCATTTGTAGGAGGGTACTGAAATAGTATCAATAAACATAACAGTAAATCAAAACAATAATTATTCTCAGGAAGAAATTGAAGCAAAGATGTAAAACATCTACCTTATGCTTCAGGTACTATAAATAACATTCACCTTTATTTTCAAGAAAATGGCTGACAACTCATAAGTATACTTTCCCTTAAAATTTCAATTCTGAGAGTATGTCAGCAAGGAAAATATGAAATTTAGCAACAGAAATTATAAATTTGCCTTCTAGTTTTTGTTGACTAATAATTCAATTTTCTGAGTATATTATTGGCTAAAGTCCAAGAAAACAATTTCACTATAAAGATATTTCTTGCCAGCATAATTAAGAGTATGCCCAATTGTGTCTGTGAAATTAATGATGTGCCTAGACAAGTAATGTTAAACATAAAACTTAAAGTTATATCATTTCTTCTCCAACATATATGTTAACATTTTTTTCCAAAGGAGAACAAGTAGATGCTCTGGACACACTGACGCATACACGGAGTCACTGATGCATACACGCATGCACTGATGCATACAACGGAGAACCCAAGTCTGAGTGCCCATGATCTTACCATAATCAAGAATGGTTTTCAAACATCAAGGAATGAAATGATTATACTAAGACAAGTATCTAAGTGAAAAAGATGCAAATAAAACACAGAGCTTAGAGAAGTGTTGAGTAGGTCAGTAGACATATTTACTGTTATACAAATCTACATAAATGAGCCTAGATGGAAAAAGCATCTGTGGATTTGTTAAATTTGAAAACTCTGAGGAGAATAATAAATATAGAACAGGCAACATGAAAAAAAAGCCAGTGAAACTTGGCAAGCCTACTGTGCTAAAAGCAGATGAAGGCACAAAAATGGAACCTGATACAGCTGGCTTAAGAATAAAGAACCAAATGTAAAGCCAAAACTTCTAGTGCATTCCTGTATAGAAGACATAATAAAAATGTTACGTTCCCATTAATATTATAGAATGTGTATAGTTAAGAAATTAAAATATTTCAGGTAATCCATCTCAGCATATAAAAAAGTTTGATATGAAATGAATAACATCAGTTTTCTATTAATCACCAACTGTCATTGAACCACACTTTTCATCACTAATATTTTTCTACCTAGCTCTCTTTTAAGTGATATGTTGGAATAATTGAGACAATAGAAGCTACATAGAATGAAGATATTTGTCTCCTTGTTCATAGGCTAAGAACATCTCGGGACTAATAGAGGAACAACTGCATTTATGTTTGATGTAAATCAACAGAGTGCATTCACTTACATATTATTATATTTGGATTTGTAAATATTTGTTAATCAGTATATAATTAAATAATATTTTAAAGTATTTTAATGAGTCTATAAGATTTGAATGATTGCAATGACAATGACCCTTCATAGGCTTGATCTTCAGATGTTGAATTGTTTGGAAAGCTTAGGAGGAGTGGCCTTGTTGGAGTAGCTGTGTCTCTGGGGATAATCTCTGAGGTTTTAAAAGCCCATCAGGCCCAGTCTGTCTCCCCACTCCCTTCAGCTACGACTCCAAATATAATACTTGCAAACAACTACAGTAAGTATCCCAATGCATATAGCATGGGTTGGGTATGTCAGAGAGCCTCAGAACTGAGTTTCTGTACTTTCCTCAAGTTATTGATATGAAAGACTTTCTATGTTCTGTGGCTTTTTCATGCCCTAAGGCAAATGTTTAGAGATACTTTGATTGCTGCCTGTCTCCCATCCTCTGCACTCTGACTTTGCTCTACACACTCTACTGCTTGTACTACCTTTGGATACTCTGCCATAATATCTTATTATCTTCAGTTTCTTTCACTCTTGGTATTTTTCTTTATGACATTTTTCCCAATGAAAGGGAGATTATTTGTCTACTTTTAAGTAAGTTCTAACATTTTGGAGAAATAATATTACTTTCAATATTGTATTAAAATTTTCAGAGCTAAAGAAAGCACCCAAGGAGCTGAAGGGTTTGCAGCCCCTTAGGAGGAACAACAATATGAACTAACTAGTACCCTCAAAGCTCCCAGGGACTAAAACTCCAACCAAAGAGTACACATGGTGGGAGTCATGGCTCCAGCTGCATGCATATAGCAGAGGATGGCCAAGCCAGTCATCAATGAGAGGAGAGGCCCTTAGCCCTGTAAAGGTTCTATGCCCCAGTGTAGGGGAATGCCAGGGCCAGTAAGCAGGAGGAGTTGAGATAGTGAGCAGGGGGAGGGGGAGGGAACAGGGGATTGTTTTAGCTTTTGTTTTTTTAATTGTATTTCTTTTCTTATTTTATTTTATTTTTATTTTTTATTTTTTTGGAGGGGGACCTGGGAAAGGAGATATTGTAAATAAGAAAACATCTAATTAAAAAAATCATAAAATTTTTTTTTCAAAGCATAACAAAGTGGTGCAGAACTTTAATACCAGTGCTCAGTAAGCACCATCGTGGTCTACATAGTGAGTAATAGGACAATCAGAGCTACATAGTGAGACCCCATTAAGAAAAACAAAACCAAAAACAAAACAAAGAATTAAATAAATAAATACAATTGTAAGAACTTGAAAATATATTTTCCCCTTCTATTTCTTTTTCCTTCCTTCTCCCCCTTTTCTTCATTCTCCTCTTACTTCCGAAACATTCTCATAATCCAGCTCAAATTATGTAGATAAGCATGGATTTTAACTCAAAATTTACATGTAATACCTAGTAAAATGGTGCTGTGTGCATTTGTATAATATTTTCCCTATTACTTAGTTACTCAGTAATTGACTACAACACATAGCTTTGCCATCTAGATGTAATTGAAAAGTTGGTTCTCATTATTTGACATGAGCATTTCCAAAAGAAAACTTAACTAAACATTGCCAATACTGCCTTTGTTGTCATGACTCATCTGTCTATTGAAAGAAGCTAAGGACTGTCTGTTCTCACCACAGCCTTAACTCTGAGTTGCTTCCCTTCACTGCTGGATTGTCATCTAACACTAAATCATGATCATTCTTTACTTTTAAAACTATTTTTTATTCTTTCAATGTATCTTTCCATCTCAAATAATTACAGTATTGAAAGTAATATTTTTTCCCTAAAATGTTAGAGTTTACTGAAAAGTAGACAAATAATGTCCCTTCCTTTAGGAAAAAAGTCATAAGAAAAAACAAACGGAAAGAAATTGAAGAGAACAAGAGCTTATGGTAGAATTTTCAAAATGATGTAGAAAAACATGCATTATGCTATCATGAAGATCAAAAACCTATGTGTCCCAAATAACTAAGGAAGAAATTCATATTCAAATCTCACTTTGACTTATCTTTTTGGCATGTTAATTATAGTTTATCTATCATATTGTTTATACCATGTCTCCTTTGTATTGATTATCTTTATTGGATTCAGTTTCTGCTGGCTACAGCATTGCCTTTTGTAGGGACAGAGTGAAATGGTTCCCACTTCTGGGACAGGGCCAGCAGGTATGGGCCTCTACCAGTGTCTCTGGCTGCCGTGGGTGCAAGGCCTGCTTGTATAATAATATAAAAATGTACATATTTTACCTTTATGTTCCTCCTTAAAGGACTGTCCTCCCTGTTAAAGTTAATGACTCCATGATAATCAGAGACAGCATGAGGCCGGAGGCAGAGGTATGGTTACTGTCTCAGCAAAAGGATAAATTCTGGCACCTTCAGGACAGCTGTTAAGGCTGTGGAAAGGACCTCTAAAAACATGGATTCAAAACTATGTAATTTCTTAAGAAATAAGGATGGAATATGAGTTATATGAGGAGCTTGATGTATCTAAAGGAACAAAAGTAGCTGTCAGAAAGATACTAAGGAAGGAGATTAGAGACTTAGGGTGTGGTGATCTCAGGAGATCTTACCCAGCTAATTTTTTTTGTTGTTGTTGTTGTTTATGCTTACAAAGGAAGGCATATTCCTGTGTTTAAGGTAGGACTGGGACAGAGCAAGGTTAAGCCCAGAGTACTACGCAGCTAGTTTGTCCTCTGTGCTTGAGAGAAGCAGGCAGATTTCTGGAGTGTTTTGCAATGTTAAAAAAATGTATTTGTTGTCACCTATGAATCAAAGGACTGGGTCTCTGGTTGCTGATTCCTAGGCTAATCAAAATGAAACTTGGAGTAAATGACTCTATTGATATGTAATACAAAAGACTGGGCTTAGGATTTGTAAGAAATGAGCTATCCAGGGAATTTTTGAAAATAGGAAGAGAGAACTGCTTGGAGGAGAGGGAGAGAGAGAGAGAGAGAGAGAGAGAGAGAGAGAGAGAGAGAGAGAGAGAGAGAGAGAGAGAGAGAGAGAGAGAGAGAGAGAGAACAAGCTGTCTGTAGATCTCCAGAGAGAAAGCAGGACAGTCAAAAAGCAATCTGGAGGAGAGCTGTCTGGAACAGAACATAAGGCAAGGAAGGTCATCAGCTTGGACCCATGATTTGATTTCGAGTCATTTGATTTTGCGGCTCCCAGATACCCCTTTTCTCAGAATCCTTCTTTAAGCTGAGGCTAGTCCATGGCAAATGTGTTACTTCTTTCTTAGTTATTATTATTATTATTATTATTATTATTATTATTATTATTATTATTATCATCCATGGATCATAATTTCTTATGTTGACAATATTTTCTAAGCATGCCTCTTTTAAAAATTTATTATCTATTTCACAGACTAAAGACAAGATTACTGGGGGACACAAGGAATGTTGAGAAATTTGGTATAAAATATAGAGTAGATTTTTGTTATTTGTAATATTTCATTATTTATGACGTGAAAGTAGTTTGATGATGTATAACAGAATAATCATGTTAAATGTCCTCAGTTCTTTGAGAGTTTTACAATATGTAGGTAAGATGCCCCCTTTCCTTAAGGAGCCTGATCCTTCTGCAATCTGTTTACTATTTGTTATAAAAATAAAGAGAGAAGAAATGTTTGGTGGTTATGTAGTTGGGTATGGGGAAAAGTTGCCTCTGCGTGCCCATGCTGAGGCATCCCTCTCCCATGAGGAACTAGCCACATGAAGGTGTACTATAGAATAAAATTTATTCAGGGCATAGGGAGGGAAGTTGAGAGGGTAGCAGAGACAGAGAAACACAGGGAAAGAAAATAGAGAAGTAGAACCCTGTCATGAGCACATGGAGGAAGAGAGAGAAGTGGGGAGAGAGGGGAAAGGGGCAAGAGGACAGAGTGGGAGCAAGAAGGCAAGAGAGCAAGAGAGAGAGGAGGGGGCCAGCAGCCCCTTTTATAGTGAGTCAGGCACACCTGGCTGTTGCCAGGTAACAGTAGGACAGAGCCTAGACAGAATGCTAACACTATTTGCCTCATCTCTAGAAAGATATCATCATTATCATGGTTTTTTTTTTCTGTTCATAGAGACTCACCAGCCATTTTCCTGTGATTTGCCGAGGGAAAGAAATCTGTCCATCCAGTTAAACAGAGCAAACCTCATTTATCAGTTTCAAAAGGTTTTGCAAATTTGAAAACAAAAAAGCCAAAAATAAAAAAACAAAAAAAAAATTAAAAGATTTATTTCTTCCTCTATGATTATGACTACAGATGATAAAAATTATAAGCATTTTGAGGATGGAAAATCCATTTTATATAAAGAACTGTTCCAATTTTTATTTGTTTCACAATAAGATCAAAGGTTGTAAGGTGAGTATGGACTGAGAAAAAAGTTAGGCCCATCTTCTCCAACTGTTAACATTTACCTAGGCTATGATAATGATTTCATAATCTTTTCATAGCGAAATGATGTCTTTAGTAGAGAACCCCTAATTTAGAATCATGCACAGCTTTCTATGCATCATCTCTTTCCCAAGGTCAAATGCACCATTAATATCAAAGTCAGTGTTGTTGCTTTTCCACCTCTTCCCTTGGTGCATCCAGGTACTGCTGCACACCAAGAAGGGGGAAACCATGGAACAGAGTCAAATTACCAAATGCATGTAGTACCTTGGGCTGTCTGGACCACTGTGTACATTGGGCACAAAAAAGTGAAGTGATGTTTACAACAGATGAGTCTCCAGGATCTAGGTCTAACAGTGAGAAGATTTTCTCCAAAGATTTCAAAGTTACAGCTTTTATGTTACAAGTCATTTAGACAACATTCCATGAAACACCTTTCTTACATGATATGATAGTCAATGAAATAGTGTGTGCACTTTATTTGGAGTGAACAGGGACTATATAAACCTTGGAAAGTAGGAAGGGGTTTGTCTTAAGGTAAAGTTTCATTGGCTGAGATTTAACATTCTGAGGATAAATACCTCATTTTCATAGAAAGGCATTTCAGGAAGCTGAAGCTGTAATTTTGCCAAGGGTTACATGATATTCTTATGTAAAATTTGGGTTGTGCTCCATAGATCAGGTGGAGAAGAGAAAAGTCTCACTAAGAAAAAGGAGTCCTCCATTTTGTGAGGAGCTCAGAGAGGAGCAATTTGAACCTGGCAGACTACTACTTTAACTAGCATGGTTTTCCACATCTCCCCCTGTTTAATTTGATAATGGAGAGGTGCCATAGTCTTCAACCTCTATCTTTGGTATTGAACCAGAACCCAATTAGCACTAATTTTTGCAATGCTATTTATTTGTCCCTTAAAAAATTGGACAAGGCATTGTGCCAAAAGGAACATGGCTCTGGTGGCTAGTGCAGGGCCATGGAGGGAAAGAAGCCAAGGTACAAGGGGGTTTGATTACTATAGAGTAGGAGTTTCTGGCACACGGCATGCTCAGAGATCCTGGAAGAGATTATTTAGGATTCCTTAACATAGAAACAGCATTCCTCCCCAACATAATGCAAGTCCCTCCTCATTCAGCAGTCATCAAGTCCAGGACTCTCCAACTGTGGGGAGCAACCACAGCAAGGGAGTTTATCTGCCATTGAAGGGACTTGAGAGTATAATAGAAACCATTGCTTGGTCAAACTTGTCTTGGAAGCTGCTGGCCAGATGGTCTGTCTGGATGACAACAGCTCCAGCAGTTGCCGTGGTACCCAGTGAGACTATAAGACCCAGTCCAACCACCAAAAGGATGAAGATCTCTCTTTCCTTCTGTTTCCTCCTAGCTACAAGGCAAGTTCTTGAGGTTCACAGAGATAAACCTGGGGAACAATCATGAAGGGGGTGCAGATGCCTTGAAAGGGTGTTCAATACAGTAATTAGTAGTAGATTGGTGACAGTGATGCTATGGGAACAGATAGGATGGGATCTTAATGAAGGTCCTGTAAGGCAAACTGGTAGTTAGAGGTTGAAGAGACGAACATTTTGTAACTTTTGTATGTGTAAGGAAAGCCTGTGGAGGGTACATGGCTTCGATAGTAGCCACTAGGTCATGGATTTCCTCCCAAGAGATCCTGTTGTTTTGTTGGGGTGGCATTTCCTCTGCCTCTTTCATCCTTGATCTGTCACTGAGAAGTGGACCATCTTCTTGGTTGGTGGGGTAGAGTCAGACATTCCTGGCAGGGATGCAAATTGGCCTAGGCTAATACTATATAAAGACAGAAGCAAAGACTATTCTGGTTGTAAGGAGGGGTCTGGTTCCTGCAAAATCGCACCCAAGGGATCAATCACACCATCATATTAGGATGGAAGGAGTTATTCCTGGTGTGTGCCAGCAGAGGGAGATAGGAGGGCATTTGGAGCTTTTGTAAATGTTAAATATATTTGTGGTAGTTAGAGCCATCATTAATTACATATTAGAGGGTTGGCATGTTTTTTTGTTTTATAAGTTGGGTTTTGTGTGTTTTTTCTATTATGCCTTGGCCTTTGGGGATCATGAGAAATTCCTGTGTAATGGGAAATTTTCCATTATGAGCAGAAGATTTTGAACTGGGAGCTGGTAGAGGGAGGGCCATTATCAGGCTTTATCTTTTGACAAATGCTCATGATGGCAAAAAAAAAAAAAAGGTGGAGAGCATATGCTGAATTAACCATTTGAGGTTTGTATCATTTGGCCTGTAGACCATATAAAATATGAATATGTAACAAGGGCAACAATGGCATGTTTTTGTCTGCCAACCATATGGGACATCAATTTGCCATAAGGCACTGGATTTGATAACTCTGTGTTTAGTGCCCATAGTTTGTAAAGTTGGGGTATTAATAAGGGATTCATAAGATGACCATATTTTTGTTATCCTCTGAGCCTGAGAGCAATAGATGTGGCAGAGTCAAGTGTGAAGCCCCTTTATACTTGTGTGTGTGAGTGAATGGAATTCAGTTGCTTGCATGAAGGAGGCTCTGAATATTCCTGTAGAGGTGTTTTGATCAGCAATGGCATTTCCTTCAGATGTTATTCTTAAATCAAGAGACAGGGCAAACATAATCCCAGGCAACAGGACTCAGGGAAGTGGTTGTTTTATAGGGATGGAGGATAGAAGGGAGCAGATTGCCCAGCCTCTACACCTAGCAGAGGTCAATGAGAAAGGGAACTCTTCTCCACCAATTCTTCTCTTGATACTCAGTTCTTGGGACACTGAGTTGTGAATAGCTCAGAACCAGAATGAAAGGCCTGCTCAGCATTCTCTACTCTCTCTTGACTCCTGTTAGCACACAGGAAAAAAAAATGAATTAGTCATATTTTTTGAATGTAGAGGAAAATGATCCTTGCTTTGAAGTTGATGTGGAAACTGCCTGAAATTTAACTGGAGGCAACCATGAGTAAGATAATTCTAGCTTGATGTATGAAAGCTTCCGTGGATGATGCCATGCCTGGTGTTGGGTTCTCAGGGACTTTTTCTCTTTGCCTACTTCACGGTTGTTCTTACTCTCCCTTAAAGCTGTCAAGACAAGACATATGAATATTCTGCCTCAAACTCTGTGACATGGAAGTGTCTAAACTAGTAGAAATGGGTTCTCCCTTAGCTGAACTGATTGGTAGATAATAGCTCTGACTTCGTACATGCCCACTGCACTCCAGGCTAGGATTCCCCATATGCCTATTGTATAGAGTCCTTGGATGGTCTTATAGGAAGACACTGGGCTGCAGATGCTCATGTCATAAGATTTCTCTCTCTCACACGAAGAAAATTTGGTGTAGGTCCAAGTCCACTTCGCATCTAGGCACAGTCTCACAGGGAAGCAGAATGCAAGGAGTTTCACTGTGCTTATCCCATGCTGCTGTGTAGTCTGAGATGTGGGAAAACCAGAGCTGGTTCGGGAAACCCCTAGGTCGGGCTGTGGGGTTATCAGACTCTTAGAAATTCAGGCGTTACTAGGAGTTGTAGAAGAGCTGAAAACAGAGATGGGTGCCTGCGGGCAAGGGACAGCTTCCAACTTCACAGCGGGTGAATGGGTGGGTGGGTGTGAATTCCTGCTTGTCCAAGTGGTGACTGTAGCTTGGTGAAGTCAGGCTTAGTGGTGGTTGTGGCTGGGAGCACAGAGAGGCCATCTATGGGAGAATTAAGCTGTAACTCTGTAGTTGAAAGTCTTCTTCATGGATCCCCATGGCGATTCTTGATGAAAGAGTCAGTGCATGGTTCTAAACAGTTTACTAGTTATTCCTGATGGAAAATGGATGCATAGTGTACCATACCCTTTTCTTAGGATAGACCTGAGATTAAACATCTTTTTTTCAGGGAGGAATATGTGGGAAGGGAAGATTATTATACTAAGCTCTCTGGGCCTCAAGATACCTCATTAGCATGGAGAATTCTGTTCTGGGCCTAAGTTACCATAGGTCCTTATGTGGGGAGTGGTGCATGTGTGTTCCATGCCAGGAATCTGGCAGGAGCAGAGAATCACCCAAGCCTTAGCTATGTGACCACCGAGTGTCTGGTTCTCAACCTGCTCCACCTTAACAAATTGATTCTGACTTCTCTTAGCATGGAGCAGATACAGCAATTAATACAACTCCCTGTAACAGCACCTAACTATCTGAGAAGGAAGTTGAAAGAGAGGAGCATGGGTACACAAGGGAAGTGAAAAGAGACTCCCTCATTTGATGCTTTCTTTTTTTTTTTTTTCTTTATTT
>NW_022196896.1:11162836-11198911 GCF_008632895.1 Mastomys coucha
ACTGGGGACCCTGCACTCAGTTCGATGGATGGCTGTGAGCCTCTACATCTGTGTCAGTCAGATACTGATGCTTTCTTGATAACAGGAGACATTGTAAGGAGGAACGGCTTAAAAGCATGAGAGGAATTATCTAAACAAGAAGAGTAAAAGAAAGAGGAGACTCTACAGACGCTAAAAAATGCTCAGCTTGTACCTCATTAACATAGTCCAGGCTCTAGGTCTCTCCCACCTCAAAGGGATAAAGCAATTAAATTCCCTTTTTTCTGATATTGTTCTTCTGCCTTTTTCTGGATGTTCAATCATTTGTCCTCCTTTTTCAGTGCCAGGGAACAAACTCCATAATCCCCTTTAAAAGTGCTCTCTCATTATACCATTTTATATTATTAATTTTAGTGACCATGCTTCTTGTGTGCCTGTGTGTGTGTGTGTAAGAGAATAATAATGGCTCATCTTATGGATAGGGGTCAGAAGAAAACTTTGCTACATTGATTCTCTCCCTCAAACTTTATATGGGTTCTGGGAATCAATCTTACTTCCTCAGACATAAGGTGGCAAACACATTTACTCACAGAGCCATTTTATTATTCTCCAATTGAATTCTTGTAAGCAGAGAGAAATAAATGGACAGTTTTACACCTATATGTACAAATTCATTTTTACAGTATAAAATGCAAACTTAAAGCTTTAAGTTTCAAGTTTAAATGTTTCTCATTTACCTGTATCTCAAAAAGATACAGATTTTGCCATTAATTATTTTTAACAAAAGCATGAAACTCCTCACATCTGGGTTTTGTGACCATGCCACATGGTAGTACCATTGTGCAAGTCTTGTGATGGTGACCATAGTTTTGAGACCTAATAGGTGCCTCTTACATGTAATCTACAACATGTATTATCTTATGGCAGGTGGCCTAGTCCTCTGACTCTTTAATATTTCAGTCATTCTCTTCTGTGATGTTCCTTGAGCCTCGAATTGAGGGGTTGTGCTTTAGATTTATCAACTGGTGGTGGGCAGCCCACAAGCAGTTTTTCTTTGCAATTGGCCAGATTAAAGTTTGTAATGGTCTTTATTTTAAAGGAATATTTTCATATTTTGATGAGGGGTTATGAATCCAATTATCTATAGATATAAACCTATTCACTTAGAATGCAGTTAATAATTATACTGTCTTAGGAAACTGGGAGTAGTGGGTAGTTATCAAGGGTCAGTGACCTTACCAGACCTGAATAGTTGTTTATGTTCTTAATGTGAGGCATGGTTTCCCTTGTATTGAATGGACCTTAAGTCCAATTAGGCATATATGTGTTTCTCCCAAGCTATAAGTGCCCCTATTGCACCCTTCCAGACATGCCTCAATCCTAGTCGTTGCTGTGGTTAACAAAATTTACAGTTTGTTAGGACAATTACCTAAGATCTTTGTTGGAGAGTCCATAGCTCTTGGGAGAACATTATCAACTCAAATGATTTAAGTCAAGATATATTTATTGCCAGGTGGTGGTGGCGCATGCCTTTAATCCCAGCACTTGGGAGGCAGAGGCAGGCGGATTTCTGAGTTTGAGGCCAGTCTGGGCTATAGAGTGAGTGTCAGGACAGCCAGGGCGATCCAGAAAAACCCTGTTTCGAAAAATACAAAAAAATTATTAAATATTAAATATATATTTCATTATGTAGTAAGATATACATTAGTTATATATTATATAATATATTTATAACTTATATCATTTATTTATATATTACATGTATATATCTTTTACACTATATAATGATAAAGCAATAAAACTCTATGTATATAGTTATACATATTTTATTTGAGTTTTATGTAAGTACAAAATAATGCTTCCCTATGGCTTTTTCATAGATCCTTACTGTTATTTATCCCTACACTCTATGCTGTTCTTCTCACCACTCTTTTAGCATTTCTACTATCAACGTACTGTCTTATTATCTTACTCCAAGGATGAAGCATGTGATAGGTCATCTAATCCCAAGTAGTCAGTCCTAAACTAAATGTACTCAATAGGATATATTTATATATATATATATATATATATATATATATGTATGTGTGTATAATCAGTAAACAAGAGGTTACATATTTAATAGAGGGTTGGTATCAGGAGGAATTAGAGGGGGAAATAACAGAGTAAAAATTATATAAATATATAATTCACAAAGTTCTCAAATTTTTTAAATTGGCTTAAAATACACTAGAAAATATTGTTAATTATCTTTATAAATATGTATGTAAAGCACCAATTCAATTTAGCAGATTAGGTATCAGCTTTTATATTAATAAGAGTACAAAATCATATCTCTGTTCATGTTCCATTTATGTGGCTTTCACTGGTATTTTAGTTTCTTATAAACTCCTAGGCATAATATTTTAACTTTGAGCTTCAGAGATGGCTCAGCTATTAAAGTCTAAGCCTCAAATCAAGAGTCTTCCACTCTGATAAAAAGACAAATAGGCATAATAGATGATAAATTATTGATGGATAGATGTAATTTTATTCAAAGTCTAACTACAAATATCCTTATTGATGTATATCTTTATATTACAAGTATAAGTCTATTTCCCCTCATATTAGTCCCTGATTTGTTACAGGAGATTTACTTTGAAGACTGATATGTAGTGATTTTTATATTTAATGTTTTATAACATCTTGCTTATTCATTTTATTGCATTTATTTTGTAATTTTGTTTGTAGTTAAAGGATTTATTTCCATGGAATTATTTCTCATGTTTTATCTTCAGCTTCCATTAATAAAGACCCCACTGTACCTCTGCATTTGCTAGTAGGGTGACTGGTGGTCAGGACACTCCTTAAGCCTTAAGGATCCCATCCATTACAGACAGAATCAGACAAGCTCAAACAATGATTATTTGTTGCAAAGATCCATTTTCATTTTTAGACCGAAGAGAACATGTCGTCTTGACAACTATGTTGAATCACAAACAAGAGTTCTAACTACCAGTCTAGTAAAGGAAACCGGTCATTTCTACTGTGAGAACTTATGAAAATGGTACTTCGGAATACTTAGGAGTGATATATTATTTTCTATCACTTTTCTTTCTCAAAGAATCCTGATGACTATACATGCAAAACTTAAAAGGAAAATTTGCACAAAGTGGTTTAGTCTAATCATCCTGTTTCAAGCTTCCTAACATAGCTACTTGCATTGAAAGGTAGTAAGGTAAAATTGTTAAATGGGGCAGTAGAGTTTGCATTTCTACTTCAGAGTTGGTAACATCTTTTATCTGACACTCCAAAGGAGACATCATCTTGCCTAAATGACATCCTTAGAATTTTCTCAACACACTAATATAAATATTAATAATTTAACCAAGACAATATTATGTCCTAAGGCTTCTGGTTCTAATAAAATAATTAAGCTAAGGAACCTGTAAGAACCCACATTCTTTATTCCTGAGATGTGTGCATTACTTTGTATTTGCAGAGTATATTTCACATGCCATCATATGATGGATATTTGTCATGCTAGAGTCCTGAGAAGTTATTTTTGAACATTCATTTTCAAATATATTTTATTATCTATTGCACAAAAACCCAAACTGGTCTATATTTTGAACAATGAAGGGAATGGGCTCTTTTTTATAGTAACTCACAAAACAATGTCTAGTTTGTGTTAATGCCCAATACATTTTTCTTAGTTAAAATACTGCCAAAGAAGTAGCACAATGATTTATAAAATAAATCTACAGGATCTCCATAATAAAATATAAGGTAAAATTGGAACACTGAAGTACTTCTTTAATTTTTTTATTATACTTTTCAACTTTTTATTGGTTCTTTGTGAATTTCACATCACGTATCCCAGTTCCACTCATCTCCACCTTCCTTTGTACCTGCCTTTTATCCTTGCAACTTTCCCTCATCAGAGAAAAAAAAATCTTGTTTTGGAATCTGTAGTGTTTCTGAGTGTGTCACACAATACACCCTTTTGTCCACACTTCTGTACTTGCAAATGTTCATTACAATGGCTTACTGGTCTGGTATGAGGCCTCTGGCTTCTGCTGCTCTATCAATATTGGAACCTCCCTGGGCCTCCTCTTGGATATCCTGTTGTTAGCCTGTGCTATGGAGATCCTGTAGTTTTGTGTCTACAGGACCAATCCTCCTATATACTCCAACAGTTCATTGACTGGATAGATGTTGTAGTAGGCTAGTGCAAAACTCTGAATCTGGCTCTTAGGAGTATATGAGTGGGTTAGCCCAATCTGAGCTCTCATGCCCTCAAGGCTTGCTCCCCAGCAAACCTCACAACCATGGCCAGCTCTACCTGCTGCCAGGGCCAGGAGAGGTTCAGGGTCTGCTTTCTTGAGTATTGCAGCTATCAAGGAACATGGCCAGTTCTCCCATTCTCATGTTATATAGGCCAGCTCTCCTGCCTGCCATAGATGATCGTGGCAAGGGAGCAAAGGAAGGTGTCTCTCCCTTGTCTGCACCACAGCCCAACTTCTGTTCTCCCACATGCTGTGGGTGACAAGGGCCAAAGGTGGGCCCAGGGAACTGGAATACCTCTCTTGCCCATGTCACCTTCCCCAACCCCTAACCTTCCATGCTGAAGATAAGTGGCAAGGCCAGCTCTCCCGCACTCAAGCCCTTGGTCTGATTTGCCAGCACCCCACCAGTAGGTTAGCTCTACTGTGCTGCCCAGGAGAAGTACAATGCCTGCTGCAGCTTCTGAGGTACAGGGACAGCTCTCCTGCTTTCATAACCTGAAGGCCAGGCCTCCTACTTGCTGAAGATGATTAGGAGCAAAAGAAGAGGAGCGTATTTCTACTTCATTCACACAAAGACACAGGAAAGGAATGGTAGGGTCAGTTCTCCCAAGCTTGTATCTATGTGGTAGCTTGCTGGCCACTCCCAAAACTTCTGCCTTATGAGGGACTGGCTTTCCTGAGTTCTGCAGCTGGCTAGGGATGGCATCTGTCATCTTCCTGCTCTCATGCCCCAAGAGCCAGTTTTCCCATGATGCCCAGATGAGGGGTGGGGTCAGTTCTGTACAGCCCTCAGAAATCAACACATGCCTTTGAGGCAGCCCAGACCAGGGACATCTACCAGGTCTTTGGTGGTAACAGATTCCTGCTGCTTCAAAGCCACAGACTTAGATTTGGCCCCCAGTGGCAGTACAAGCCAGGATCCCATCCTGGTCACAGTAGTATCATTGTCTACTCACATTATGCTGTTCCTCACTACACTCCTGTCTCTAGTTCTGTTCTCTTCATTGTACCTAAATCCTTCTTTCTCTTTTTCTTCCATCTCTTCACTACTTACTTGCTCCTCCTATCAGTGCCCACAGTCTCCGAGTGTCTGAGTTTGTCTCAGGAGTGGTCTGTGGAGTACATTATGGTACTGGACAGTGATCATATTGGGCATTGCCTGCCCCCTCAGGTATGCATTGTACTGGACTGGTGGTCATCTCAGCCTTGCTTGCTGTCCATGTCCCATGGCACCAGACTTGTTGTTGTCTAAGGCTTGTTCCTCATCTGTACCACCTGAGTGGCCCCATGGGAAGGTTGTCTGTCTCAGACTCATTCCCATTGTGGGCCCAAGGTCACAGAGTTCTAGTATCTACATTGTTCTTCATCCTGGGTGCCTGTCTGTGCCCAAGCAACACCAGACTGGTGGTCATCTAAGACTTATTTTAAGGGAATATTAGGCTACATACTAATCATTAAGATGTTTATAGGTTAGAACAGTGAACCTCTTTCCTCTCTGCCACCTTCTACTGTATATGTGATACAGCAGCCATTTTATTTTATGTATTATTTTATTATTATATTTATGAATCTGTGTCTGTGTCTGGGTAAATGTGTGGGGCAGTAGTCTGTCCAGACAACCTGGGCCCAGTCGAATAATAAATCTAGAAACCTGGAGCTCCAGTGGGCAGTTTCTGCTTGCAAGGGATGGAAAGCATTCTCTGTGACTCCTGGGTCTTTGGCTCCTGTTTCAGTCACAACCTCTCACAGCTGCCTCCACAGGAGATGTGTGCTCTGTCAGGTAGAAAATACATCAAGCTCCCAGAATTCTGGCTGGACCTACCCCCAGTCATCTGGCCACAGCCAGGCATGGCCTGCCCCACAGACAGATAGCTAATCCTCACACAATATAAGGGGTAGTTCCCCCCCTCCACTCTCTCTTGCCTTCTTCCTCTCTCTCTTGCTCTTTGTCCTTTCTTGCTTCCTTTCTTCTTCTCTTGTTCTTTGTTTTCTCTCTTGCTTTCCTCTCTTGCTTTCTTGATTTCTTCCTCTCCTTTCTCTCTTTCTCTCCTTTTCTTCTCTCCTTCCTCTCCTTTCTTTCTCTTTACATAGCCAGACTTCTTTTCTCTTTCCTGTAATAAAATATCTCATGATTATACATTGCCTCCTTTTAACTAATGTGTCATGCAGCTACAGGCATCAGCAACAGAGAGCTACAGGAAGGAGCAGAGAGAAACACAGGCCCACAAAAATGTACATAAATACAGATGCCCTTGGAGTTCAGAAGAGGACATCAGATGCTTTGGAGAGGATGTTAAAGGAGGTTGTGAGTTGCAAAACCATAAGTTTAGAGAATAAAAATCTATGTCCACTACAAGAGCAGTATGGGCTCTAAGCTTCTTAGCTATTTCTCCACCTCTGACCTTAAACTATATTATTATTTATTTTTTATTTTAAATGATTATATTATAGGTGTAAACACATTGAAAATTATTTTTGCTAACTTCACATAGCACAAAACTCTCAAAAAAGTATCTTATTGTTTCCTAAAAATTTTAGGGAGAAACAGAGTAACACTATATAGTACAGGTTGGCCTCAAACCCTAGCAACCTTGGTTCAAGTCTTTCAAGTTGTGGAACTTAAGAAATATGCCACCATGTCACTTTGAGAATACCATTAAAATCACTTCTACTTTTAAAAAACAATTGTGAAAATTTTCTTCAAAAAAATGGCTTTTTTTTTCCTGGCATCTCTTCCAGCTCCTAACAGGGTGTACTAGCTGGTTTTGTGTGTCAACTTGACACAGGCTGGAGTTATCTCAGAGAAGGGAGCTTGAGTTGGGGAAGTGCCTCCATGAGACCCAGATGTGGGGCATTTTCTCAATTAGTGATCAAGGGGGTAGGGCCCCTTGTGGGTGGTGCCATCCCTGGGCTGGAAGTCTTGGGTTCTATAAGAGAGCAGGCTGAACAACCAAGAGGAAGCAAGCCAGTAAGTAACATCCCTCCATGGCCTCTGCATCAGCTCCTGCTTCCTGACCTGCTTGAGTTCCAGTCCTGACTTCCTTTGGAGATCAACACCAATGTCTAAGTAAGCTAAATAAACCCTTTCCTCCCCAACTTGCTTCTTGATCATGATGTTTGTGCAGGAATAGAAACCCTGTCTAAGACACCGGGTAATGAGGACATTGATATCAAACTTTGTTAAAATTGTTATTTGCCAGTTCTTTTGTATGATTTATACATTCACCTGTTTTAACTTCTATATGTATATATATGTGTATATATATATATATATATATATATATATATATATATATAAAATTTAATTTAAAATGAAAATGTAATAATGAATTGGTATCACAAACGTCTGGTGTTTTCAAAAGTCTATGAGTTCAAGTAATGGAGCTATTTTCTTGTTAAAAAGACATGAAAACAATGAAAAACTGAAGGCTGGTGTCTTAATGTTCTACTTATTTAAAGAGACACCATGACAATGCCAAGTCTTACAAAAGAACTCATTTAATTAGGGCTTGATTTAAGCTACAGATGTTTAGTTGTGGAGGACATCATGCTGTATGTTAAGCATGGTGCTAGAGAAGTAGCTGACAGTTCTATATCTGCATCTGTAGGCAACATGAAGTGAACTACACTGGCCTTTGCTTGTGCATTTGAAATCATAAGGCCCACTTCCAGTGACATACTTCCTCCAACACCACACCTCTTAATCCTTCTCAAATCTATGAGCCTTTAGAAGCATTCTTAGTCAAACCACCATAGATAGAAACAAGACAAATGTCCAGTGTTACATCATGCTTTTTATTTTCAATAAAGTTTAAGTCCATACTATTATTTCATTCTACAGTACTATTATATCAGTAGATGTTCTTACTTTGTGACCATGTTATCAAAACTTTAGTTATTTTAACTGTTGTTATGTTTTTAACATGAATTTCATGTGTATCTGGCTTGCCTTTATCTCATTATGTTGCTGAACATGATTTGAACTTCTGATTCTCCTGTCTTCTGATCCCAAGTCCTACAATTACAGAACTACAATCACTTATATAGTACAGAGAAATATAGATATAATATTTCCATGGAAGAACATGCTAATTTGTTCTCTAATACCAGTGGTTGGCTCTGAAAAACATATACATAGAACTAATATTGTATGAATTGAACAGGCTGAAACGACACAGTCAGTTCTACAACAACCAGAAGAAGCTCCACTCCCAGTCATTCTAACACACCCAGGATCACAGGATCAGAGGTGAGGAGGACACAACATCTGTCCTAACATCGGGAGCAACTAGGACCAGCAGGACCCAGGCACACAGGCATCCAGGAACTCTGGGTCTGTCTGGACCTGTGCACTGAACAGACTATGGGTACAAACTCCACAGAGAGTCCCAAAATACCTAGAGGAAGATTGACTGTCAGGCACTCTAATGGGCCCAGGATCACAGGATCACAGAGACAGCTTGACTCTGAGGAGTTCTGATACAACCAGGATCACAGGAAGGACAGGCTCCAGTCAGATATAGCCAGGGCCGGGAGCACTAGAGACGACCAGATGTCAGGAGGCAAAAATAATAGAATCAACAGAAACCAAGGTTACTTGGCATCATCAGAAACTAATTCTCCCATCAAAGCAAATCCTGGAGACATCATCATACTGGAAAAGCAAGATTCAGATCTAAAATCACTTCTCATGATGATGATAGAGGACTTTAAGAAAGACATAAATAACTCCCTCAAAGAAATACAGGAGAACACAGGTAAACAGCTAGAAGCCCTTAAAGAGGAAACACAAAAATCCCTTAAAGAACTACATGAAAAGTCAATCAACAGGCAAAGGAAATGAACAAAATCACCCAGGATCTAAAAATAGAAGTACAAACAATAAAGAAATCAAAAGGGGAGACAACCCTGTGTTGGGTCCCTCCCTTCTGCCTCAGCTCTGAGACATTGGAGCTTGCCATGAGAGACTCAGCTCACACCTGCTGTGCCTAAAACAAAGGCTCACTACTCTGAGTTCAACCTTCGAGGATTCCAGAGGAAAGTATGCCTGCTGTCTGGCAGGTCTGCAGCCTGAGGACATCTGTTGTTGACCTCCTCCCCCACCATGGACTGCGCCTCCAGCCACTCCCTGGAGTCCAGACCTGCGGGATGCTCTGAGATGCCACCTTCAGCCCGGCAGCCCAGCTTCCTTTTGTCTTCCCCTTTGACTCTGTTTGGACTCTTCCTGACTCCTCCCGCATTGCTTATGTTATTCAAATGTCATTGTAACCTAGAGATTCAGTTTTGCTTTCTTGTATAAAAAATGCTGAACCCCAAAAGTAAAGGCAAGCCTTGATTGGAAACCCTCAACTAGGCTTCATGTCCTTTTGTTCTCGAACTCTTTGTTTCAGGTCTTCTTTCTCCCTTCGGTCGAGGCAGAACCCGGTTCCTGAAACTGCGGGACAGTTTCACCCTGGAGTTAGAAAACCTAGGAAAGAGATCAGGAGTCATAGATGCAAGCATACCCAACAGAATACAAGAGATGGAAAAGAGAATCTCAGGGACAGAAGATACCATAGAAAACACTGACACAACAGTCAAAGAAAATGCAAAAAGCAAAAAGCTCCTAACCCAAAACATCCAGTAAATCCAGGACACAATGAGAAGACCAAACCTAAGGACAATAGGTATAGAAGAGAGTAAAGACTCCCAACTTAAAGGGCCAGTAAATATCTTCGACAAAATTTTAGAAGAAAACTTTCCTAACCTAAAGAAAGAGATGCCCATGAAGATACAAGAAGCCTACAGAACTCCAAATAGATTGGACTAGAAAAGAAATTCCTGTCACATAATAGTCAAAACACCAAATGCACTAAACAAAAAAAATATTTTTAAAAGCAGTAAAGGAAAAAGTCAAGTAACATATAAAGACAAACATATCAGAATTAGACCAGACTTCTCACCAGAGACTATGAAAGCCAGAAGATCTTGGGCAGATGTCATACAGACCCTAAGAGAACACAAATGCCAGCCCTGGCTACTATTCCCAGCAAAACTCTCAATTAGCATAGATGGAAAAAATAAGATATTCCTTGACAAAACCAAATTTACACAACATCTTTCCACAAATCCAGTCCTACAAAGGATAATAGATGGAAAAACATCAACATCAGGAGCAAAACTACACCCTAGAAGAAGCAAGAAAATAATCATTCAACAAACCTACACAAACATAATTCCACCTCTAACAACAAAAATAACAGAAGGTAATAATTAATTTTCCTTAATATCTCTTAAAATGAAAATTAATACTACCATCACATTCTAATCGATTGAAATTCAAAAATATGAGGAATTAGAAATTTGTTGGCTGTCATCCAGTAGTCTCTGTAATTTGGTAATTGGAGAAATAGGTCCATATACACTTTCTGCTTGTTTGTATGTGACAGTGTCTTGCTGTGTACCACATAGTGGTTTTGAAATCATGCTTCTCAGCCTCTCTGTTATTAGGATTGTTTTTTGATGTTTTTACATTATACTATGGTTTTCAGAACAGGTTACATATTTCAAAATTATTTACACAGCCAAAAGAAATGTAGACAGTTAATTTAGGAGGTAGCTTGTAAGAGAACAACAAAGTGAGACTGAATGCTTTGCTTGATATTTGTAATTATTGTATCAATTTTGATGGAGGACTTTATAAATTACTCTTTTTCTGAGATGCATGCTTTTCAAAATCATCACAGCCAATGAACCAGATTCTTACCCTCACCTAATGTCTGTGCCATCATCCAAGTAGAACCATTATTCATTGAAACAGTTATTGAACGACTTCATGGATAGACCATCTTAATATACACTCTGTTTCTTAAATGAATGTAAACTATTCCCTTTTTATTTTATTATCAAAAAGTAAAATATTACAAAAATTAATGCCATCAAATTATTTATAAATGTTTATATAATATACACAAACAGTAAATCATAAAAATAGACAATGGTAAACAGACTGGTTAGAAAAGGAAGAAGATCAGAGTGCCTGAGTGTTGAGGGGTAATCAGAAAAATATGAGGGGTATATATGATCAAGATACTATGTAAAAAGTATAATAATATCATGATAAAACCTATTCAAATAAAATAAAAACATAATAAAATATCATGTGTAATTAATATATGCTTTGCAGCTCCTAAAACTAAGGAATATGACATTTGTACATATAAGTAATACCATGCATATACATATTAAGTATCTTCAATTAATCAGAGCAAGATATTAATCATATAATAATAATTCAGCTCTCATTTAAGGATTCAATTTCAGCAAATTATTTACCCATTTAGTTGAAGCTCCTAGCAGTAAGTCTTCTGGTTAATGCAGAATGAAGGTACCAGAATCTAGTACTGACAGAGTGAAAATAAAAAAGACATTTGCCTGTATGTAAACACTTGCTTAGTAAGGTTTCAGTAAGATTTCTCTTGCACCTTATGAAGCCATTGCTTTCAGTTTACATAAGTAAATAATACAAAAAATGTTTAATTTCACTCCAGTCAGTAACTTTTAATTTATGCTATATAAACACACATAGTAGAGGAATAAAATCAATCAAATATAAACATATATTAAGTTGTTACAACTTGCAAGTATCCCTAAAATATTATCACTCTGACCATTCATGCTTTCAGGCCATGCTATTTAATATGGATATGAAATCTAAACAGTGCAGATAATACCAAAACTTAGTCATAAACATACACTATTCCTTCACTCTCTTTAATTCATGATGAGATAGAAGCCCATAATATTAGCAGGACTGCCTAACTCACACAGCTGAGGAATACTTGGAGCCTAGAATGGCTTATTCTCAGTCTGGCACTTTTTCCAAATATATGTCAAGCTACTTCTTAGACATAAATGCCATGTCAGAATCCTGTTTCTTTAATTTATAGATACTGAATTGTCATGCAGTATATCTGGATAAACTTTTTGGCTCTAAAATAATAACAGAAAGATTGAATAAGCAATCCAAAACATTTCACAAGTTAAAAAATCCTATAGAGACAAATGTGTGTTCTCTCACTCTTTCTTCCAGCAAAAACAGACAGGTGGTATATATAGATGAGAGAGCCTGGAATTTGGCTTCTTTCTGACTTGTGAGTTCTTGTTGCCAATTCCAGTTCTGACAGTAGCATATTAAAAGACAGTGGGCAAGCTATTGTTCTCTGTATGAGAATATTCTCACTATACAAACAAAGTAGTGAACACAAGCCTGGTAAGATTTGCACAACAGCTGCAGTGATTGGCACCAGAGACTCCTGTTTATCAAATGCTCTCAAGCGCAGTCCTCGCCCTGCCCCCAAACTCTACTATGCCAACCTTCTCAGGGGATCCTCCTCAAAACCCTCACCTGTGGTATCACAGAGAAATCTGTTCACTGTTGACTTGGGTATTGCACTTTCACTGCAAACAATTCAAATGTTATGGCAACAGTCTTCTCTTTTCCTGCCACAGGATAAAATTAATCAACCAGGTTAATTTTGGTGATTTCAAAACTATGGATGTAGCACTCCACACTTTCTTGTCTTGTGGGTTAAGTATTAAAATACCAAAGCCTGACCCCTGACTGACTAGCTCACAGTGTACAGTTATTCTGGAATATGGTTTTGTTAAAGATATAATTAGTTAAGGTGGTGTCATACTAGAAGAGATTGTGACTCTAATCCAAAGAAACCAGTGCTCCTAGAAAAAAAAAGTTAAATTGGGCCACAGAAAAAGGATACAGTGTAAAGAGGAAAGCAGTTATTCAAGTAAGTAAAGGCATGCCAAAAACTGTCAACAAAACACTAGAACCCAATAGAGTTGTATAGAAGGGACCTTTGCAGACCTTAAAACAAAAAAAGAAAAAAAAAAGCAACAACAAAAAACCAACCAAACAAATAAACAAAAAGATACCCTGAGACCTTGTTATTAAAATCCTAAATTGCATCACTACAGAATTTATCTCAATAAATCCCTGTTGTTTTATCTACCATGTCTGTGGGATTTTATTATAGTAGGACTATTATACTAACACAATAAAGGAGGTAATAGGTTACCACCAAGTTTACTAAGTTCATATACATACATTGATCTAGGCGTAAACTCCCACACCTGGAAAATTAAATGGGACTGGGGACATATCAATGCATATGTAGACATTCTTTTGGGCGTAGCTAATAAAAAGAAGAAAAACATTAATATATAATAAATGGGTCTACCTAAAATAGAAAAGAATCTTGATCCAAATCTCACCTTAGGAGACAATGAGTACCACTAGGATGTCACTTGGATAGGGACATATGCATATAGGCACCATTAATGTGGGGACCCTGAGAAAAATTAAGAATGTCATTTAGGATAATTGGGACCAATTCTTTTGTTTAATACAACTTGCTTTCTCTTATTTTTATCTTTTAAATTACTGATAAATATTAAAAATTACAAGTTTGAGGATCCAAAGTCAAAGATAATATACAAGTACCTACATGTATTTATTGTCTCAAACAACACTATGATTTCTATGAAACTGCTAATCAGAAACATTATTTGGAGGCTTTGAATTATTTATTTTATTTTTATCTCTATTATCATGACTAATTTTCAAGTCAAAACTCAGATATATCTTATTGTCAAAATGTCTTTCATAGGGGTACAATTTTAAAGTCTATAACTTATGTGTCATTAGTTTCAGTTTTGTGACTTATATAGTTGGATTTTAAAAGCCTGTATATCTGAAAACATTCTTTCTCTAGTATTTATGACTTTATACAACTGGATTTATATTTATGATCATTATGCAATTTATTATCAAAGTAACCTCTAAAATATAGTTCTAAAAGAATGGGAGAGCAAATAATAACACAGGTGAGAGCATGCTTTATTAATGATGTGATAATAATGTTATTGCACAAGCTGTGTATGTTTATGTGAACTATTATATAAATGCAATTATTTCTGTGGTTATCAGCCTAGTAAAAGTAAATATGATGTGTATTGCTAATATACCAACAATCTGAAGGTACAGGTGACCCATGACTATTCTAGGCTTAAGTTACTTTCTCAAGCATAGTTATATGAGCATAATTCTGCTACTTCTATTATATAAATCTTCTATCTCTTAAAAGGTTAGATAGTTGGCTCTTTCTGCTATAAATCTTTTTGTTTTCACCTCTAAATGTTTTACTTAGTCTCTTCCTTCAGGCTGAAAGTATTTGTATATAGCTCTTCTTCTATGTCACCCTCTAACAAATTTTGACTGTCAGTCAAAACCCCTTCACTATGTCATAATATTTATGCATTTCTTGCTGATATCCTAAATCAAATGATGTTCCATATGTCACTCAACATCCTGAGACTATTTTAGGGCTCCTCACCCAACATTTCTCATATTCTGTCACCACCAACGCCTTCATTGCACTTACCCTATCATGTGTACTTCTGTAAAAGACAAAGACCTTAGAAGTGTTACAAAGCCACTGAAAAGGTTTCTCAATGACAATTTATACATGAAAGCTAATTCTATCATACAGGTAGCCTATGTATATGCATATTTGTATGTAGAAACTAGCAAGTATGTATTATGTGTGCCAAATAACTGTAAAAATTTCTCATTCTGAATTAATTGAGAAATATAGAAGTGAAAAGAATACAAATAATACTTCCCTAAAATACAAATGTCTAAAGGTAAAAGTCAGTACTTTTGTAGAAATCATTTTCTTAACCATAGATACTGTCTGTCACTGTTCCTCAGGTTTGAACAACTACAGAATATGTATAATCACATGTTCAGTTAGAGTTCCCATTCTACAAAACTAGATGCTCTAGAGTATAAAAGAAATATTATCAGGCTACCAATTGTGAATGTGTATCTTCAGTGTACAAATAATTTAACTGAACCAATCTTTGAAACCTTTCCTCCTTAGTTTTGGTGTCTTGGAACTGAGTGTTCTTTATGCAGCATGAACTAAGTGCACACTACGTTATATTGAAATAAAATTTGGTGAAATTATATATAGAAATTATGATCTTTTGAAGAATTTAAAGAAATTTAGAAAACAAAGATGGAAACATAATAGTGAAGTAGACATACTAGAAACCAGTAATGGCTGGATATGAGTGACATACAGAAATTGATTGTAAATACATGGAGATAGGTACCTCTTAAATGGGTTTAAAATGGTTAACGATGAGCATCACTAACTACAAAACCAAAGATTATGAAGTATGGAATTGAGTATAGATACTGAACTTCAAAATACTGCATAGACTTACTCTTATAATCCCTCCATTTGAGAGGGTGAGGTTAGAAAATTGCTATGAATTTGATGTTAGGCTTAGGTAAAAGCATTACCATGAGCTTGAAGACAGTCTGGGCTACATACCAAATCCCCGTTTAGCTAGACTTATACAATTTGTGAAAAAGAAATAAAGGCAAACATGAAGTGATAAAAATTATTCCCATGGCTAAAAGTTAATGCCAGTTTAGGATTAATTAATTTTTTGCCTTCAACAATATGTAGTCTCTCATTTTATGTTTTTGAGAATTTCACATACAAATACTTTATTTACATCCCCCATGATGCCCTCTCAATTTTATCAAATTCAGGGACTCTTCTTTGTATATATTTGGTCAGTTTATGTTTTTCTCGTTTATAAATTTGTTTAAGCCTGATTATTTGGGATTGAATAGCCAGTCAGAGGTTTATATTAAGAGAAACTTGTTCTCTTCCTCTTTCCCAGGCCACTGATTTCATATAGCTCTTTATGTAGGGGTGAAGCCTTCTGAAACTACTCCCATCCATGTGGGTTTGTTGGGCATCTATTCTTTTTAAATCTCCAGATTATGTCTTGGTGTGATGCAAACCTTAACACCATTTCAAGGTATAGGGAAGCAACTATTAATTTTATTTAGTAATGACTCATGAACCACAACTTCTAACATGTCACAACAACCCTAAGAATGCAATTGTGTTACAGATACCTTTTGTTTAACAAACAGGTATTGAACTGGATGTAAGATCCATTCAACAAAAGAAAGATACCCGGATCTGCACACAGAGACAACTACGCAGGGATAGTGAACTATTGAATCTCAAAGGAGCAGCTACAACTACTACTCCACTAAACTAGCATAATTCCTAACTAGCTCCTAAATATTTGTTTTTATATCCATAAATATGTGTGGTTCTCATCCCTCATAAGAAAATTCTCTTTGCAACATAAGCAAACACCTACAGAAAGCTACAATCAAAATGCAAAATGGGTCCTGGTCTCAAATGATGCATCTACAATAAGACTTTATGTAAGACACAGGAATCTTTTTGAAAAGAGGTCAGAAAGAATGTAAGAGTTAGAGAAACGGGGAATTTTTTTTCTATAAGATCGTGTCTCCAAATAATTTCAGAAGTGTCACCCATCAAGTCCTATGGACATGAGCACCTAAATATAAGCTGAACAAGAAAGACAACAATAGACATGCTCTGTTGGATAGTAGGGAGTACCATGAGGCCTCACCTATACACAAAGAACTATAGTGAAGAGAGGAAAGCTGGGAATGGAAGAGATAGTCTTCAGTAAAAATCACACCAGGTGGTTATCTGTTGCAAATGATCAAGTCCTGAAAACATATATTCAAGTAGAATTATATGGAGCTAACAGGTTATATTTAGGAATATATGTGTGTATATATGAATGCAATAGCAATTAATGAAAGAAAGACGCCATGACTTTGAATGAGATTGGAGAAAGGCATATAGAAATATTTGAAAACAGAAGGAGGAAGTGTATTCATTAAATTTTAATCTTAATAAAGAGAAAGAAATGAAACATTGAGAGTCTATAGCTTTGAATCTATGGTCACGAAGATTTAATACATGTCTTATAGAGTCTCGATCCTAGATGGATGCCAACCACAAATGTGGGCGTTCAAAACGAACTGTAATTCCAGTTTGAGACAATTAAATGCCCTTTTTGGTCTCTACAATATATTGCATACAAGTTTATATAAGTTCACATAAGTTAACAGACATACGCTCAACTAAAAATCACTTTTTAAAAAGTTTGCTAGTATAAAATATGTTAGTGGATCAATCAAGAAAAACAGGAGTAGGTAAATCTAACGAAAATGTACTTTCTCTTTAAAAAAAAAAATCTGAACCTAATAGTAAAGCAGTCACCTGTGAAACATTTCCTATATTCTACATTTTTAAATGTATACTTGAAACATATTAAGGTCTATCATTTTATTTCATCATACAAATGATTTTGTAATTAAAGTTAACCACCAAAAGAAATTGTACTTAGCATCTTTGTGTAAAGAAATAAAATCGTTTCATTAACTGATGTTAGATTGGAAGAGAAGCCTAAGGCATAAACATTATAACTTCAAATGTAAAGTTTTAAGTTCTTTTCTTTTGTACTGTAACTTGAATAACACAGAGCAGTATTTTGGCTATGTTGTAATGGTTGTTTTATCTGATGTACAGTCATGTAATGGGCCTTCATTTTGTTGTCATAGTGAATGAACAACATGATGATAAATGGAAGAAAGGAGTTTATGTAAGAATGCAATTTTGTCTAGACATACTGTGAAGTGCATATATAATGTCTCATTTAAATAATATCATGATATCACATTTTGATTTATGTCTACAATTCCTTTTTTGTGACAGAAGCCACAGGGTAGGGCACAAATTTAATAGAAGATGCCTGATGCAGTAAGTATAATATAAAAAAAATACGCAGAAGTTTTACTCATACATCATTTAGACCAAAGACATGACTTCATCATGTCTACATTTCAATTCAATCTTCAGAGAGAAAACATTTTAAAGTATTTAGTTATCTAGGACTAAATAACAGTTTCTGACCATAGAACAAATATGGCCACTTATGAATGTGCTGAAGGAAACTTTAAGAATCATCAGATTATATGACATTATTTTGTTGCCATAAGAACCTAAAGCAGGTATTGTGAGTAAACACATTCCAATCATAATTGTGTTTGCCTGTGTTGACACTCTCTTCTGACAAGCACTGATGTGGCTTTGTTTCTTTCCTCAAGAGGATCATAATCTGGTGAAGTAGATAAGTGTTAAGCAAATGAAATATAATCAGTGCATAATGAAATGAAAAGCATATTTAAAGAAAACAACAATGACAAAGGTTACTAGAAGTGAAGCTAAAGGGAAGGCCAGAATAAAATTTGGAAAAAGAATTTAGACAACAACCTAATAGATAAGTAGGGACTTCTTTCTTGTTGTCAAGAGATTGCAGTGTACAAAGAGGGTGGAAAAAAAGACTTCCCAGTTTCTAAAACATTATTCAGATTTTGGTCCAAAAAAATGAAGTTTAGCAAAACATTTTGACAGAGATTTTTGTCTATTCAGAGAAGATTGTATTTTGTACCTCTGAAATCAGTAAAACAAGCGATAATTTCTTCATTGTCATGATTTGAATAAGAATTCCCCCATATTTCATATATTTGAATATAAAAGTAATTGAACTATTTGAAAAGATTAGGTAGTATGGCCTTGTTAGAATAGGTGTGGCCTTAGGGTAGATGTGGCATTGTTAGAGGAAAAGTGTCACTGGGGGGTTAGGTGTTGAGATTTCAAAAACCCATGATAGGACCAGTGTTTCTCTCTTTCTGCTGCCTGTGGATTTGGATGTAGAACTCTCAGCCACTCCTCTAGCATCATGTCACCCTGCAATCTGAAGCACTCTCAGTCATGATGACAATGGACTCAATCTCTGAACTGTAAGCAAGCCCTGATTAAAGGACTTTCTTTGTGAGAGCTGTCATCACATGGTTTCTCTTCACAATAATAGAACGTTGACTAAGTCAGAAGTTGGTACTGGAAAGAAGGATGTTGCTGTGACCGGGCTGATTTTGTTTTTCCTAACCGAATGTGGAATTTAGAAGTTTTAGGGATTAGGAAAACATGAATATTTTAAGTAAGGCTTAATGTGCCCTATGAGTAGCATGGAAGATGGTGCAGAGATCAACAGAGACTATGATGGCCCATATCAAAAGGTTTCAGAAGAGAATATTTGTGAGTAGCCTAGAGACCAATCTTGTTATAGATGAATGTGGCTGCTTACTGTCCTTGCCCAACCCCCAAAGCCTGGAGGTAAATTGGAGAGTTTGGGATTAATGGCATTAGGCAGAGGCTATTTTAAGATGGCCTAGGAATGACTCTGTTGTGTGGTTATATATTGTTATTCTTATGCAGACCTGTAATGTAAAGGAGAAAGTTGGGCAATGAAAAATACATAATATATAGTTTGTGAAGAAAAAGAATAACAGAATGTGTAATAAAACTTAGCTCCATGCTTTAAAGGACAAAACATTTAAATAAAAGTTTGATGCTAAGTGGAATTAAGGGACGGTGACCTCAGGGTAAGACCCACTCAACAAAGCTCCCAACTTGTGAAAGGTCGTAATGGAAAGCTTAACTAGTTAAAGAAACCATCAAAAACCAGAAGACTCATGAAAATGTATTTAGACCCCAGACAACCCAAAAATTGATAGCTTTGGTCAAGTTGTTCTGGCTTTAAAGTCAAAAGCATGAGAATGGGGTTGTGGAAACATCCTTAGTAGCTAAAGAAAGCAACTAAGGCCAGGTATGTGTCGGAGAAGTCTTTGTGTGAAGCTGTGAAGGTGAAACATAGATTCCCTTGGAGATCCAAAGATCTTTGAGATGCCAGTCATGAAAATACCTGCATCTGAGAAGTACAAACAGGATATGGGAAAAGCCCAAGAGAGAGAAGTATGTTGCAATAAACAAAACTAAGTCAGTGATATTATGAAAGATTTAACATCAAATATGGAGATGCAGAATTTGTAGTTTTCTGGCTGGTTTGGGGATTTTTGATCCAGAATTTCTTCACTATTCTCCCTTTCCATTCTTTTGGAATGGTGATGTACATATTCTGAGCCATTGTGTGTTAGAGGTATCTTACCTTTTTTATTATTATTTTGATTTTACAGGGGTATAGTACATTTATGGCAATGACTTAAGACTTTAAACTTTGAACTTTTAATCAGTGTTAAGATTGTTATGGACTACAAAGAATATGAAAGTTTTAAGTTGGGTTAAATGCAGTTCTGAATGATGACATGACCAAAAGCATATGGGGCTTAGGAAATAGAAAGATTTGAATAAAAATGCCCTGAACAGTCTCATACATTTGAATCCTTAAATATAGCACCATATGAAAGTATTAGGAGCTTTGACATTGATGGAGAAAGTGTCAATGGGGATGGGTTTTTAAAGTTCCAAAAGCCCAGGCTCAATGTCTCTCTCTTTCTGCTGCCTGTGGATCTGGATATAGAGATTTCAACTGCTTCTCCAATCCCATGTCTACCTGCATCCTGATAACACTTCCTGCCACAATGACAATGAAATAGAAATCTGAAACTATAAGCAGGCAGCAATTAAATATTTTAACTTATAAAGGTTGCCATGATCATGGTGGTATTTGATGGTAATAGCACCCTGACTGAGATATCCACCTTTCTACATGCCTCTTAATGTATCGTTTGCATTAGTTACATCATTTAATGAGCTACTATGACAGATGCAATAAATTTAGTGTTGTCTTAAAAATATGTATCATTCTGTTGCTTAAGAAAACATATGTGTGAGGTTCTAAACTAATGCTTGCTTTAGAATTGTTTTAAGTAGTTGTACTGGCTGGTTTTGTGTGTCAACTTGACACAGGCTGGAGTTATCAAAGAGAAGGGAGCTTCAGTTGGGGAAGTGCCTCCATGAGATACAGCTGTGGGGCATTTTCTCAATTAGTGATCAAGGGGGTAGGGCCCCTTGTGGGTGGTGCCATCCTTGGGCTGGAAGTCTTAGGTTCTATAAGAGAGCAGGCTGAGCAAGCCAGGAGAGGCAAGTCAGCAAGGAACACCTCTCCATGGCCTCTGCATCAGCTCCTGCTTCCTGACCTGCTTGAGTTCCAGTCCTGACTTCCTCTGGTGATCAACAGCCATGTGGAAGTAAACTGAATAAACCCTTTCCTTCCTAACTTGCTTTGTGGTCATGATGTTTGTGCAGGAATAGAAACCCTGACTAAGACACCTTGGAAACTAGTTTTTCAAAACTAGTTCAATAAGTTATAGTCAGCAGTAACCTGAGTAACATAACCTGGCCTAGGGCCTCAGATTTCCCTGTTTCGGTTCCATGATGGCTAGTTTTATCCAGCTTCACACAATATTTTAGATAAGGAAAGTTCAGTTGAACGATCCCTGTAGATTCGCCTGTGCTCCATTTTCTGATTGATGATTGAAGTGGGAGGGTCTAGCTCACTATGGGAGATATTCCTCCTGGAATGATGGTCCTGGTTCTATATGAAGACAAATTATACATGTCATCATGAGCAAGCCAGTAAGAAGCACTTCTCCCTAGCCTCTGCATATGTTCCTTCACTCGGGTTCCTATTTCTTCCCTGATTTCCCTCAATGATGGTCTACAACTGAGCACTGTAAATAAACTGAAATAATCCATGTATTCTGCCAACTGCTTTGATATTGGGCTTTATCACAACAATAGAAATTTAACTAAGAAATTGAGACCATCTTGATGTGACAAATTTAATCATATTGTTTTGGAACATTGGTCTGGAAGACATTGAACATTCACAGATTAGTGTGCTATTGTGATAAGTAAGCTAAGTATTGAACAGCTCAGATAATCAATGTTTGGATTGTGAAGTTTCAGAGGGGAGTTCTGAGAGTACCTTAAATACTCTATTGAGACCACTGAATATTGAATATTGAATATTTTAGACTAAAAATGTCTGTTGACTGGTCTGCTGGAGCTTAAGAGATAGGTGTGATTAACAAGAGGCGAGAAACCCTGAAGAATATCTTTGGATTACTGAGACACGTGATGCCGGCTAGCTGGAGCTGGGAAGTTGCTGGTGAGTAAGAAGAGATCATCATCACTGAGGATTATAAATCTGGGAATATTTTCTCAAGGTTACTCCAAACATTTTATTAGCCAAAGTGAACCAAGGCTTTATGTCATGATGATGATCAATCATGGCAATATAAGAGTTACTAGATGGTGCTAGTTTTGAAGAAATGGGGAGAGGGTCCATGGACAACAACTGAGCCTTGGCATGGATAGAGTACCTGAAGAGCAAGTGAAAGATGCCAATGTTGAAGGTTTAGCCTCAATTGTAGTAGAAGACTTATAATTAAAAGGGGCATGGAAAGAAGCTGAGGCTGGGAACAATATGGCAGGTACAGAGCTCTTAAAGAGATACAAGAAGAGACTATTCCTGAAGGTTCATCCTATTTGTGAAAGGAGATGCCATCAGTTTGGAGATGCCGGTATGGGTGCTCGTAAAAGGGGTAACCAACAACCACACACATATGACTCACACATTTTGCTATCATGTTAAGATGTCTACACTGTCACTGGGGAGTAGCATTTCATAACTTCATTACTATCTCAGGGAGCTAACATTGGATATATGGTGTTTTGCCAGAAAATATAGTAGCTTATCACATGAATATTTGTGAGTCAATTGCCAGGAATAGTACCTGATACAAAAATAAATACAGAAAGATACCTTGACTAGGAACGAACAGATGCTCTATAGTTAGCTATTTACAAAGTCTCTCCATTGATACCAAAGTACTCAGCTTTTACAGGTTAACAAGATAGTAAATATAGGTGCCTTTCTGCTTAAAATATTTACTGATATTTTCTTATGTCTGTTTTTTCTCTTTGCAGGAAAAAGAATAAAGATTATGTGTAAAAGTAAAGTATAACAAATAAGTTTCTTTCTAGTAAATTTTAATATGAGTCTCTAATAACTTTATTACAAGGAATAGAAAAATGTCCCTAATTCATCTTACCAATAGTGGAACCTAAGGCACATAATTTTATTTTTCTCCACTTTCTTGAAGTACTTACACCAGTTCTTCCCCAGTTTAGTTCTTCAATAACCTGATGTTGGTTATTCTTAGGTGACTTTTCTTTATTTTGAAATGACCATTCATTCCCAAGTCTCCATGAACTTAATGTACAATGTAAATTAAATTATATGATTTAGCTCATCTTGGGTACTGTTCCATACATGCTGGAAACCTAATTCTTAACCAAAGGAACCTTAACTCTTTGGCTTCAGAGTTAAGTTTCACAAAGCCTCACTATAAAAGAGTCTTTGCATGAGATAAGGAAATGAGAGGAGATAATAAATGACAAATCTGCTTAAGAATTTTCAAGATGAGAAGAAATACATTCTTCTTATTGTTTTTAATGATCTATGGCAAGTCTATTACAGTTAGATAATGTATAAATGAAAAGCAGGACTAAAATATTTTGAAGATATAAATTTTTATGATTTATTCTGTTTATCACACCAAAATGATTTGCTACATATTGTAAGAAAAAGAGGGATGAGGAGATTATGGATTGCACTTTTATTAAGATTTTTCAAGACACATAGATAAGTAAAATTTTATATTACATAGTCATATAAATTAATCACTTCCCTATAGCTTCGTAAGAATATAAAATTTAACTTATCCATGTATATTTAAAAATGTCTGTGCTCTATATGATTTTTAGATCCATAGCCTCTTTTTTAGATTTATTTAGTTTATGTATTTGAATACATTGTAACTGTCTTCAGACACACCATTGGATCCAATTACAGATGGTTGTGAGCTACTATGTGATTGCTAGGAATTGAACTCAGAACCTCTGGAAGAGCAGCCAGTGCTCTTAACCTCTGAATTATCTCTCCAGGCCTACATAGATAGTTTTAGTTTAGTGATTATTGCTACATATTTATGTGTTCATATATGTATTTATGTATATCATATATAATGAATAGATACATAAATACAACCTGCTGAGTCCCTTAATGTTACTCATCTGTATATACTTTTAGGGTAGACCACTTAGGACTGGATAACAAATTGAAGTTTCATCCCTTGGAAAGACTAACTCTTCACTTCTAATGAGTCATTAATTTCCAGTAACTCTTCATCCAGGGGGAGTCCCTGTGAATTTTCCTCTATCCAGTGGCATATCAACTGGTATTGCTGAAATAAGCTATGATTCAAATAGCTGTGATTCAAAACTACCAGGACACTGATTCTGTTTCTCTCTCTCTCATTCTCCCTGCCTGTCTCCCTCTCTCTCTCTCTCTCTCTCTCTCTCTCTCTCTCTCTCTCTCTCTCTCTCTCTCTCTCTCTCTCTCTCTCTCTCTCCATATGCTGCTTCTGCCTCTATGTTCCATTTCACATCACCATAAATATATCAATGTTGTACATGATTAATATTTTCTGTCTGTTCTAACTTATTATGTCACCAAGGGTATTGTGAAATTTTGAGAAAATATAATGTATCTACTTCTGTAATATAGTATTTGCTATTTCATTTACTTGTAATGAAATTTTCTATAATGCAATGTTATAGTAGTTGATAAGTAAAAAACACAACTATTATCTAATTTAATGAAGCATAGCTTATATTAATATAAAAAATTTAACTGCCCCCATTTATTGTCTTACCATATAAATTTTAAATATATTTATTCACCTAAAAACTTGGGAACCTGGATGTGTCATATACAAAATATATTTTGTACCTGTTTCCTTTAATTATTTTATTCCACATCTTTATGTATTGCATCCAGATATAATTTCTTTCTTTACCTAACATTATATGAGGTGGGGGGGTAAATAGAGTAATAAATACCCTCACAACTTATTGTTACTACTAATAATATTACATAATTTTTTGATTCTTTGATTTTGTGTTTTTATTCCTTTTCTAGTTTATCTAGCATTTGTACATTTATACTCATTATCATTATTTGTATACTTTTCAAAACTTGGGTGGCCTTGTATTTGGCATATAAATGTTCAGAATTCTAATTCCCTTTTGGTGATATTTTTTCCTTTAATGAGTACATAGTGTTCTTCATGTTTCTTTTGATTAGTTACAGTCTGGAGTCAATTATCCCTGATATCAAAATATGCCTGCTTGATTCTTGGTTCCATTTGCTTAGAAAAACTTTGCCCATCTTTTTACATTAAGTTGATGTCTGTCTTTGATGGTAAGATATGTTTCTTGCCACAGAAGAATGACAGATTCTGTTTTTTATCCCTATCTGTTAATAACTCCTCTTTCATTGGGAGAATTGAGAACTGTTAGGCAACAAGACATTACCTGGGAAGATACAACACACATATATACTCATACCATATAGCGAGTCCACTGATGAGCTGGGCTGCACATTAGTTAAAAGGAGGCAATACGTAATCATGAGGTATTTTATTATAGAAGAAAGAAAAGAGACTGGCCATGTGGAGAGAAAGAAAGGAGAGGAAAAGAGAAGGAAGGAGAGAGAGAAAGAAGAGGAAGAAAACAAGAGAGCAGGAGAGGAGGAGAGGAAGCAAGAGCAAGAGAGGAGAGCAAAAGAAGAGAGCAAGAGGGAGAGGAGGACAAGAGAGAGAGGAGGGGCAAACGGCCCCTTATATTGTGTGAGGCAGGGCTATCTGTCTGTGTGGAGGGGCATACCTACCTGTGGACAGATGATTGGGGGTAGGGTCCAACTAGAATGCTGGGAGCTTAGGACATTGTCTATGTAACAAAACACACATCTCCTATGGGGGCTTTGAGAGGTTGTGATTAAAACAGGAGCTAGGGACCCAGGAGTCATGGCTGAATTCCTTCCATCCCTTGCAGGTAGAAATATTGCCCACTGGGTTACCGAGGTTCCAGACTTATACTTAACTGGGCCTAGGTTGCCTGAACAGACCACTGCCCCACAGTCTGCCACATTCCAAAATACAGATAGCATAAAAGTTTAAGGTGATGAACCAGAGTGTTACTGTGGTTACAGGAATAAGTATGAGGGGTTAGTTACAGAAGCAGAAATGGCTTAAAGACAGCTTTACCACCACAGCCTGCCAGTGTGGGTGACAGCACACACATGCCAGGAACCTAGAGCTCACACACATCGTGCAATCAACTGAACATACCGGAGAGTGTCCTTACCGAGTCAGCTTTGTTGGTTTCAGAGTTTTTCTTGCAGCTTGGCTCCTCATAGAGTCTTCCTTGTAGCTTTAATTATTCTCAATAGTTTTTATTGTTTATTTAGTCTTGAGAAAGGAAGATTTTAGTGAATCTGTTCAGTTTCTGAAGATATTTTAAGTTCTTTATCTTCTGTCTAAAGGAACTTTTATACATGGATTTCTTGAAGAAAATTGCTACACAAAAAGAACATTAATGTTTAAAGTTATTAATGAGCAGTATTTATGGATTTCTGCCATTTGTTGTGATGCTGTGAATTTTTCTCCATTTACTTAGTTGTTCTGGATTGTTTATTCCCTGAATTCTCCTTAATGTAGTTCACCTTTTCTTCAGATTGAAGTTTTTATTCTCATTCCTTCTGTAGATATTCTTGGACAGGAATTACATACATTTGTTTTTATAGTGAATTTTTGACTGTCTATTGTAGTTGATAGTTTTGGTGTGAATTACAGTCTGTTCTGACATCTGTTGTGTCTCAGAGCTTGTAAAACCTCTCTTCTTATATTTCTGGCTTACATTATCTCAGCTAAAAACTCAGGTGTGATTTTAATGGGTTTGCATTTATTTGCTCCTTTTTCCTTAGATCTTTTAATATCCTTTCTCTGTTCTATTTATTTACTGCTGCAATTATGATGCATCTTGTGATGGTTTTTTTTTCCTGTCTTCTTGTATATCTGTAGTCGTTTTATACTTTGCTAGGCATTTATTTCTTTAGATCATGGAAATCTTCTTTCATGATTTTGTTAAAAATTATTTTTTACATGCCTTGAGTTTTTCTTCTTCTACATTCACTATTACTGATAGGTTTATTCTTTTCGAAAAGTCCAAGATTTCCTGGATGTTCTGTACCTGGACTTTTTCTGTGTTAACATGTTCTTTGACTAAGATACCCATTCTTACACCTTATTTTGAATACCTAAAATTTTCTCTTCCATTTTTTTCAATTTGTTGGCTTACCTGTGGCTGTTTTGTTTGATGTCCTGAGTTTTTTAAAGTTTTATTTCAGATTGAGATTTCTTTAGTGGTGACATGCTTTTCTTAAATTCAAACGTCATATGTTACATTGTTTTGATTATTTCAGTCAGTTTTTTATGTTTCCATGTTCTTCACTAAGGTATTTATACATATCTTTTTAATATACTTGGACATATTCATGGTTGGTATTTCAAAGTACTTTTCTTGTGTTTTAGCTAGATTTCTTTTTTCTGTGCTTATCACAGTACACTTTTTGGCTTCTGAGGGAGATAGTGTCTTGATCTTGATACACTAAATCTAGTAGAACAGAAAGTGGAGAATCTCCTTGAACTCATTGGTACAAGAGACAACTTCCTGAACAAAACACCAATTGCTCTGGTATAAAATCAACAATTAACAAATGGGACCTCATGAAACTGAAAAGCTTCTGTAAATCAAATGATACCATCAATAGGTCAAAACAATAGCCTACAGATTGGGGAAAGATCTTCATCAACTCTCCATTTATCAAAGGGTTTATATCCAAAATATATAAATATCCCAAGAAGTTAGACACTGAAAACACAAATAACCCAATTTAAAAATGGAATACAGAGTTATACAGTGAATTCTCAACAGAGGAATCTCTAATAGCCAAAAAACACTTAAGGAAATGTTCATCATCCTTAATCATCAGGAAATGCAAATAAAAAAGACTAAGATTCCAGTTTAGTCTTTAGAATATCCAGCTTATACCCTTTAGTATAGCTAAGAGAAAAGTAATCTCAAGGGACACCACATGCTGGCAAGGAAGTGGAACAATGGGAACACTCCTACATTATTGGTTGGGAGTGGAAACTTATAGAACCACTCTGAAAATCAGTTTGGAGGTTTCTCATAAAATTGGGAATAGCTCTACCTAAGACCCAGTTATACTACTCCTGGGTTCTTAACCAAAAGATGCTCCATCATTTCACAAAGACACTTGCTCAACTTTCTTCGTAGCAGCTTCATTCCTAATGGTTAGAAAACTAGAACCAACCTAGATGTTCCTCAATTGAAGAATGGATAAAAATGTGGTTCATTAAAAATAAGGACATCATGATATTGGCAGGCAAATGAATGGAACTAAAAAATAAAATCCTTAGTGAGGTAACTCAGACTTAAAATGACATGTATGGTATGTACTCACTTCTAAGTGGATATTGGCCATTATGTACTCACTTATAAGTTGATATTAGCCATAAAGTACAGGAAAGACACCCTATGTCAACAAACCCAAAGAAGCCAAATAATGAAGAGGAGCTAAGAGAAGACGGTTAAATCTTTCTCAGAAGAGGAGATAAAATAATTATCCAAGGTGGAGGGACCAAGGGAATTGGGTAGGATGATGGGAAGAAGAAGGGAGCAGAACATGGGGATCTGATATAGGGGAGAACAGGTAAGGGAGATGGGAAATTGGCTGGGAATCATCTATAGTACAATGCCAAAGGCCTGGGACAGAGGAAGGGGAAGAAGGCCCCAGGGTGTTGATGGGGACAATTCTAGCTGAGTTTCCTAGCAGTGGGGTATATGGACCCTGAAGTGACCACTTCCTTTAGCCAGGCAGGATTCCCAATGGAGGGATAAGTACAGCAACCTACCCACAAAATATTTGACCCAAAATGTGTCCTGCCTACATGGTGCACAGAAACAAAGAAAAAGCAGAGACTAAGGAAATGCCCAGCCAATCACTGAACAACATTGAGACCCATCCCATGGGCAGCATCCTGTCCCTGACACTATTTTAATACTCAGTTATGTTTATAGACAGAAGCCTAGCATAACTGTTCACTGAGAGGCTTCACCCAGCAAATGATTGAAACAGGTGCATAAACCCTCATCCAAACATTGAACAGAGATCAGGTAGTTTAGTGTAAGAGTTGGAGGAAAGACTGAGGGACCTGAAGAGGATAGGAGCTTCACATCAAGACCAACAGAGTCAACTAACTTGAACCCTTCAGGGCTCCCAGACACTGAAATACCAACCAAAGAACAAGCATGAACTATGTCCCCAGCATATGTAGCAGAGGTGCAGCTTGATCTTCATATAGGTAATCCAACTACTGGAGTAGGGTTGTCTGTGAACATTTTGCCTGGATTCTGTTCCCCTAACTAGGTCACCTTGTCTGGCCACAGTGGAAGAGGATGTACCCAGTCCAGTACATGCTAGGGGAAGAATGATAGCCCCCTCCTCAGAGGAGAAGGGGAGGAGTAATTTGGGGAGATCTGTGTGAGGGTGTACTAGGAGAAGAGGGCGGCTGATATATAAATAAATAAGTAAAGTGATGATAAAAACCAAAAAGTAATAAAATAAATAAAATAAAAACTTCTCTCTATTTGGATACACACACACACACACACACACACACACACACACACACACACACACATATGCAAATATCAAGGTACAGCATTTCCAGAGAATGAATTGAGAATGTATTCTATTGTAGTAAAAGGTAGACTCAAGCAAGAAAGAACTGGAAGCAGCATAACCAGAAAACAGGAAGTGTGGTTCCATGTCCACAATCTAATTAAAATCACGTATATGATTTAGTTGTACTTCAAATGTTATTGAAAGACTCCATAAACCATTTTACTTTTCCATTTTTCTTAATTACTCTATCTATAAATAGAATACATTTATATTGAAAGTTAGGTTGATTCAATTCTCTGGAGCCACAGATAGCTGGTCAACATTTCTTTGTAACCCATTATTTAACATAATATGTATTAGAAAATAGATGCCTACTAAATATTGGTTAAATTCTTATGGGTTTATCAAATTAATTTATTGAATTTACAATATATTTTAAATATATCATTAATTATAGAAACACAAATATTTAAACTAATTTTAATTATCACTATGTATCCTTGATTTATCATGTATATTACTATATAAGCTGATCTACTACAATCACATATTTCATATTACTAATACTTTGAGAATCTCATTCAAAGTATTTTGATCATAATCAAGACCCAATTCTCCCTCTATTTCTAGATTGCTCCCTATCCCCACCTCCAATTCCATTCTTGTTCTTTTTTCTTAAATAATGCATTGACCCCAATTGTTCATATACCTGCATGTGGAACACACATTGGAGTGTGTTTAATTTAATCATAGCAACCCTTAGATAAAAATATCTCTCCCTCCCCCAAAAGTCATCTTATGTCCATAGCACCTCACTTAGAGATAGTGGGATCATTCTTTCCATCGTATACAAGAATGTTTAATAACTTAATCTTGTACAAATCTTGTAAAAGCTACTGCACAGATGTGAGTTCATGGATGTAGGCATCTAGTCATGTCCAAAAGACACTGTTTCACTCTGATCCTCCTCTCTTCAGTGTTGATATCTTTGCTTTGGGGATTGAGTATGATATTGATCCTTTATGCTTTGACTAGTTGTGAAATTCTGTGTTAGTCTCTATTGCATAAAGAAACCTCTTTCATGAGGTCTGAGAGCTAGAGTAGGATTTAGGCATAGAGATACTAATTTAGAAAACAATTTGATGCCATGTTCTTTTAGTATAATAGCTATAGGTTCATCCTTGTTTTTTAGGAACAATGGGTTCTTTAACAGAACCATCTTGTAGTACCAGTCATGTGTTTCCTCTTGTGGAGCAGGTCTTAGATCCAATCAGCAATCAGATGGCTATCTCCATAACTTTCATGTCAGTATTGAACCCATGGGAAAACATCTTGCTTTACTTGTCATTACTGTAATTCACAGGGTTCACAGATGAATGAGAATGTTGAAGACTTTCCCCCTAGAATCTCTAATGCTATGAAAGCTAGACGGCAGGATGTGTATTTGCGGTCAGTACCAAATTGATTTCTTCATATACTTTATCAGATGTATGTAGTGTCTTCAGCAATAATCTTACCATTAAATTATAACTAAATAACTAACTAATTAACTAATTGTCTTGGACAATGAAGATCATTGTTTTGAGGATCTCTGGGAACTACAACTTGAAAGGAGGTATTGCACACAAATAGCAAACTATAGCTTCTGGGATAAGCATAACACTTTGTGTAGGGTAATTCTAATTGAACTCTTTAATATGATATATGAAAAATATATCTTTAATACATATGTGATAAAATAATAGATTTTTAAAACCTCTTTGGTGGTAGTTACTCTTTTCTCTATCTCCTCTTCTGCGTCACCCTCCAACCTGTCTCTCCACCTAAATTCTGATCCCATTATTTTTCCCTTTCAATTCACATCATCTGTGTTTGATTATCATTCCTTCCATAAGATCTTTCTATGCTTTTCCAACAAGTGATACCTTTCTAGTTTTCTAGGCTCTACTGAAACTCTAAACTATACACACCAGGTTTGAGTTTGGATGCTACTTTTGTGCACACACATGTGCTCATGAGTGCATGTTTGTGTTGCAGTTTATAGGAGATGTTTGATTCTTAACACATTATCAGCCCCAAAGAAGAAACTTGTCAGTCTTGGTGGCAGGTATTTTAGCTACTTATTCAATTTGCCCTCATCACATATTTGAATTTTAGAGTTACATGCTAAGATATTTACATTATCTTTACAGAGTTCTTCTAGCCCTTCATGATGTACCAATTTCAACACATTTCTATTTCTCCTCATTAAAGCTAATTTATATGCAATAATTTGCTCATATAGATATAATCATCTACACAAGATCGGGAACCAAGTTATATTCTACTTGTATACACAATCCGGTGATGGATTAAGTGCAATTGCATGATAGCTTATTAAGGATTCACTGTCCCCAAATGGAAAACTACTTGATAATTGTGTGTGTAGAGCCAAACAAAAAAATCAGAGAGACATGAGTAACTATTCCTTTGTTTCTGTTTTTATATTTTAAGCTGTTTCTTTAATTAATGTGATTTTGGAGTTATGTCTCAAAAGGTAAAGAAGTGCCATGATTATGCAAATTAATATTTTAATATTCATGGTACAAATTAATGAGCATTACTAGATTATGTCTTAGTCTTATTTTATGTGGAATAAATAAATAATTCATCTGTGGGTTATTTACTTGGGTGAAAAAGAAAAACTTATGGAAACTCTCAGTTAAGACTTTGCACTAAGTTTGACCTTAATGTGAGCATTTCCCAGAAACCTCCCCATTGCCCTTAAGGATTCAAGCCTCTTTCACTTAAACATTACTCTTGTAATTTAATAGAGCTAGGGATAAGGAGTATACTAAATAAAAGCTTATTTGAAGTTTTAAAACCAATTGTTGAATGAGGCTACTTTGGAACAGCTCCCTAAGATACTTAGTCCAGATTCTTATGACACACATTAAAAAAAAATTCAGTTTCACTAATTAAATAATCTTTTAAATAACAAACTCTTAAAGGTTAAAAAAATCAGATATGCTTACCATCTAACTTCTTTGGGTTGTGTAGTTTTAGAGAATAAACCTAATCAGCTGATCATGCTGCTAAACAGAATTGAGGACAAAGACTGTCATAGCTTAAGCATCCTTCAATAATATTTATAATTTAGTTTATAACACATGTCTTTCCAAATAAATCCAACCAAACTTTTCATACTTTTCTCTTAGAAATATTCACTTACTATCAATATATTTACTCACAAGGTCTAGAATCATTTGGAAAGAAGCCTACAAGAGTAAGTGTGAGGGTTATTAGGGTCTGGGCATACCCATTGTCTTTATTACTTTAGTTGATATGGAAATACCCATCTTAACTGTGAGCTAAAATAAACTAGTATCAAGAAATGGGTCCAGTGCTATGACATTCTTGATAACTTGGTTCTTAGTCATTAGGATTAATTTTATTGAGGAATGAAGAAAAGTTCAGAAAATTGGAATAATTCTTTGGCAATGGAAATTTATGACAGGTAGTATAGAATAGACAGAAACTAACTAGCTATATATGTGGCTGGGGCCACTGATCCCTCCATGTGTGTTCTTGATTAGTGGCTTAGTCCCTGGGAGCTCTGGGAGATATGGTTGATTGATATTGTTCTTCTTCCTATGGGGTTACAGACCTGTTCTGATCCTTCAGTCTATTCTCTAACTTCTCCATTGGAGAACCTGTACTAATTCCAATGATTGGCTGCAAATGTCTGCCTCTGTATTTGTCAGGCTCTGGCAGAGCCTCTCAGGAGACAGCTATATCAGGTTCCTTTCAACAAGCACTTCTTAGCATCCACAATAGTATATGGGTTTGGTGACCATATAGGGAATGGATCCCCAGGTGGGACAGTCTCTGGATGGCCTTTCCTTCAGTCTCTGCTGTACACATTGTCTCCATATTTGCTCCTGTGAGTATTTTGTTCCCCTTTCTAAGAAGGATCAAAACACCTACACTTTGGTCTTCCTTCAGACAATCAATGGGAGGAGAGGCCCTTGGTCCTGTGAAGATTCGATGGATGCCCCAGTGTAGGTGAATTTAAGTGATGAGGCAGGAGTGGGTGGGTGAGTGGGGGAACACCCTCATAAAAGAGGGGGATGGAAGGGGATATTTGAAATGTATATAAAGAAAATATCCAATAGAAAACCATCAAAAAAAGGAGAATGCAAAAATAATATGAAATAAAATAAACCAACAACAAAGAAACAAATACAAATCTTTGGTACTGGACCAAAACTTCTTTGTCGTGATGAACAAAAAATAACTTTCAATATGTAAAAGCATTCAACAGATCTTATTGTTCGTAGGCCCTTTTTCTTCTTATTTTCACTTAGTGTGATACTTAATGCTTCCAAACCATCTTTAATAAAATAATTTTACCGCAGGGGGACGGGGAGAAACTATCCAGCTTAGAAGCCTGAGACTCCATCTGGCTTCAGTGATATAAGCACCACTTTTCTAAAACACTTGGGAGGCTATCGAAGTATACCTCATCTGAACCACTAATGGAACAGGGTTTTCCTCTTCTTAATCTTCAAACTTGAATTTGATTCATTCACATTCTCCTAATGTCTGGTTACATGGATGAAGTGGAAGTTTCTGGTTGTGTTATATGATGCAGCCTCACAGGGTGTCTTACTGAGGCATAGTCAAGTGATGTTTTACAGAGGGCAGACCAGTGAGAAACCACATGGATGTTTGGAGAAAGTATAAATAGGACTTAATGAACAGTAACAGGGAACTTGCATAGCTAGCCTTTTTGGCCTCACATTTTTGCTGTTTTCACTACATTGAGAAAGGCATGGTGAGAAATTCCCCTGGCATCCTGACTGGTTCTGGTTACTCCTGTGGACTCATGCTTGAATCAGCTTGAATCATGAAGGCCTAATATTTTATGCTGGATCATGTGGCTATTACTGATTCAAATTTGATACCCTGACACTACTGAACTAGACTGCTGGTATCCTGACAAACGGAGATTGGAATTGCCCCAAAGAACTAATTTTAAATAGGTCCACATCCCCTTGTCCTATTTACCATCTTTTCTTTTCTACCTTTGGATAGTGGACTAGAAGCATAGTGAGGATAGAAGTGTTTGAAAACCCTTATTAAAAGTATGTTGTTTATATCAGCAATAGTGTATAGGTTTGGTGTCTGCAGATGAAATGGATCCCTAGGTGGAAGAGTCACTGGATGGCCTTTCCTTCAATCTCTGTTCCACTCTTTGTCCCTGCATTTCCTTTTGACAGGAAGAATTCTGGATTAATAATTTGATGGTGGTCCCATCTCTCAACTGGGGGCTATGTCTATCTACTGGATATGGTCTCTATAGGTTCTCTCTCTACTCTTTTGGCTAATGTTGTCACCCTTGAGTATGGGGAATCTCTTGGGTCCTTGGCATCTGGGACTTTCTAGTGGTTACTCCCAGTTCCCCTTCCCCCACTGCTACACACATCTTTTCAAATTCCTGACCCTCTGTACTTCTCCCTCATCTCTGCCTCTCTCCCTCCCAGATCCTTCTCTCCCTCTACTTTGTAAGAACTTTTTCTTACGTCTTCTGAATAGGACTGAAACATCCAGTCTTTGTTTTTTCTTCTTGGAGTTCATATGGTCTGTGAATTATATCATGATCATTCCGAGGTTTGAGGTTTGTTTTTTTGTTTGTTTGTTTTTTGTTTTTTTTGTTTTGTTTTTGTCTTTGTTTTTTGCTAATATCCACTTATCAGTGAGTACATACCATGTTTGTTCTTTTGTGATTGGGTTACCTCACTCAGGATGATATTTTTTAGTTCCATTCATTTGTCTAAGAATTTCATGAAGTCATAGTTTTAATAGCTGAGTAGTACTCCATGGTATGAATGTACCACTGAAAGACCCCCAGAACTGGGGAGATCCTTACTCAAGTCTCAGGATGACGCGACCACCCAATAACTCACGAGAAACCGAATTTGCTGCAATCACATGAGGTTTATTTGGGATAGGCCGGTACCGGGGTCGATCTCGTGACCATGCTGGCCAGAGGAGTTTGACCTGAACACAAGAAGTGAGGGGTATTTAAAGGGAAAAACCACAAGCTGGGGGTGGGGAGAGGGTTAACAAGGAAATATAACATAAAAACAGTGGAAAATTTCAGAGGAACCCAACCCAAAATTTCTAGTCCCCAGCCCAGTTAGGGAGGGGAACATATTCATTCTAGGAATGTAATCTTCATTGACTGGTCGACAGGGTGGAGAGGCTCATAAGCCAGTAGACCTTCGTTCCTAGTTATGCCCTCATTGTGGATCAGTCAGGAAGGGCAGGTTTCAGGAACCAGAGCCCTGAGGCTCTGAGTTTGCCAAGTTCCTGGAACTGGCTACTCCAC
>NW_022196896.1:11200094-11216416 GCF_008632895.1 Mastomys coucha
ATAAAGGTGCCCTAAGAAATATTTCATTATAGCCAAACTAAATTGAACAATGTTTCCTGGCCCCCACAGTGTTCCAACTAATTCTAATCGGTGGTCAGTTGATTCTCCGTCTGGAATTTCAAAAGGATATCACCCATTCAGACTAATTGCCCCTGGCATTGTTAGGGAAATAATGAAGGGAATAGGGCATTGTAGTTTGCTGAGTGGTCTTCGACAATCCTAGGGCAAGTTTAACTAATATTGTTACCCTCCTGGTTTGAGGCCTGCCTTTCATAGCCACACCTCTCTGCCCATCTCCTGCTATTTGCCACACCTCCAACCTGGTTCCAGTTACATTAGGAAGCTCCACCTCCGCAGAGAAAAAAGGAAGTCGCTGATTGGACTGACGTGCTAACATACTTGGGGGTGTGGTTTTGCCTGACTTATTCTACCTGTTGGTGGGAACAAAGGATTCATAAAAAGGTTCAAGATGGCTGAGTATTCATGACTCCCGTCTAATTTTGTAAAGCAACCACATGGACAGGTATACCTGTGGCCACTCTATCTTTTCCCTTACTCTCTCTTGCTGCTGCGCTTCTTTCTAACTCTATATTTCCAGGTAACCCACTGTTTTAACGTTGCTGCTGGACAGCAACATATTCTCATTCTCAGTCACGTACTACAGCTGAACCACTCTAGGAATTAGCAAGAAAGAGACATGTCTCTATTAGCCCAGAAGATTAGCACAGTGGGTGTTTTTCTAAGGATGTGTGGGACCTTGAGCGAGTATGTGTGTGTGAGACAGTGTGCAGCAGCTAGCATTCAAGATTTGTGACTCAAGATTCTTCGAGCTTTGAGCCTCTACCCTCCTGGCTGGCACATCCACAGCCCCCCAGGACTCTGGCTGGGCCCATGCCCATGTGGGACAAGCATGCTTGGAGCCTATGGGTGCTGCACCAGTCCAGAGGAGATGGCTGCTGTTTTAGACCCAGTGTTTCAGGTGACCTCAGATGTACCTCGACTACTGAGCTGCCAGGTTTCTCTTTCTCTTTTGCAATGACTGTAAAAGCCTCATGCCATTTTTGAGAAATACACTCAGATCCCAAACTTCTTTATGTCGTTTCTGTTTGTCATGCGCCAAATTCCTTGCCCACCTGGTCAAAACTCTCATCACCCTGTGGAACAAGAGGTCCCTGAAGAAACCTAGTCCGTGGCAGATATTATCCCTCTATCAGATGTAGGATTGGTAAAGATCTTTTCCCAATTTGTTGGTTGCTCTTTTGTCCTATTGACAGTTTCCCTTGCCTTACAGAAGCTTTTCAATTTAATGAGGGCCCATTTGTCAATTGTTAATCTTAGAGCATGAGCCATTGGTGTTCTGTTCAGGAAATTTTTCCCTGTACCAATGTGTTCGAGGTTCTTTTCCACTTTCTCTTCTATTAAAATCAGAATATCCAATAGGTTTTATGTGGAGGTCCTTGATCCACTTGGACATGATCTTTGTACAAGAAGATAAGAATAGGTCAGTTTTCATTCGTCTACATGCTAACTGCCAGTTGAACAGGAACCAGGTATACTTGTCCCTGAGAAGCTCTAGCAGTGTCTGACCAATACAGAAGCAGATGCATTCAGGCAAACATCAGACTGAGTGTGGGGACAGCAATGGACAAGCTAGGGTAAGGACTGAAGGAGCTAAAGGGGCTTGCAACCCCATAAGAAGAACAATAATATCAACCAACCAGACCCGCCCCCCAGAGTTCCTAGGAACAAAACCACCAACCAAAGAGTACACATGGGTGCAACCATGGCACCAGCTGGATATGTAGCAGAGGATTGCCTTATCTAGCATCAATGGGAGGGGAGCCCTTTACTCCTGTGGAGACTTGATGACCCAACTTAGGGGAATGCTATGGCAGTGAAGCAGGAGTGGGTGGGTGGGTGAGGGGGTGAGCACCCTCCTAGAGGCAGGGGAGGGGGAAATGGATAAGGGGGTTGTGGAGGGTAGACTGGGAATTTACATTTGAAATGTAAATAAATAAAATAACTACATTTTTTTAAAAGTATGTTTAAAAAATCTAACCCTTCACAAAGGTTCCTGCCTAATTATTCTTGGATTATTTTTATGTACATGCTCAGAGATTTTTTTCTGTTGGCCAACTATTCCTGAGCATGAAATCTTTCCTTGAGTGTGGTGTGTAGCTACTTTCTAGTACTTGGCTACTTTGAGAGTTCTTTTTTTCTTCTACCTTTGAACCTCCTAAGACTAGGAAGGAGAAAAAAGATAGAGGAGAAAAGGGGCATTGCTATCATTAGCCTACTTCCTGTTGATTACGGTAGTCTAGTTCCTTGGGACAAATTTGATCTTCACCATTAGGATTATTAATTCCTTCTTGATTTTTCCTTGTGCAGGGCTACTTAACAAACACTAACCAACAGCAACCTATAACCAGCTAACAGCTCCCTAACACTTGATGCTGTAGGATTTACATACCGTCTGAAGAGTCTTCAAAATTCCAAACATCACAATCTCACAGAAACTATCTGTAACTGGAAAAATCACACCCCTATCTGAGCAATGGGCTGATCATAGTCAGCTGCTGCAGACAATCTGAGATAGCTACATATCCCTCACCTGGGATTAAAATGAAAATACATTGATACAATGTTTCTATGTTCTCAAAAAAACTGAGATTCTCACTATAGTGGTTAATGTACCTAGTGTCATTCAATTAAAGAAAAAAATGGTTTTCTCTCTCATAGCAGCTATAAATTGCAAATAGCTTATATGATCCTCCCATGTTAAACGTCCTGTGATTCATTATAGGATAATATACAATTGTTTAAAGATAGTCACTCACTAACAAAATTATACTAGCACATCTACTGGTTTTACAAGTTCACACTTACCCAGGAAGTAATGAGCTCCTTAGAGCAGGCCATGCAAGGAGCCGAAAGCACATGAGGCTTGAGTCCTTCCTGAAATCACTCTGAGGCCATTTCTACCTCCACACAGAGAACAGTACCAGGACTTAGAACTAGCATCTAACCACTAAACAATCCAGAAGTGAGTGCACCAGAACAGGAAGGTCAATTTCCTCCAGCAAGGCTGAGAGAGCAAGTGGAGGTATTCGTTTTCTCTGTGTGACATAGTTGGGCAGAGAGGGTTGATGTATCCAACATGTGGGAATAGGTCTTAAGCCAAGGTATGTGGGGATAGGATCTGTCTCTCACCAGAGAAAGTCATTAGTTTTACAGGGAAAGTGGTGGCTGCCACTGTCACTTTGGAGTCCCACATATTGACTAGCAAGAGTTGCCACAGGAAGCAGAAGTGTCACAACACAGGTGGTGGCCTGGTGTGGTCCATGAGCCTTTGGGAAAATGTACACTGCCCAGAGGTCAGCTGTGGCTGTGGCCTCTGGACATCTCATTCCCCCCCTTCAATTTTAGGACTTTTTCTCCTACCAACAAAACTTAGAGAAACTCATGGAGAGACACATGGGGAAACACAATCCTACAGAGAGATGTAAAGACAAAGAGTGGTGGCAACCACTCACTGATGCACCTGAACCCATGGATGAATGGATCCTGAGCACAGAATTTATGGTCAAGTCCAACCTTCATTTTTTGTGTCCTAGAGAGATGATGCTTTGAACCCTAAAGGTATTCAAACCAGGTGATTTTTTTTAGATTTACCTTTTCATTTTGCCTTTGTGTTACTGCATTAGGATGACCCTGCAGCACTTGGTAGACAGAATTATCAGAGAATTGTTCTGGGCCCAGAATATCCTGGGAATGGGAATAGAGAGTAAATAAAGGTGACATCAGATCGTCTGCTAAAAAGCTAGAGTGAGATTGGGAGATTGAATTTGAGGGAACTGCGGGAGAGGGGAAGATTTGCAGTTAACCTACATGTTTCCTAGGTGGTATGGTCTATAGGTTCCCAGAAACTATCTGCTGGGGTTGGGCAGGAACATAGCAATGAGTCATCAAGAGAAAGAATTTCAGAGGAGAAGATCTATTTGACCCACTGTATATGGGATTAGGAGGGAAGGGAGGTCACAGAAAGTGGTCTCCTGCAGGCCTAGTTATGAGACTGGGAGATTGGATTTGGAGAAGCTGAGAAAGAAGTGAAGATCTGCTGTTAGCCTACCTTCTTCATGGCTTCAATAGCCTGCCGCTTCCCAGGGAATGCCTGCTGGAGTTAGACTATGGGCTACAACAGTGAGTGTGGAGAGAGGAAGTTCTGGGGAGTAGAACAGTGTGATGCTCTGGAGATGGGGAATGGGAGGAAGGAGAGGCCGAAGAATACAGTCTGCTACAGATCTGTGGAGATTGGAGGACTAAACTTAGAGGTGCATGAGGGGAGAATTCTGTAATTAGGCTATCTGCTTTTCCCCAGAAGGAGTGAACCCATCCATTTTTATATCGATGCATGTCGCGACCACCTGCCAGCAGGAAGGACGACGATGACAACAGCAGGATTCTTCTCAACCACACTTTATTAGGAGCGCCCAAGTTTGAAGCGAGAGAAGGACCCCGCTTTCTGGAGCAGTTGGCTTATAAACCCTATTGTGTGGATGTGTCAATGCCTGATTGGCTCAGCAGTGTCTGCTGTCCACTGCATCACCCATTTGGAGAGGGTGCAGCAGGAAAGGCAAGCATATGCAGGTGTGCAGAGTAAACATGCCTATGTGGCTGGCGTTGCACAGATGTACGGAGTTTACGTGGCTGGTGTTGGCCAGCGCCCAACAGTGCCCAACAGATGCATGTTTTGAATTTTGTGCACTACTGCTGTAAATAATAGCCTAAGTCACTAAATTAACTGCTAAGACCTACCTAAGTACTTTTTTGTGGATTTATGTAGCTATAGTCACAAATTAATTCCTTCCCTATAACAGCTCTTTTACATTATTATTATTGTAAACACCACTTTTTTGAATAAGGAAGCAGAGTGGGTAGATTAGCTAATGATATAACTTCTTGAGCTACACTTGATATTATAATTAGCCAGTCCTACAGTGACCTTGATACACACTCTCCTACTTATGATTATACTTTTATCAAATCTACTACAAATATCTCAGAACCTTTCACTGCAAATAAAATACAAAATTCTTAAACTGTCAAAATGTGAATTCTTACTACATTTGTTCATTTTCTAATTATGCAAGTTTTTCCTTGTAGCATAATGGGTAATCCATCACCTCCATAGAACTATGGAAGCCAGACTTCAACTAAGACTAAAGAAACAGATCTCCATGCCTAGTACTAGACACTGAGCAACCAGGAGTGCCCTTATGTGTGTGTCTACCATTTATTGAGCAAAAATCGCATTGCTAGAAGTTACATGAGCCTCTATCTCATATAATTGTCAGCTGAACACCTGTCAATCTTGACCGCCCTTCAGTCACAGGGCAGGAGTGGTTAGCCTAGAAACTGGATGAGGAACTGTTTACTCTGACCACAGCACTATTCTAACTATTCTAGAATGGAGACCTCAGAAGTCTATGTTGCTATTTCTGTCAAGCGCATCTGTCTGTTTCATGCAGTAAACTAAATAAACTTTCATTCTATTAGTAACATAAAGGGTAAATTCATCCAAGACCCATAAAACTTTACTCCATCACATAGGTGGTACATCAATCACACTTATATTGTTTATATGAAGTTTATAAATTGCTGTTACCTCTCCGAGCCTCAATTTCTCTATTTATCAAGTAGAAATGATAATCACTGAACTGACTTAGGGTTGTGGTGAGGAATTTATTAGAAAGTGTATGTAAACCACTCGTCAAGGTGACGCTAGGTGGAGTTAGTGATTACTTGTTAATGATTGTTGCCAAGCCTAAAGAAATAATGAGTCAACTTTGGATTCAGCCTCCTTGTACTGGCCTATAAATGAGTACCAAATTGCCTTAATTACTTCATTAAAATAAACAATTAAAGAGATTTTACATTAATAAAGTTAAATTTTCAGCTGATGTTAAAAACATTAATTTAAATTGTATTGTACACAGTATTGATGACTCCAAGTTAACCATAACAAGCATCATGCCAACTATCGTTAAGAACGGCCATTAGTATATAAGGTGGCATTGATACCAGAGTACCTACACATCAGAGCCTATGTCACCCATAGTGACCAGAAGAAATAATACTTCTGAGATAGTCTATATTTTGCATAAGACATTATAAAAGCAAATGTAATTATTATAAATGCATTTATAAATCTGAAATTCTTAGTGAATAGTAAATATAAATGTTATGCATAAATGAATCTTACATATAAAAATCAAATCTGTAAAGGGAATGCTTAAGCTTAAAAGTTCTAAATAAAAGATAAATTTCTTATATAAATATTCCTCATATGAAATATAACTTTAAATATGATATGATTAATTCTAATGGGATTTTTTAAAATTTTCAAATAGTTATAGCAAGCAAAAAAACATTCTTAATTTTAAATCTTACTTTTTCATCACATTAATCATCTCATCATGGATGATGTTTGGAGACTGATACATGAATTCACTATTCCCCCAGATTGCTCAGTTTTATAAACACTTCAATGAGTTCTCATGACAAACATACTCTTGGCAAGTCACAATCTACACCTTTTTCTAGGGTTGAAAATACATTTCTATATAAAATAATACTTTCTAAATATAATCACCATGTGACTGAATTGGATGTAAATTAATTTAGTCTAAAAGTAATTTCCAGATTTTACTTAGGTGTGATGTTTTTGTTATGATCGCATTTTTCGAAGTGTCATTATGAAAATAGAATCTTGACTTTTATACAGAACACTCAAAAAAAGATCTATTTTGACAATGGTGCGTAGTTCAGAGACATTTCTCCATCCCTGTCCAGTACAGTAAACAGCAGTCTGAAAAACTCACTTTCCACTTCAGGACTTCCATTCAGGCAAATCTCTAATTCAGTGTGTTAAAAAAGAATTTCAGTGTAAGCCAATAAGAAGCATAGTTCATGGCTGGAGAGATGGCTCAGACGTTAAAGGCTAGGCTCACAACCAAAAATATAAGAGTTCAGTTCCCAGCACCCACGGCTGTCTCCCCAGGCACTAAATAAGTAAATAAATAAATAAAAATTTAAAAAAGCATTTAACATAGGTTTTTAACATAGGGGTTCATGGAAAGAGAGATAATCAGGGGAAGTAAGGAACCCAGTGACTTACGGGGTATTCCAGGAAGAACCACAATAAAGTGTCTTTATACTGTCTTTATGTAGAATTTGGATATCTTTTAAGTTACATATGTAAAAGTTGTTAAGACCTCTTTTTAAAAAGATGGCTCAAAGAGAAAACAGGTTAAAACCAGTGAAAACGTTTAAACAATTTTCTTTCGTAAACATAGTTTTAAGGTATGCATAGTATACCTTAAAGTTTTTAGCTTTGTTGAGGGCTTCTTTAAAAGTTCTCAGCATTTCTATACCCACCTTAACTCTGAATAACAAAGTGGAGCCTGGATATTTATTAATAAGCTTCTTGCACTTTAGCTGGGCAGGGTTCACATTTACTCTAACCCCAAAGTGTTCTTAGAAAAAAATTCTGCCCCCAATGATATTTACAAATAGCAAGGTTTGGAGGTCTCTCACAGAGAACCTTCATGCCCTTCAGTTTTTCAGGTTCTCTTCCTTACAGCTCATGGATCTTACCTTTTGACCTTTGGTATTATAATTTCTTCTGGATAAGGGTGTTCCATAACTTTTCCTAGAGATGTGTTATAATTACTTTTCTTGGTGCCGTGAAAAATACTGATGAAAGCACCTGAGAGAGAAAAGCTTTACTTTTGCTCATGGTTTGAGGGCACCATAAATTATGGCAAGGAAGATTCAAGCTTGATGCTTCTGGTTTTAATGAATGTGATCACAGGAAGCAGAGGGAGGGAGATCTCCACTGGCACTCAGATGCCTTTCTCATTATGTGTATTACTGTATCCCAGCCTATGAAATGATGCTTTCCACATTTAGAGCGAATCTTCCCTTTTCAATTAACCAAGATTATAACCCTTAAAGACATGCTTAAAGTTGTATTGTTCTCGAGAATTCGAACTCCACAGAATTCAAAAAAGCTGAAGGGTTCAAGTGAGGATGCATCAGTTTCACTTGAAGGAGAAGAAAACAACCACAATGGAGGAGGGAGGAAGGGAGGGAGGGAGGGAGGGACCTGAGAGGGAAAGTGGATGACAAAGGGGGTGGGTAAGGAACATGATCTGGCAGAAAAGGACTCAAGGCCCGAGGGCCAGCAGAAAGAATATAAATAGGCAACCTCTGGGGTTGGGAGGTTGGGGGCGGGGAACATCCAGAATATACCAGAGATCTGAGAGGTGAGAGACTATCAGGTCTCAAAGGTAAGGACCTCAGATGAAATGCCCTACAGTGAGAAGAGGGTACTTGTAGAGTCCACCTCCAGCAGAAAGACAGGGCAGCAAGTGAGCGAGGGGAGGTATCCCACAATTAGAAGTATGACCCATAATTGTTCCTGTCTGAAAGAACTGCAAGGATTGAAATGGAGAGGAGCCTGAGGAAAAGGAGGTCCAGTGACAGGTCCAAAGTGGGATCCAGCTCAAGAAGAAGTCCTAATGCCTCACACTATTACTGAGGCTATGGAGTGCTCACAAAAAGGGACCTATCCTGACTGACCTCTGAAAGACGCAATAAGCAGCTGGAAGAGTCAGATGAACATATTTGTTCCCAACCAATGGACAGCAGCTGCTGACCACTATGGTTGAATTAGGGGAAAGCTGGAAAAGTTGAGGAGGAGGGCAACCCTGCAGGAGGACCAGCAGTCTCAATTAATCTGGACCCCTGAGATCTCTAATACACTGGACCACTAACCAGGAAACATATACCAGGTGGTATGAGGCCCCCAACACATATGCAGCAGAGGACTGCAGGTTCTGGGTTTAGTCAGAGAAAATGCATCTAACCCTCAAGAGTCTGGTGAGTTTAGAGGTCTGCTGGGGTGGGAGGTGGGGAGTGGGATATCATGTTCATGGAGACAGGAGGGCGGTGAGGAGATGTGGGATGTCGAACAGTGGGAAAGTGGACCAGGAGGGGAATAAAATCTGTAGTTTTAAATAAATAAATAAATAAATAAATAAATAAATAAATAAATAAATAGAAAGTCTTGAATAAGAAAATGTCTATTCAACCTAGTACAGACACAGATGGTAGGCCAAGGAGAGAATGAAAGAAAGAAAGGTCTACGAAGCAATGAGTTTCTTGGAGTAACTTGACAGCAGCAGCATGGCTATGGGTTAGTTAAAAGTGATAAATGACTCAATGGTAGTTACATCACAATATGTCCACTTCCACACTGGTGATGATGCACAAAGCTTTATCTTTGCAGTTTCCTGCCCAGCATCAGTCAACTCTGAAGAGTGTTTTCTTTGCTATCAATTGTTTATTACTTTTAGAACTTTGGGAAGGAAGGCATTTTGTGAATTTTGTCACTTTCTGAACTTCTTAATGGTTTATGTCACTGGCTTACTCAATCTATAAGCCAGCTTTCTTCCTTAAAGAGGACAAATTTCAGAGAACAATAGAAGCTTCTATTCACAGCAGATAGTGACACAGGTACCTATAACTATTCTAGATTCAGAAAATAAGAAACTGCAGAATACTCAGCCTTAAATGGAAGCTATCTATTGTACTTCTTCCTTTCAAGACTCAGAAATTGTTACAGAAGTGGGGATGTAATCAGTTTAAGAGTCAGAGGTGATAGATAATAACTCTAAGCAAACAATGACTTCTTGACAGAGCACAGCAGCTGGAACTATAAACTCATGGGAGTTGTTTCAGCACATACAAGACCTTTGATAACACCAGCCTGAAGCCCAGTGTGGAGATCAGTGGAACATGAAATCTTACTGCTAACCATGGAACTATGGACAACTGAGCAAGCGGGAGAAAAATAAGACACTTTTCTCTAATATTGCAGCCCTTTGGGCAGCACAAATTTGTCTTGAAGATTGTTGTAAAGGATAAAAAGTGTGGTGAGTAGAGAAGACAGACAAATCTGGGAAGAATTGGACAACAGAGGTGCTACAGTCAAAATATATTGTAGAAAACTCTCAAAGGACTAATATGGATCAAATATATTAATTGATATTATATTGTTTATTTTTAATCATTGAGTCAAAACCCTTATGCTTATATTTAAAATGACATTTTAGCTAACATTTTAGAATAAGATTTAACATATTCAATACTTGATAAATGTTTAAACTACATGAATAAAAAGTAATAAAAACAATAAAAGACAATCAATTTTATTAATCATAGTACTAAGTGAAAATTCTGACAAACTTAAAACAATCAAGAAAGAACTAGCAAATCATCTAAATAAAAATTGAATTCCTTCCCATATTCAATCACCAAACCCAGACCTATTGTGAATTCCAGCAAGTTCTGGCTGACAGGATCCTAATATAGCTGTCTCCTGAAAGGCTCTGTCAGTGCCTGACTAATACAGAACTAGAGGCTCACAGCCATCCATAGGACTGAGCACAGGGTCTCCAATGAAGGAGCTAGAGAAAGGACCCAAGGAGCTGAAGGACTTACAGTCCCTTAGGACGAACAACAATATGAGGAGAGGGTGGGTTGGTGAGCAGGGCAGTGGGGAAGGAACAAGGGTTTTGTTGGAAGAGGAAACTGGGAATCATTTCCCAGGGGATATCATTTGAAATGTAAATAAAGAAAATATCTAATAAAATACCCAATTCCTAATTACTTTTTAACATATTTAGTAAACATATTGTGTAAAGTAAAAACAGCATACAAAAATAGGTTTTAACTCATGTTTAAAAAAATTGTTAGAGTGAAACTTGTAATTTTTTAAATTATATATATATATATTTAAGTTTCTTCTTTGAGAATGCCATACATATATCTAATACAATCTCCTTCCTCTCATCCCACATCTGCTGTTATCTCCCTCCTTATCCCTGTCAATATTCCCCTCCTCCCTACAAGTTCATTTCTCATAGTCTTGCCTTTTCATTTTGGTGTTTTTGTGACCCATTAAGTTTAACCACAGTTATCTTGTGAAATTTTGTCCACCAGAGCCTGGTTAGTTAGGCTAATCAGTGGGTACACAAATGCAGAACAGGCCTCCCCTCTCCCAGCATCCATCAGTAGCCATAGTTTAACAGAGGTAGGTGGTGCCAGTGAGCTGGTTCCCATCCATAGTTGACTGGTGACAGGTGCAGTCTTATGTAGGCCACTTCAAATGATACTAGGAGGGGAAGCATATTGTTGCTTGCACAACTGCATCAAAGCACAGATTCTTTTTTTTTAATTAATTAATTAATTAATTTTTATTAGATATTTTCTTTATTTACATTTCAAGTGATATCTCTTCTCCTTGTCACCCCTCCAAAAAACAAAAACAAAAATAAAAACAAAAACAAAAAACAAAAAACAAACCCTGTTTCCTCTCCCATCCCCCTGCTCACCAACCCAACTTTTCCCGATTCCTGGCCCTGGCATTCCCCTACACTGGGGCATAGAGCCTTCACAGGACCAAGAGCTTCCCCTCCCACTGATGACAAACTAGGCCATCCTCTGCTATACATATGTTGCTGGAGCCATGAATTCCACCATGTGTGCTCTGTGTTTGGTGGTTTAGTCCCTGGGAATTCTGAGGGTACTAGTTAGTTCATATTGTTGTTTGTCCTAAGGGACTGCAAACCCTTCAGCTCCTTGGGTCCTTTCTCTAGCTCCTTCATTAGGGACCCTGTACTCAGTACAATGGATGGTTGTGAGTCCCTACTTCTGTATTAGTTAGGTACTATCAGAGCCTCTCAGGAGCCTATATGAGGCTCCTGTCAGCCAGCACTTGCTGACATCCTCAGTAGTGTCTGGGTTTGATGATTGAATATGGAAAGGATTCCTAGGTGAAGCAGTCTCTGGATTGTCCTTCTTTCAGTCTCTACTCCATACTTTGTCACTGCAACTCCTTCGATGGGTATTTTTTCCCCCTTCTAAGAAGGATCGAAGTATCCACATTTTGGTCTTCCTTCTTCTTGAGTTTCTTGTGGTTTGTGGATTGTATTTTGAATATTCTGAGCTTCTGGACTGATATCCACTTATCAGAAAGTGCAGGCACTCTTTTGTGATTGGGTTACCTCACTCAGGATGATATTCTCCAGATCCATCAATTTCCCTAAAAATTTCATAAATTCATTGTTTTTAATAGCTGAGTAGTACTCCATTGTGTAGATTTACCACATTTTCTGTATCCATTCCTCTGTTGAGGGACATCTGGATTGTTTCTAGCTTCTGGTTATTATAAATAAGGCTGCTATGAACATAGTGGAATATGTGTCCTTATTACATGTTGGAGCATCTTCTGGGTATATGCCCAGGAGTGGTATAGCTGGGTCCTCTGATAATTACTATGTCCAATTTCCTGAGGAACCACTAACTGATTTCCAGATTGGTTGTACCCGCTTGAAACCTCACCAGCAATGAAGGAGTGTTCCTCTTTCTCCACAACCTCACCAGCATCCAAAGCACAGATTCTTAGGAAAAAGTCAAATGCAGAGCCAGAAGCCATAAATACCTGGGAAGAGATCTCAGACAAATCTGTCAGAGAAGTGATCAAAAATGTAGTGGTCCTTGGGCCTGAAACAACTCTCAGCTCAGCAGATGAGAGCAAGAGTTGCTCTTACAGAGGACTCTGGTTGGATTCCCAGGACCACATGGCAGCTTACAACCATCTGTAACTCCAGTTCAAGTGGATTTGATGTCTTCTTGCTGCTTTCTGGCTCGTTCCTCATGGCTTGCTCAGTCTGCTTTCTTATGGATCCCAGGACCACCAGCCCTGGATAGAACCACCCACAATGGGCTAGGCCCTTCCACATTAATCACTAATTAAGAACATGTTCTACCATCTTGCCTAATGTCAGGTTTTACAGAGGAATTTTTTTTCAATTGAGACTCCCTTGTCTCTGATCTCAAGCATGTGTCAAATTGACACACAATCAGCCAGTACTATGTTGTTCCTATGACACCATGGCTAGAAAGAAGCACTTTACCCCACTTCCTTTAGAAAAGATTTATTTATTTCACTATTTTATGTGTATGAGTGTTTTGTCTGCATTTATGTATACCTACCACATGAGTGTGTGGTGCCTGAGCAGGTTGGAACTTGTAATTTTTAAGTGCTCAGTTGATTCTACACATTCTTGACACAATTATTATTCTGAATTTCTTATATATGGCAAGAGTTGCTATAATTGTTATAGGTGTTAATGCATTCAACCATTCAAAATGCCAAAATATTTTGTAAATATTTGATTGCATTTCTTGGTAGTTCTATATTTAGAAATTGGTTCTTTTCACCAACCTATGACCTTGGCTTATAAAATTGAGAGAGAAGCATTGCTCGAAATTTCTTAACAATTCTAAATGTTTGAGAACATGTACAATAAGAAAAAAATGAAAATACAGAATCTTTATGCAATATTCATATAAAAACATTTTCAGGAAGAAAAATATAAATTAAAGAGACGTTATCAACTTCTCTCCCTTAGTAAAAAATACCACGGGCTAAGAATCAGGTTTAGTTGTCTGTTCCTTTTGTGCACATAACAGATTTTTAAGTACTAGGCATGAGGTTGGTAGGGTACACTTTACCAAGTTGATCTCTATTATGCTTTTGTTTGCTTTCATTTCTTTTTTATTGAACTAGAATGAAGAATGTTCAGTTCCCTGACCTCTTGGGCTTGGTGACACTTCTGTCTTTAAAAAATTAATTGAGGAATCAAAGGCTGAATCAGCTTTCTTACCAGAAATTTTCTTGTTCTTTAGAAAGTTAACTTCTTTATTCTCATTACCAATGTCATTTACCTTGTCAGCAGTATTTTCAACATTATCTATTATTTCTAGCATATTGTCAACTGGAGGGAGTGGGACCCTTTCTAAAGATCCCAATAGCAGGGTCAATCAGAGTTGCAGAATCAGGGTCTCAGGACCCTAAATAAGGTTTAAGAGAGACACAACCAGAAACTAGAGATGTATTGTCAGGTATGTTGGGAACAAATAGGTCAATATTTGTGGACAGAAACTTTAACAAGTAGTATACATTAAGGCTACAAGCACTGATATCAGTCTTCAAAACTGGCTACAGAAACTATTTCTGATAAATTCCAATAACTTTTTATGTATTAATAGACATAGTATACTTCATAAATATCATAAGCTAGTAACCATAATTCAGATTTACAGAATGATACACCGTCAGATCCTATGGGGAAGACTACCTGGGAGAATGGGGAACTTTAAATCTTTCTAGTTTAGTTGTCTGTGTGGGAAATTCTCCTATTATCTGTGAATCTCTGACAGAACTACACATTGTTTGCAAGCTCTTTAACCGGATAAGACTTAGTATCTGTGTGATACACTTCAGTTTTCTGGCATAGAATTCTGGTTCTACTTGCAAGACTATCATCAAAATTGATAAAGGCTTGTTATATAACTCATATTTAAGTTTTTTTATTAATCATTTTAATTAATATAGAAAATAAAGTTTCATTACAATATTTTATACATAGAGATAATCTTAGTTTAACTTCACCTTTTAAATATTTTACTCTTTCATTTGTAGTTGTATCAAAGTTAGTAATTGATCCAGTAGTCTGTCTTTAGACAGTTCTATAAACTTAGTGTTCTATAACAATTTTTTCTTCATATTTAAAGAAGAGTTAACATGAAACAAGTAAAGGAGGAAAATATGAATACATTGGGGCTATATTATACTCATTAAAAGTCATATTTTTCTTCAATCCCTAATTTTTAATTTATGTTTTGAGAATTTCATGCATAAATAAAGATAAACATCATTTCCTCAGTATCTCTCCTATGGCTGCTTTTCTGATGTCTCCACATTTCATTGCCAATTTATAACCTTTAATTATGTGTATAGATACATATATATATTATAAAAATAAATTATACTACATATATTTTTGTGAATATATTTATTGCCATTCCTATATAGTTTGTTTAAATTTGAACATGATATTGAATAACCTATCAAGAAAGTTGTTCTTGAGGAAGACTCATTCTCCCACTGTGACCAGCCAGTGTTTTCCTATATCCCTTACAACATTTTGAAATTTCTCCCATACATGTTAGTATGTTAACTAGTGTTGCCATTGTGTCAATATTGTTTAGGTAATCATATTTTTTGAGATTTAATGATTGTAGATTCCCTGACATATACAGAAGACAATATCTCAGAGCAGATGTTCTAAATGGCTCTTTAAATTCTTCCACTTCCTTTTCCTCAATGATCAAATTGCAAATCAAAGGCTGTAATATATAAATATAGATATAGATATGTAGATATGTATATGTGTAGGTATATAGATATGTATGTGTGCATATATGTATATTTGCGTATTTGTGTATATGTGTATATATGTATATATTTACATTTGTATATATATTTGTATATATGTATATGTGTATATTTATATATGCACAAGTGTATATGCATATAATGTATATATGTATGTATATATCTATATGCATATATATGTGTATATATTTATATTTCTTAATTTGTAAATATAACTTTCTTTATCTCATATAAAATTGCTCATATGTACATATGTATACATGCATGCATATATGTGTGTACTTTTTCTGTGCTGTTCAAAGGATTTGGATAACCAATGAATGTGCACTTAAATAGAAGAGAGGATTTTTATCACTCTTAGAATTGGTCAGTTGCTTGTAGTATTTTTTGTAAGGTTGAGCCCCACTGGGTCTTAGATATTCACTATATCATGCCTATTATTGTCCTTGTCCAGCTCATATTTGGGCAGTCGTATTGGTGAGACTTTTGGGTAGAGTTCCTGACATTCTTGCAAGACATATCTCACAGCAAACTCTGTCTTGCTCTGGCTTTATAATCTTTCTGCACCCTCTTCTTTAAGGATCCCATTTAAGAACTGTGTCGTATCTATATCTTTTTTTTTTTAGCTTTTAAAAATATTTATTTTCTTTCTTTTCTTTTCTTTTTTTTAATAAGATATTTTCTTTATTTACATGTAAATTTCTTCATTCCCACTTTCCCCTCCAAAAAACAAAAAAACAAACAAAAACAACAGAAACAAAGTCCTGTTGCCTCCCCCTTCCCCATGCCTGCCACCCCGCTCTCTCCCACTTTCTGGCCCTGGCATTCCCCTACACTGGGGCACTGAACCTTCACAGGGCCGAGGTCATCTCCTCCTATTGATCGAATTTGCAATCCTCTACTATACACATGCTACCTGAACAATCAGACCCCTCCATGTACAGTCTTTGGT
>NW_022196896.1:11217438-11271564 GCF_008632895.1 Mastomys coucha
TGACTAAGGATGTTGAACATTTCTTTAGGTGCTTCTCAGCCATTTGGTGTTCCTCAATTGAGAATTCTATCTTTTGGGAATGAGTTCCACAACTTTGCATTTTCATTGATTGTCAGTTTTATTTATTGCCTCAATGTGTTGACAAGAGAATTTTTCCTGAAGGGTGAGAACTACCCTTATCTGTAGGTATAAGGACAGATAGAATGTATTTAAGGATTATGTTGATTTGGTAAAGTGATGGTGTTTGGTTTTTTTCTAAGATAGATAGTTTTCACTAATACTGAGTATTTAACTAGGTTTCCAGTACCAGACATGATTTCACTCTTTTTGAGCAGCTATTATGTCCAATTAGAGAGCATTGTTTAGCTCTCAGTTATGTCACTACTGAATCCTTAAGGTTATCTTACCATGATGATCAGTGTCACAATTGTCAGAGCAGCATAGGACTATTGGTTTTTTCATTCTTTTGCAAGCTTTTATGCTTTATATGCATATATTTTATGCAACCTTGTAGATATATAGATATTATAAAGCTAGTCTTCATTACTTTAGTATTACCAGATAGTTTTAATGTAACTTAAATTATAACCATGCATCCCCTAGTATGCCTTTGTTTTATATTAATCAACAATTACTTTGACTTCAGATTTTTATCTGTACAACCTCTTTGCATCTGCCTTCTCATTCTGCCTCTTTTGTACCCCATTTCTTGAAATAAGTCTCAAAGTAATGCATCATTTATAAATAGAAAATGAAATGACAACCTAGAAAACAATGTGTGACCTTTAGGTTTGAAACCCACAAAGAAACAACAAATATAGAATTACACTGAGACAGAGAAGTTACAGGCATAATAAGGAGCCATTTACCTGATTGGGCAAAATTATATGCTTCCCCCACAAGAGTGAGACTACTGAAGAAGGAGGAATAATTTCAGCATTAGTAAAGATTAGCAAAAATTTTTTAATGAAATTAGAGCCAGCCATCTCAAAAGATGATTATTTGGGGGTAAATGGTAAAATATTTGAGGGAGAGGTAGGTAGATAGATGAATAGATAGATGATAGATAGATAGATAGATAGATAGATAGATAGATAGATAGATAGAATTTAATGAATTACTAAAAATCAGGTTGACCCCATGAGTTAGCTTTTTCACTTAGCTAAATCAAGTAAACTTTAAACAAAGCAAGGTATATATTTAAGTAGGTGAATGATATAAAATAAGAAATATTTAAATTACCCTCTTAACTGTTCCCAAAACCAGCACATGCAAACACCTCTCACTCCCACCCCCTGCCCCCCCAAGTTTATATGGCAATGGGATATATACAATGTGACTCTAGCAAAGCAGGAAGAAAAAAATGTAGTTTAAATAGACTCTTCAAGTTGTTTCATCAGTTTGTGTCTTTGACTTCATCATTGAGAAATGGTGTTCTATTTACATTTGCAAAACTCACAATTTGTCTGATGGAAGATTGCTTGTAAGAGGAGTCCAACTGAACTTATTCTTTCAAAGCTTTGAAAGACAATTCATAGTAAAATGCTCAGTTAGAATATTGTAAGTATCCTAAACGGAACAATCTCTCTGGCATTGTAACACTTTTTGAGGTCTAGATTGCATTCAGAAATGAGTTTTCTGAAAAGGGCACAAAATTATCCTGCAGCTTCATGGTTTATTCATTTTATTTTGATAGACTACAGTGGCTTTCTAATGTTTTCTGTATTTAAACTGACAAAAGTGTGCTGGGGAAAATTATGGCTTATTCATTCACATTTGCTCATGCAAACTTGGGGAAATTCAAATTAAACTAAGATGGAAATAGGAAAATTTCTAATCTCCCTACAGCTAGCTTCATGAATGTGTCCCAAACCAATCACACATAGAAAGTAATAGTCACTTGTACTTTCCACTTATGTCAAATGTGTCAAACATAATTTCTACAAGTTCTGATGATGGTGGTGGAGGTGATGATGATGATGATGATGATGATGATGATGATGATGATTATGATGATTGTTTTGCTGGCATGTACATGCATATTGCAAGCATAGGCCAGAAGAGGGCATTGGATACACTAAACTTGGAGTTAGAGACTCCAGTTGTGAGACATCATATGGATGCTAAACCTCAAATTTGGATCTTCCAGAAGAGCAGCTAATTAATACTCATAACTACCAGTCATTTTTCTAGTCCCCATATTAGATGTTTGAGCTCATGGAAATTACATGATTTTTTTAATCCTCATTAGTTTTATTTTCATTAATTTCATGCAACCTATGATTATCTAAATATTTCCACCTGAAAGTGCATGGTTTTTTTTTCCCATTTTTTTAAAACATGTATTTGCAGGCACTGCTGAAATACAAATGTGGTATGTGTTGTTACTTGTCTCATGAACTCTATCCTCTCTGCCTCCAACACGTCAGCCAAGAGGGTGGTCACAGGGAAAGCCTCTTCTACCCCTCTCCCCTCTCTTTGTATTGAAGGGGTATTTGCTAAATCTAGAAAAATAGACTTTGAAACAATTAGAATAAATGACATTTCAGAAATATAACTAATGGAGACAGTGTTAACAGTTCTTTCATTTTTCTTCCTTGCTATTTGTGATACAGTATGCTAAGTAGAACTAGAGATTTCTGAGTGTGATGAATCAAGTCATGGATGGTGCTTGACTTCCTGTGTGCAACACAATCATCTTACCTTTGTGAGAATGAGTATGAACCTCTATGTGAAAGGTAAATTCATTTCAAATAATTTAATAATTTTATTTCATTCAAGCCAAGCTAGGCTAGAGTTGCTTCTGCCTGTGGAATATAATTCCAAGCAGAGTTTTAAGGTGTGCTATCAAGCTATATTTATATATTATTTTTATTTAAGAAGTAAGCCATTGTTCTCCAAACAGTCTGATCCCAAACATCTTGTAATAGGACCCAGCCTAGTGAGTTCATCTAACTGTGCACTCTATGTACCCTTGCCAGTCTCCAGAGCTAGCCTAGGTCCCATAACAAATACCCAGGCCTAGTTTGGCTAACTCCATCATGCTTCTCCCAACCTCCGGTCTTGAACCAAGACACATATTCTACAAGCTATTCTAGCTCTACAAGCTATTCCACCTAACTTCATCTATTTCACACCCTACCGACCTTCAGGCATGCATGATCCATTACACATACTCTCTGCTCTTGCTCAGGCTATTGAGTCACAGAATCTATAACAGAACTCCACATCACCAGGTCTCATCACAGAAAAATACAAAAATTGTGAAAGACCAAGAGATAATTCACACTCATTCATATAAAAATATAATAAGTAACCTAGTTGAGTACCATGACACAGAATTTCAAAACATAATCATAAACATTATAAAAAGTATTATAAAGAAGACATAAACAGCAGCTCAAATAAATGAAGATAGATTTGACTCACAGAAACAGGAATGCATAAAAGCAATAAATAAAACACTTTAAAAAAAGAGCTTACTTATGCACAGACTAAGACTTAGGTCCTATAAGGCTTTCAAAGAACATCAGAAAATCCTTCATTTATTCCTTTTTAATTAGAAAAACAAAAGGAAAAATTCCAAATTTCTTTTATTAAGCCAGAGTTACTATAGTACTAAAACCAACCATATAAGCACACAACACACACACACACTCACACACACATACACACACAGATCCACAAATATATATGTGCCAATATCTATCATTAACATAGATTCAAAATTCTTCCAAAAAGTTCTTGCAATGTCCTATATTTAAAAGATGACCTATCATGACCAAATAGGCTTTACTGCAGAGATATAGGACCATAGCCAAGTCAATAAATGTGATAAATCATATTAGCAGACTTAAAGACAAAAATTACATGATAATATCAATAGATGCACAAAACACTTTAATAAATTTCAACATGTCTTCATGGTGAAACTATTTCAATACATGTGCAAAAATTTTTAAAAATTCTAACATGTCTTCATGATTAATGTATCAGAGAGTGTCATGTATGACAACCCCAGAGCCAATATTATACTAGAAGCAAGCGCATTAAAACCAGGAGCAATACTGGACTGTCCAGTAACCTAGCTCATTTCCAATATAATGTTGAATCAATATCTATAATACTCATGCAAAGGGGAAAGGAATTAAAGTAGTATACATAGATAGGAATATCAAATTAGTCATATTTGCAGATAGTAAGGTAATATACATTAGAGATTCTAAAAATTCCCTAACCCTAACCCTAACCCTAACCCTAACCCTAACCCTAACTCTAACCCTAACCCTAACCCATAAAGCTTTTTAAATGATCAACAATTTAAGCAATGCAACATGATATAAAGTCAATTTATAAAACACACTGAAAGAGAGACACAATTCCTGTTGTGGATTGGTTCTAATGGTACTTGTGATAATTCCCCTTCCCCAATTACATGGAAAGGGCATTTCTTTCTGTAAGATGGTGGGAGTCCCTGCTCCAAGTTGACTTTGACTGGTAAATAAAGTTGATGACAGCCCATGGCAGGGCAGGAAGACAGAGGTGCAACTTTTAGATTACAAGTCAGGGACACAGGAGAGGAGGAATATTGCCTTTTCCAGGAAAGGAATAAGATTCAGGATTGAGAGCTGCAGAAGAGAGAGTGTACAATCATGTAAGAGCTGGGGAAGACTGATGCCAGCCTCTCTGCCCATTGGATCTGGAGTAGCAAAGATGGAATATAGATTTTAGTAAGTAATGATTCAGGAATATAGGAAGGGAGGCACTAGCAAAATGGAAGTTTGAGAGTAGCCCAGCCATTGAGTTGATTTAGGCAAGTTAAATATAAAGCTGTGTGTGTGTGTCTGTGTGTGTGTGTGTGTGTGTGTGTGTGTGTGTGTGTGCATGTATATGTCTTTCATTCAAGAATCCAGAGCATTTGGGCAGGCAATAAGGAACTTTCACTAACCTACTACTGCTACAAATTCCATCTACATTCATATTAGCTTTAAGAAAAATAAGGAATATACCTGATTTAGGAGGTAGAATAACTCTACAATGTACAATTTAAATTCTGAATACAAAGAACAGGACTAGATGATTGTCATTCCAGATCACAAAATATATTACAAAGCCATAGTAATGAAAGCAGTATGGTATTGATACAAAAACAGATACGTGGAGCAATGCAACAAAATTGAAGATCCAAGCATGAAAGAACATAAACCTTAGCGATATTGTATTAGACAAAGTTGCCCAAAATAAACATTATAGAAAAGATAGTTTAACAAATAGTATTATATATGTATCTAGCTCTGAGTAGACAACAGAACTAAATGTGAAACATAGACCACTGAATCTGCTTAAATAATTTCTAATTTAAATAACTATATCTGAATACTTTAAATGAAGTTATACCACTTAGAGTAATAATGTTCCCCTTCAGAGCCATAGAATAACAAACCCACAGCACCAGTCATGAGAGATATCCATTTTCAAGGGAGTCCAAGAGATACCCAAATCAACATGGATTATTGCTGTACCCTTTATTACCCCTGAATTTGAAAGTAAGTCTTTATTGCTAATGACATCATGTACTGGACACAGGACTTGGAGTATCCACTCTAGAATTGACCTGAAACCCTCTTCCTTGAGGACTTGCTTTTTTTTAATAGTACAGGAAGTGCTATGAAAACTGACCATGGAGAAAACCAACCAATAGTATTACGGAGCTATGAAACCTATAAACCATAATATTTACTAGCATACCTTAGTGTACAATAATGGTAACCCTAATCAAAATCTAGATCATTGAACATAATGACCATCCAACAGGAAGTATATCATGCCTCATACTGGAGACCTAGGCAAATATCCAGGGATAGTGTGATCATGAATCTTAATAACTTTTCTTATCACTTACTAACTCATCATAATCTAACTATATTCTAATCATTATATCTACGAGTAAGTATCTATCTCATCTCTCATCAAAGAAATAATTTGCAACAAATGTATCATTATAGAAAATCACAAGTAGTCAAGATGCAGAAAACTACTGATCACGAGATTCCTAGTCATAACACACATCTACAATTCAATTCCTGCATCTAAGACTCAGGTAATATCATGGAAGAATAGTACTTCAATTGTCCTTAATATCCACTTGACAGAAATTAGGATCACCTGAAGAAGCTTCACCTGAGAAGTTGTCCCAATTGTTTTTATTGCTGTCCCACTCAAATTGTGAGCTGCACTCTCTGATTTTTATTTTTAAAAAGTATTTTCAGAAGGAAGTTTATTTCACCATTTCCTTGCTTGGAACTTAACCTTGTAAATATGAGTGAATTTCCTTTGTTCTTGCTGCCCTTGTGATGGTGCTTTTCCCCCCAAAGCAGAAGCAATATTCTCAAAAGTTAATTGCAGAATTGAGAATAATGGCTTGCCAGAAACTTCATTAAGCTTCTAGTGATATTGGTACTACTGAGGCATACCATTGTTGAACAGAGCAGTCTCTTAACAAGTACCACTCCTCAACAAGAGACAGCTATTGTAGACTACTTTGACTACTGAAGCTCTCTCCAAGGTCTCAGTGTCTAGTATGTGACTTGGCCATTATTTCTATTTTAATGCATATACATCACTTTTTCTCTAGAATACCTGACTAAAACAAGGGGGCAGATTGTAAAAGCTAGGGATTTACTAAGAGATTATGTTTTGTAGAAACAACAGGGAAATGTTCCCGTGATATCAATATGGCTTCATGAACAAGATGTAACAATAACAACATCATTAGACATGCTAATGTATAAAGGAACAATTTCACAGGTACTAGCCCTTAAACAAAGAACCATCGGAAATTCTGGGATGCTGAGAGCATAAGAATTAATCTAACCCCAGGAAAGAGTTCCTTATTGGTTTTCCAAATGCAATGTAGTTAGAACTGAAGTCATAGATATGCAACAATCCTAAATGGACACAGCAGGTTATATTCATATATGTATTTGTGTGTGTGTGTGCGTGCGTGCGTGCGTGCGTGCGTGCGTGTGTGTGTGTGTGTGTGTGTGTAAAAATAACAAAAAACAAAGTCCATGAGTTTGGGGAGGAGGGGAAGGTGAGAATGATGTAATTATATTTTAATTTAAAAAGATCAAAAACCAATAAGCAAACAAGAATAAAAGCTTCTAAAAAACAAGGACCAGGTAAACTTGGTGTGTAGTCATTAATGATATTGAGAACTATAGACACATAAGGTTTTGTGTTTTATACATTTTGAAATCTTCTTTTTTTATCCCAATTCTTGTTGAATGTTTTTCAATGCATTTCTCTGTATTTTTTTTTTGTCTACATAGGACAAAAAAACCCACTTCTTCTTCCTGCTTCTTCTACTCCAAATAAAGGTGGTTTATGTTGTATGTTATAGATTTTCTTCCTTTTATCTTTTTACTCTTATTGTATTTATTTCTATCTCTATGGAATACTATCATTTCGGTCTTATATCAACATGATCTCTCTGTATTGAGGGATTTTTAAATTTCAGTAAATGAAATACTATTTTATCTCTTTACTTCTTCCAACATTGTCTTCCAATTTGCACCTGAATATATATAGTTAGTGATTTGTCACTATAAAAAACAAAGAAACTAGATTTCCCATTACCATTCTTTCAGAGTGAAGGAAGTTCATAGGGGTAATGAATCTCACAGGTTCCTAGAGTCCCTCCACAAGGCTGTGTATCAGTAAACAATTGTTATGGGAAGAAAATTACACTTTTATAGTTCCCTGAAAGTTGTTTAGCATGCTCCAGCAATGCATCTTTTAGTATACATTATGCACATGGCCTGCTAGGAGAAGGAGTGGCGCTTTTCAGTGGAGAGCTTTTTTTTTTATTATTTTATTACGTTATTTATTTACATTTCAAATGTTGTCCTCTTCCCATTCCCTCCTCCTCAAAACCCCATCCCATCGCCCCTCCCCTTTGTCTCTATGAGGGTGCTCCTCCACCCAACCACCTACTCCTGCCTCATCCCTCTAGCATCCCCCTACACTGAGACATCAAGCCTCCACAGGACCAAAGGCCTCCTCTCCCATTGAGGCCAGATAAGGTGATCCTCTGCTATGTGTGTAGTTGAAGCTATGGATTCCTTGATGTTATACTATTTGGTTGGTGGTTTAGTCCCTGAGATCTCTGGGTGGTCCAGTTAGTTTGTAAGACATTGATGAGCCTTAGCTAATGGGAATGCCTCCCCTCACCCCAGTGAATAAGCAGAGCTGGGGATAGATGCAAAGGCAAGAGGAATTTATTGTTCCAGCATTCTGGGGTCATCCTGCATCCAAAGGAGGGGCAACAACCTCTGGCAGCCCGTTTGGCAATTTTATGCAATTTTCAGGGGTACAATAGAGCAACAGCCACTAGGTACAATGTGATTGGCAGAACAGTGTGACTTTTAAACTGATTGGTCCTTAGGGAATGATGTGACAAGGACTTCCCTTGTCTGCACGTGGCCAGTGGTTGATCTACCCTATGGCTTTCCTGAGGAATGTAATCCAGGAAGGGAGGGGTACCTACCATCGACCTCCAGTTCCTACTAGGAAGGGAGAGAGGTCTTTAATGCTCTGGGGTCTGATGGAATTTTCCAAATGCCCTGAGCTTGACCTCTTCAAGTTGATATTGTTCTTCCTATGGTGTTGCTTTCTTAAGCAATCCTTTGAAGCTCAATGATTTGTGAATTTGTTTGTAGTCAGCTATAACTCTCTAAGTTGGAGAGGATTAGAGTCCCATAGAATGGGTCTCAAATTGGGACAGTCATTGGTTGGCTATTTTCTCAGCCTCTGTTTTATCTTTATTATTGTGAATCTTGTAGACATGACACCTTTTGTGTCAAGGTTTTGTGGGTGGGTTTCTGTCCTTATTTCTCCATTGGGAGTCCTGTCTGGCTACAGGAAGGAACTAGGAGTCTCAGCTAGAGTCTTTCCTATAGGCTCTCTGGGGCCTCATTCCCTCCCAGGTCCTAGCAAATTCTAAAGATTGCTTTCCCCTATCTCCCTTCTCTCTCCACTGCTCTCCCTTCATTTGAGTTGACCAAGTACCCTTATAGGATTATGGAGCACCTTTAGAGTATCTGCCCAGGAGTGCTATAGCTGGGTCTTAAGGTAGCACTAATTCAGATCTATCCCATGGGCAAGAACCAATCCCTGATACTATTAATGATAGTCTGTTATGCCTACAGATAGGAATCTACCATAACTGTCATCTGAGGGGTTCCACCCAGCAGGGAATGGAAAGAGATGTAGATATTCACATTCAAACATTACATAGAGCACAGGAAGTCTTACTGTAGATTTGGGGGAAGGACTGAGGAACCCGAAGAGGAGAGGGACTCCACAGGGAGACTAACACAGTCAACTAACCTGAACCCTTGCCGGTTTGCAGAGACTGAATCACCAAAGAGAAAGCAATCATGGACTAGACCTAGGTTCCCTGCACATATGTGGCAGATGTGCAGCTTGGTCTTCATTCGAGTTCCCCAACAACTGGAGCAGGGGCTGACCCTGAGCCTGTTGTCTGCCTACCTGCCTGTGGATCCTGCTCCCCTAAACGGACAACCTTGTCTGACCTCAGTGGGAGAGAATGTGCCTAGTCCTGCAGCAACTTGATATTTGCTGTGAAAAGAGGGTTATTGGGGGGAGGGTTGGTGACACCCAGTGGTTTCATCTCTTCTCAAAAAAAGAAAGGGAAAGTGGGACAGAAGAAGGACTTATATGAGAGTATACTAGGTTGATATTGTGTTGCAATATGAATAAATAAATTTTTAAAAAGAATAAGACTCCCTAGGACAAGACATACAGTATCTTCAAATTCAATATATTATCTTCTATATACAACAAAATGAAAAGCCAATAGAAGAGGAATGTGTAAGTAGAAGGGGAGAATTGTTGCATTGTTGGCTTTTATTTTTACTTCATATGTGGAAGACTGGTTAAAAAAACATTTCAGGGTGAAACTTTATATAGTTTTATGAATTAATACCTGTGGATTGCTGTTTACATGCAGGTGAGGGCAGCCTCACAAATAGGCAGGAGCCTGTGGTTGGGCAGTGAAAAAGGAAGGCATGCTGAGAAGTTTAGAGACCAGTGCAGAGAGTACAGAGAGATAGAAGAAGAGACTGGGAGGAAGAAACAAGATGGAACCTATAGGAGAGGAACGGGAGGCAAAACCACATAGTTCTGGGAGTTATAAGTATTGAGAATTTCTTAGATAGATGATTAAATAATAAGTAGGATGTATTTGCCCATTTAGGTATGTAGCTTGTGTTTATAGCAATTGAGTTTTGAGCCATTGTTGGGTGTTTTGTGAGTTGAAAATTTACTAATATAAATCTGACCAATAAATTACAAGCCTCTAGAGTTTTGATTTTACCAGATTACAGGGATTTGTGACAGCTAGATGGTCAATTGCTGCATGGGGCTAGTCATGGAGGCAGTGATATCACCGAGGCCATATAGTAGCCAGTAATAGTGCGGGATGGTGAATTTTTTTAATATTACCCACAACAAATACCTAAGGGACATTTTGAACATCCCAGGTTAAAACATTTCTAATTGTTCTCTAATGAAATTTGTGGATTTGAGCTAAATAATAACAACAACATAACCAGTTATTTGAAATTTCTCTGATCCTATGGGATATAGGCCTGAAATAAAAGACAGTATGCTAACAATGTCAGTTATGATTCCAAAATTGAAATAAAGAATAACCTTCTGCCAGCCACGGTATTAACACATTGTGCTATTTTCTCAACATTATGTATTTTCACTGACATTTCTTCCAAGTTATTTCTCATGAGAAAAATCAAGTTAAGTCATCCCCAGAAAAGTGAGTCATAGTATCTAAGCACACAGGAGTGCCATTCCATGGATGAGTAGATGGAAGTAGTTCTATTTTGAACAAGCCAGATGCTATACATTTTCTGGAATGGGTCAGGATTCCAGAACTTTAATGAGACTTCCTGCTAAGCTGAACATCTGTTTATAATATATTGTGCACTTGCTAGTAAATGTAAGAATGCTAAAGCTGTTTGGGTATCTTGATTGCATTTTCAAATAGTATGCTGAATTGGAACACTGAGCAGTGATCAGTGCTCACCCACAAACCATTCCTTTTTTAATTCCGATTTTCCCTTGTTAATTTAATAAAATATTTGACATTATTTCAAGAAAATAGTTTATGGTTATACCTGAAATGATTAATAAATGAAAATGTATAGGGAATGAATTATTTTCTGTGTGTAAAATATATCCCAATCTTTAAGTATTTCTCATTCTTTGATATATATTTTCATTATTTTTCACTGGATCACACAGTTTGTGAAATAATAAGTATGAGTTAGAAACAATCTGTAGAACACAATAAATTTTTGGTTATGTGAATTGATATGTTACTTAAACTTTCCTCTTTTATGTCAGTATGTCTCTGATTATTTACCAAATTTCAATTTTTTCAAATTGTATCTTGTACATAAAAATTTGTATTTTTCTATAATAGATGTTCAGTTACTGTAATGGACATGAAATCTATGTTATTTGTAAATTGAAATTAAGTTAACTTCTAAAATATCTCCCTCTTATCAACTCCATTAATAATTTAATCATCACAGATTCAGAACATTGAGGATGCAGTTCCTGTCTCAAGCAATCATCACTAAGTAGATATGATTCAATTAATTGAGCCTGTATGCTGGGAAATCCTAACATTCTGAAAAAAAAAAAAGCTTTAATATTTCTCCAAATTTAGTTGGAACTCCAAATTTAGTTTTCCAAGGGAAAGATGGTTAACACTGGCCCAGGAAAAATAAAAATAATAATTGCCCCATTTTCTGATATTTAAGGAACATTTGAGAATATGTGTTATTATTATTGTTAAATTCAACTTATTCAAAAACATATATTGTAAACACTGAAACTAAATGATTGACTCAAAATTTCAATGTTTTTTTTTTCCTAATGGTGATCATAGACTTAGACATCAAAATCCATGTTGTATCGATCTATGAAATATATTTGCCAAAATGATTTAAAGCTTCTCGGTTGAATGTGTGTGTGTGTGTGTGTGTGTGTGTGTGTGTGTGTGTGTTTAAATAGCCCTAATCATGATCATACATATTTATCAAATAATATAAAATTTTATATTATTCTACATTGATAATTCAAAAAAGTTCAGTATATTATTCCTTTGAACTATGGGTGACATGAAAAACATGATATACTAAAATATTTGTTCTGTGGGTGTTATTTAATCTATTATTTATTATGATGATAAACTGAATAAAATATAACAACTTTCAAATACACTCAGTTGATAAAATGTTTATATGTACATGTGTATGTGTCTGTGTGTTCATGCACATCTGCATACATATGTATGATACAATTTCCTAAAGTGACCCAAACTAGATAATGAGGTAAAACCAAGAAGAAAAACTGAAAGTGGATAAGTGACATTAAAATCAGTCTTCAGGGTGCCCTGTTACAGGACTAATATGTTCTAGGACATGAAACCCTGCTGAACAAATATCTAACATGATGTAACATGAGTATAGGGTCTAATCTAGCTACATGTACAATTTTCTATCTTTAATATTATCGTGGAATTTTTCCATTATTATTATTTAATTCATAGATTTAGTTCTATGACTAGAAAATGTTATCTATTGTTCTCATCATAAGCTTTTCTGATTATTCTGAAAAGAGACTAAATTGCAATCTGTTAATGATTATTGAAATTAGATTTGTATAATTATTGATAATTTTCATTGAAAGTTTAAATAGAGGGCAACATGCATACTCATTTCTATATTTCAGTATAGTATTTAGTTTTCTGTATTTTTTAGTTTAAACCAGATTCACATATTCTCTGAGTGGATATTTTTAGATTTAGAATTGTCTTTGAAAAGAATAGAAATGAGGTAATATTTAGTATGAAAGTGATGTTGAAAAAAACTCAGCTCTGGGAATGAACTTTCAACTCCCCTTCCTGGAAGACACATATAAGTGAGCACAGAGCACACTATAAATAATTCTATTGGCCCATGTCTGCGTCTATGCTGTCAGGAAAGGGAGAATGGAAAGAGGCCAAAAGGGTGGGTACAAAGAAATGTCACACGTGAAAGTTTGACAAGATCTCACTAGTGTTAGGCTTCCTTTGCCTTCTTAGATGTTCTTGTTTGTTTCTTCGTTTTGCTTTGTTTGTTTGTTTTAGAATGCAGAAAGTCATTCCCAGCATTTTTCTTTCTTCCTTACTTTTTTTTTATTACTATTTTTTTTAATTACCTTTATTTTATTTTTCACAGGCCAGTCGTTACCCACACCTGGTCTCCCTTCCATTCCTTCCCACAGTTCTTCATCCTATTCCTCCTCCTCCCTATCTCCAAGAAGTTGGTCCCCCTAACTCCTGCCAGTCCTCCCCATTCCCTATCAGCTCAAGTCTCTGAGGCCAGACCAGACAGTCCTATGTTATATATGTGTCTGGGGTCTCAGACCTGCTCCTGTATGCTGCCTGGTTGGAGTCTCAGTGTCTGAGACATCTCAGGTTAGTCTCATTTCAGGTTAGTTGATATTACTTGTCTTGTGTGGGGTCGTCTTCCTTCTCAGCTTCTTCCAGAATTTTCATAATTCAACCACATGGGTCCCTGACGTCATGTCAATGGTTGGGTGTGAGTATCTGCATCTTTCTTAGTCAGCTGCATGTTTGGCCTCTTAGAAGACAGCCCGGGTAGGCTCCTGTCTGTAAGCACACAATAGTATTAGAAATAGTGTCAGGACTTGGTGTCCCCCCATGAGATGGATAACATTTTGGGCTGTCTTTCCTTTTGTCTCTTCTCCATTTTTTCCCCTGTAGTTCTTTTAGAAAAGAACAATTCTGGGCCTGAGTTTTTGACTGTGGAATAGCAAGATCATCCCTCTACTTGATGTCTTGTCTTTCTGTAAGTTTCTTCTCCCCATTGTTGGCCATTTCCTCTAAGATCCCTCCTTTTGAGTCATAAGAGTCTCTCACATCCCAAATCTCTGATACTTTCTAGAAAGTCCCTCCCAAAAGTTCCAGAGGTTGCATATTTCTGTTCATTCTGCTTGCCCTCAGAGCTTCTCTCCTGTCTCCCTCTTCATACCTTTTTCCCTCCCCGTCTTCTCTCCTTCCCAGGCCTCCCTCTCTCCGTCTGCCTTCCATGATTGCTATCTTGCCAAGTGAGGTTGAAGCATCCTCACTTGGGCCCTTCTGCTTACTAACTTTCTTAAGTTCTGTCAATTGTATCCTATACTCTTTTGACTAATATCCACTTATTAGAGAGTACATACTGTGTGTGGCCTTTTAGGTCTGAGTTACTTCACTCAGGATGATATTTTCTAGTTCCATCAATTTACTTGAAAGACTCAAGGTGTCCTCATTCTTAATAGCTGAATAGTACTCCATTGTGGGACATCTGGGTTGTTTTTAGCTTCTGGCTATCACAGATTAGGTTGCTTTGAACATAATGTAGCACGTGCCCCTGTGGGATAGTGGGTCATCATTTGGGTATATGTCCAAGAGTAGTTATAGTTGGGTCTTCAAGTAGATATATTTCTAATTTTCTGTGGAAACTCCACATTGATTTCCAGAGTGGTTGTACCATTTTGCAATCCCACCAGCAATGGAGAAGTGTTCCTCTTTCTCCACATCCTCACCAACATGTGCTGTCACCTGAGTTTTTGATCTTGACTATTCTGATTGGTGTAGGTGGCATCTCAGGGTCATTTTAATTTACATTTCCCTGATTATTAAGGACTTAGAACATTTTTAAGTGCTTCTCAGTCATTCAAAATTCCTCTGCTGTGAATTCTCAGTTTACCTCTATACCTAGTGTTTTTGATTGAGTTATTTGACTTTTTAGAGGTGAGCTTCTTGAATTCTTACTATATTTTGGATATTAGCCTGCTATCAAATGTGGGGTTAGTGAAGAGTTTTTTCCCCAACCTGTTGGTTTCCAATTTGTCCTACTCACTATCTTCTTTGCCTTACAGAAGCTTTTCATTTTCATGAGGTCCCAGCATTTCTAATGTTCACTCAATGCATTTTTAAAAGACCCTCATGAATAAGATAAAAAAATAGATGTTCAAAGAACATTTTAGTAAATAAAGTAATATGCAATTCATCTTGTCATTTTGGAGTACTTTTAAAAAATCCCTTCTAATGTTAGAATATTTTGCTAATTAGTCAGATTACTTTAATGTAAAAGAAATAATGGTTCCATTTAGGACCTCTGTGGTTGAATTGGGGAAAAGCTAGAAGAAGCTGAGGAGGAGGGCAGCCCCAAGGGAAGACCAGCAGTCTCATCTGACCTGGACCCCTGAGATCTCTCAGACACTGAGCCACCAACCAGAGCGTATACTAGCTGATAGGAGGCCTTTGACACATATACAGCAGAGGGTTGTCTCGTTTGGCCTCAGTGAAAGAAGGTGCACCCAATCCTGGAGAGACTTGAGGCCCCAGAGAGTAAAAAGGTCTGGTGGGTTAGGGGATGGTGGGTGAGGACATCCTCTTGCAGAGGGTTGGGGGAGGAGGTATGGGATGGCGAACATTCTGGGGCAGACCAGGAGGGATTAAAGATTGGATTGAAAGAAAGGATTAAATAATAAAAAAAAATAAAGAAAGAATAGGCAGAAAAAAAGACTTGTTTCTACTGCAATTATTTTGCAAGTGCCATATATACTCCTGTAATAGATAAAAAAACTCTGGAACCATCATTTTATACATATATACATATGTATATATATGCATATACATGAATAATAATTTTGCATAAAAGATATCTTTTTAATATTTTAAAATAATTTTAGTAAAGCAAGCTATATATTATTAATATGGAAAGTTACAATTTGATTATAAATAATATTTTTCAAATAAAATTGGTGTTGCCTCTGATAAGAAAACTCAAAAGATTTATGACACAGAAATTCTACTGAATTTTTAAGAACATTCCTCCCACTGAGATACTAAGTTTAAAGTTCTTAAATACCCAATTAGGGACCCAAGGAGAGAGAAAGAGAAAAAAAAATAAAACCTGACCAAATGATGACTAATTAGAATGACAGGCGTTCTTCTGACTCATGGGGCAGTCACAGTACCTCGGCAGTAAAAATAGTGGCTCATTAGTCTTTTAAACATTATTCCCAGGTTTCTGTGAAATTGATATTTAATCACTTTCTCAGTGTACAGCAGGCACTTATTGCATAGAAAAGACATGGGGACTGAGAAGTTTATAAAATTTCTGTCAATCTCCTCTCAATTTGAAGAATGATTCATTATAATGGGCCACCAGTGGCAAAGAGAAGCTGAATAGGAACCTGTAATTAACTTCACTTTCTCTGTTATTGATGGCATTTTTGGGGCCCTGTGATTAGATGGTGCATCTTGGGGAATGTGCCTGTGGAACACACTGTGCAATATTCAAATATGCCTAAATCATATCCACATACGTCTTTACGACGCTAGATATTGCTTTTTCGTAATTTCGGGCCACTTTAAATTATTTGGAAAGTAGGCATACTACTCAAAATTGAGGATTTAGAGAGAATTTATGACGAAAGAAAGAAAACATGTGTTTAAACTTTAGAGTAAATTTCCAATAAACAAATATTGACAAAAATTATATAGTATAATAATTTGTTGCATAGTCAATTAATAATTTTAATAATTGAGTCACACTTATGAACTACAGTTATTCCTTTGGAAGCACTGAAAAAATATTTGTTACCATATATGATAAATCAACAAAAATATAGTTTTAAGAATAACCTAAACTTGTCTGTAAATCATAAATTCAGGTTTGACTTAAGCAACCACTCTTCTCTTTTCATCTTCCCACTTCAAAGAAACATTTCAACATTTCAATGAAGAGACTACAAAACACTGGACATGCTAAATATTTTTTATTCTATTACTCATTGAGCAATTTTTTTTCCAAAAAGAGCATAAAACATCTCGCTGTTGGTCACTCTCCAAGATGGTGAGTTATTCATTTCTGGTTTTAGTTCTATCCTAATGAAACAACTCTGCATTGCCAAAGAGCAATAGTCCTGAAATATTTGTCACAGCTCCTGTTGCTGAGTTCATCTCTCTCAGTTCTGCATTGCTAGATATTCCAGAAAAGCACATTGTTTTGGAGACAGAGGGCAGCCCTGCAGCACTCTCTACAAAATTGATAGGGCCTCAGTGTTTATGGGGTCTCTATGCTAATGAGATAAGGCTAAAAACCACTATAGCAATGCAGTAACTTTGTGGATGTTCAGCATGCAGAACAGCTGCCCCAGGAGCTGCTAGGGAAATACCTGTCATCTGAAGCTGAAATTGGAGTGGTATACATAAATGCTATAACTTAAGCTTCATCAAACTATTTGTCCATGTTCTACCATGAAACGTTTCCCACTGCAGCATTCTGAGTAAAATTAATCTATTGTGACACTGAAATTCAACTTGATAATACAGAAAAACAAACAAACTAAAAAACAAAACAAAACAAAAAATCTAGTAATAGGTATTTGCCTCAGTTAAAAATAAACTGCTTTTACTTTTAAGTCTTTCAACAATTATATGGCTATCTGAAACATCCCCCCCCAAAGACTACTCTTTTGAGTTAGTAATCTTATGTGTTCCAATTTAAACGGAAAACCATAACACCCAGTAGAAGACCTCCACATTGTGCAAACCTCCCTGTGTAGTTATACGGCCTTTACAAGTCATGCTGATAGTAAGACCTAAATTTCACAATGTGCATTCTAATTTTCTATTAAGTGAGAACCCTCTAAAGACCACAAAGGGGCCAAATTATCTAAAATATTAAAGGCTTATTATATTTCTACTAAATTATCAATTTTGTAAAACAATTAAACAGGGAAAGCCAATTAGTGTAAAAGTGGTCTTTAGAGTATAATCATTAGTTAGAAGCTCATTTGATAAGGTTAGGTCCAAATATAATAAGTTAAAGCCCCAGCAGTACCCTAATATAGTCTTGGAGGCAGTTTTTAACACTATCTGTCTCCACGTAGAAACCACAAGAAATTAAGGAAATTAAAAAAGAAGTTATTTTTGCTACAATCAACTGAATGTCTCTAGAGCTACGTCAAGTATGAATTGGTGTAGCTTCTTAATTATAATCACTAGAAATTTATTTGTACTATGAATCAAAATTATTATTAGTTTCAATTCCTTCCAACATGTACTACAGACACAAGACTGGAAGACTGCAAAGAAAACAGACAAAACTAATAAAGCAAATACTTGATTATCGTAGGGAGGGTAAAGTAACATAAATATTAAAAATACACAAATCCATTGACTGTGGTCATTTTTACAGGTATAGGCACCTCACATAAGTTCAGAAAAATGATGAGTAAACATAGAAGGAGAATTCATGGTTTAAAAACAGTTGGATGTATATATGGGATATCACAAAAAAGCATTTTAATTTTTGTAATTGTGCTGTAAATTGTTTCAGTAAATTTCATTATATATAAGTAAATTGAAACAGATAAGATATTTGCATTAACGCAACTCACAATATTTGCCTTGACATAACTCACATAAATATTAGAACAAAATTCTGTGTTAGCATAAGTTGTTTTGATGCAGGCCTGAAATACACGGAAAGTGCATTGGAAGCAGAGGCAAGGCAATAGTAAACTTGGTACCCATTTGGGGAATATGGTGAAACTTTGTCTCAAGAGGAAACAAATGAGAATATAAACCAGTAACAGAATGCACTGCCTAGCAAACACAAACATTTAAACTACAATATCTAACAATCTGAGTTACATAATTATTTTGAACAAAGAATTTGGATCATTATTCAGAAAAATGGAGCATAACAATTACTAACCTGTTGTTCTATTAGAATAAGGAAAGGGATGCACATTGTCTCAGGAATTGGATCCTGTCTGCCTAGTTATCTTGTTATATAACATAGAAAATAAATTGACTGTAATTTTCTTTTGTACACGTTTCCACTTCAGTTATATGGGTTTCACTTTGGTCTTATGTGAAAAGATATGAATAAAAATACATTACAGGTGAAAACTATCATGTTGTCTGTTTACATCTCCATGAACTCTGTAAATTGGATAATAAAGGGAGCGGATAGAGCAGATAGTTGGCATCGTAGGATCATCTACCCACCAATGCACCTGCAGTTGAAGACACACAGATCAGTCATCAGAGAACAGTTGGTGATTACAACATCTCCTACTGCACCCCACACAAAAATGTCCTCACATCACTTTTATAAGCATCACCATATGCTTATTCTCTTTTTAATATTCTTTTTTAATTTTATATACTTTTATGCATACAAGTTATATGGTATTTTTATAAACTTGTACAAATAAGAATTCTTCTTCTATGCATCCATGTTGAAATATCAGTCATTGTTGGCTTACATTTTCTATGGATATTTTATTGCTTTTCAACAAAAGTGATCTGAACCTAAATGTTATTCATATCCTTGCATATGTAATCATACCCAATCCCTTAGGTAATTAAAAAATACAGCAAAATTTGCATTTGTTTGTACACATTAATAATAGGAAAGATGATGTGCAGGTTAAAGGTTAGCATGGAAAAATTGGACATGGTGCATGAACACAAAATAAATTATTACATGGCTTTGTAATTTTATTACTACCACTTAATTAATTATGCTGTGTATCAATCTAATTATTAAGGAAACAGACTCCTACTTCAGTGTCTTATTCAAATAGCCATAACTTACTCTACATATTTAGAACTGGGATCAGTGATAAATCTCACAGCACGGTTAAAAAAATGCAATTTGTTTCACTCCTTGAGAGCACCACACATACATACATTCATTCTTCCACATTCTGTTAATTAAAACAGGGCATGGGCCAGCTCTTATTCAGTGGAAAGCAATTGTTTCAGGTACATGTAGTTTAGGAGGTTCTAAAGGAGCAACTGTTTTAGAAAAAAGTTCTCCTCAACTCCCAAAAGAATAAAAAAAAAAAAATGCTCACATAAAATAGTTAAAATTTTACTTGAATTTAACATAGCGTATTTCCAAAGCTTCCCTAAGAACTTGTTATCTAGACAGTTAAACTTCAGTATCTACTGTTAATACAGTGGAAAATCTTATGGCATAAGACTTACCTGCAGCTCACTTATATTTAATGTAAACTAATTAATTTTTTTACATTATCTCATTATTTGCATCAGTTCAGCTGGCAATAGAAAGAGAAACAAATAACCCTATTAAAAATGGGGTACAGAGCTAAACAAAAAATTCTCAACTGACGAATAACGAATGGCTGAGAAGCACCTAAAGAAATGTTCAACATCCTTTGTCATCAGGAAAATGCAAATCAAAACAACCTTGAGATTCCACCTCACACCAGTCAGAATGGCCTAGGATCAAAAACTCAGGTGAGAGCAGATGTTGGAGAGTTTGTGGAGAAAGAGGTACACTCCTTCATTGCTGGTGGGATTGCAAGCTGGTACAACCACTCTGGAAATCAGAGTGGCCATTCTCTGGAAATTGGACATAGTACTACCAGAGTACCCAGCTATACCACTCCTGGGCATATACCCAGAAGATGCTCCAACATATAATCAGGACACATGCTCCACTATGTTTATAGCAGCCTTATTTATAATAGCCACTAACTGGAAACAACCCAGATGACCCTCAACAGAGGAAAGGATACAGAAAATATGGTACATCTACACAATGGAGTACTACTCAGCTATTAAAAACAATGAATTTATGAAATTCTTAGGGAAATGGATGGATCTGGAGAATATCATTCTGAGTGAAGTAACTCAATCACAAAAGAAGACACATGGTATGCACTCTCTGATAAGTGGATATTAGCCCAGAAGTTTGGAATACACAAACTACAATCCACAAACCACAAGAAACTCAAGAAGAAGGAAGACCAAAGTGTGGATACTTCGTTCCTTCTTAAAAGGGGGAACAAAATACCCATGGAAGGAGTTGCAGAGACTAACTATGGAGCAGAGATTGAAGGAAGGACAATCCAGAGACTGCTCCACCTGGGAATCCTTCCCATATTCAATCATCAAATCCACACACTATTGTGGATGCCAGCAAGTGCTGGCTGGCAGAAGCCTGATATTGTTGACTCCTGAGAGCCTCTGACAGTACCCAACTAATACAGAAGCAGAGGCTCATAGCCATCCATTGGACTGAGTACAGGGTCCCCAATGAAGGAGCTAGAGAAAGGACCCAAGGAGCTGAAAGGTTTGCAGCCCCTTAGGAGGAACAACAATATGAACTACCTAGTACCCTCAGAGTTCCCAGGGACTAAACCACCAACCAAAAAGTACACATAGTGGGACTAATGGCTCCAGCAGCATATATAACAGAGAATGGCCAAGTCAGTTATCAATGGGAGGAGAGGCCTTTGGCCTTATGAAGGTTCAATGCCCCAGTGTAGGGGAATGCCAGGGCCTGGATGCTGGAGAAGGTGGGTTGGTCAGCAGGGGGAGGGAGAAGGGAACAGGGTTTTTTGTTTTGTTTTGTTTCTGTTTCTGTGTTTTGTTTATTTTTCTTTTCTTTTACTTTTTTCTTTTTTTGGAGGGGAAACTGCGAAAGGAGATATCATATGACATGTAAGTAAAACAAATATCTAATAAAAAAAGAAAAAGAAAGTCAATGTAAAGTCTGAAGCAGTAGTCACAAACGCACACATATACCCATAGTTAAAAAATAATAAATCATCCAAAAATTTAAAAAAATCAATGTGATAACTGTTTTTGTCTGTGATAGTTGATGGCTCAGCAGTTTGATCTCTGGCTTTCGCCAGTTGTAAGAGAGACCCAAAGGCAGAGAGATGTTCTCTGACCCCTCCAGAATCATATCATGACACTCACACACATGGCTGCACACATATCAGTAAATAAATGAGTGAGTGAATAAATAAATAAATAAATAAATAAATAAATAAAATAATTTGTGAAATAAAAATGTAAATAATTTGGGAAAATTATAAATAGGCAATCATAATTCAAATCTAATGGCATTAGTTACTTTAAAAGTAAGTATCATCAAATCTCTCCCCTCAGAGTGTAAGCGCCAGAGGTATTGCTGGACACAGGGAGAACAAGACCCTCTATGTCAACTGAGAAAAGTTCATGTGGAGTGAGACGGAAGTGGAAAGAACAAGGCCTGCAGAGGCTTGCAGCAGTTCATCTGCATATATCTTATAGCTTTTAATTCACTAGTTTATGGCGGGACTTCTGAGTACACAAATGAGCAGGACTCTAAGCTAGTGCCTTGGGCTCTTTTGCTTCTGTTGGTTTGCCTTACCCAACTTTGAAGTGAGGGCTCTTGTTTTATCAATTCATATTTTATTTTGGCATATTTTGCGGTTATCTCTTAGATGGCTAACATTTCTAATGAGAGAAAGGGTGTTTATCCTCAGGGGAGAGTAAGTTGGGGCTAATTGGGAGGCTTAGAAGGAGAAGAAACTGTAATCACGATATTAGAGAAATAACCCTATTTTCAATGAAAAATAAATAATTAGAATCAAATATAATCCAAAATTTCCAGTGTCTGATTGACTTTGAAATTAGTATTCCAAATTGTGATTTTCTATGTGAACTCAAAAAGAGTCTGCCAGCATGCATGGGATATGCACAATGTAATTCCAGTTTAGTCTAGGCCCCAGTATTAAGAAACCAAGTAGACAAGAGATCCCAGCCCTAAACTAAAAGATATTTCCCTGTATTTCTTCTGGCAACAGAATAATAAATTTTCTCCAAAGAAGTGTCACTGGGTATTTCAACGATACTCCAGGGCTAGCCAACACTAAATGAACTTCATGAGTTTTATGGGATTTTTTTTCGTTTTTTTTTTTCTAGGGGTGTGTCTAGGGGTGTCTCTATTGCTGATTGCTTGTTTGTTTTGAGAAAGAAAGAAAGAAAAAAAAAAAGAAAGAAAGAAAAAGAAAGAGAGAGAGAAAGAAGAGGGAGAGAAATAGAGAGAGAAAGGAAAGAAGGAAGGAAAGAAGGAAGGAAGGAAAGAAAAAGGGAGGGAGAGAAGGAAGAACAGAGGCAGAGGGGGGGAGAGAAAAAATGGAAGCAAACATGATGTTGGGTAGGAAGAAAAGTTGGGAGGATCTGAGAGGAGTTGGGAGAGTGAAAACATGCTCAATATATATTATACATAAATAAATATGTCTACTGTCTTAAAAAAGCAGATTTGTTCTTATTTTTGTTTATTCTGTATCTGAGTTTGTGTATGTGTAGGGAGGACAATTGTATCTGCAATAGCATGTGGATGTGTGCTTGCGTGTGATTGTACTTGTGCTTGTGTGTGCTTATGTGTGTGTGTGCATATGCATGATTGTGTGTGCGTGTGCATGGGCACGTGCGTGTGTTTGTATGTGTGTGTGTGTGTGTGTGTGTGTGTGTGTGTGCGTGTGTGTGTGTGGTTTAGCAGAGGCCAGTCTCAAGTATTATTTCTCAAGAGCAGTCCCCTATCTTTATCTGCTCATGAGACAGGATTTCTCACTTCTTAAAACTCTCTCAGTAGGTTAGGATGTGTTGCCAGTGAGCCTCAGGGTTAAACCTGTCTCTACCTCCATCCCATCACTTTTCTTTTTTTTGTTTCTTTTTCTTCTTTTTTTTTTTTTTTTGGCATGGGCTTTGCAAATCTGACTCATGTACTTAGGATCTCATGCAAAGCACTTTATCATTTGAGCTATATCCCCAGCTCCAGTAGCTGAGTGTAAATGACACATAATACTGTCATATAAGCCACATACACATGATATGGCTTTCAACTGAGTACAACGTAAATTGAAAGAAACTACAGGTCAGATGCTGATGTGTGAACCATGACTCACTGAAAAAATACCTCATTGTAAATATTACAATTATTCTTAAACACTCACATAAAAAGTGATCATGATTAAGAAAAGGGAAATTAATTCATTACCTCACAAAGGCACAACACATACTAGGAGTGTTGAATATTAAAATATAGTTATTATGTTGGGTTCAATGTCAAGTGCCTAGAATCTGAGCATTTGCGTAGTTCAAGAAGGAGGTTAGTTGAGCCAAGAAATTTGAAGCAATTTAAGAAAGAAAGCAAAACTCAAAAGATTTCAAAAATGGATAATTTTGCTAAGTAAAGTGTGTTTTGCATCATGGTAACTTAGAATGTAGAAGAAATATTTATATTAATGCCTAAAGCAATTCACATTTATTAATAATGTTAAAATTACTTAAGGTAAATTATCAAAAGCATGGTTGAATAAGTGAAAGCAGAGGAGAAAGTTGGTATGAACAGTTAAAGATTAAAACAGGTAACATCCAAGAGTATTCATGCTCAGAGTTGTTGACTCAAATTCGTGCCTCTCTCCTCTAAATATGAACACTACTATACTTCAAGAGGTGGTCACATATACTGGTTTGGTTAGAAAGTATCTCTGCTCTCACATTATGTAAACTAGATGACTCATTCAGTGCTGCTTTATCAAACTTAATGTCCCATGAAAGCAAAGGGCAGGCCAAATCAAATCTTTTCTGGGCCTTTGAGCATATATAATAACAATACAAGCTGGGATTCTTTTGCTCCTAAAAGTGAACACAAATTTGATACATGATTATAAATTACAAAATGTATTAAGACATCAAATTTGTTCAAATCCATTCCCTGTTTTTAGGCATTCTTTAAAGAAATAAATTTTGCATTATAGCATTTCCACAAAGTAATCACATAATAATGATTTAATAGTACACCTGGAAGAAGAAGAAGAAGAAGAAGAGGAAGAAGAAGAAGAAGAAGAAGAAGAAGAAGAAGAAGAAGAAGAAGAAGAAGAAGAAGAAGAAGAAGAAGAAGAAGACACACCAAAAGGAGTAGACAGCAGGAAATAATTAAACTCAGGGCTGAAATCACTCAATTAAAAACAAAGACAACAATATAAATAAAAATCAACAACACCAAGAGCTTCTTCTTTGAGAAAACCAACAAGATAGACAAACCCTTAGCAAAACTAAAAGGCAGAGAGAGAGAGTATTGAAATTAACAAGATCAGAAGTGTAAAGAGAGACATAACAGCAGACAATAAGGAAATTCAGAAAGTCATTAGTTCAAAAGCCTATACTATAGAAAATTGGAAAATCTAAATGAAATTGTTGCTTTTCTATATAGATACTACTTGCAAAAGTGAAATCAAGACCAGGTAAACTAATTAAATACCCCTATAATCCTTAAGGAAATAAAAACAGTCATTAAAATTTTTTTAAAAAGATGCTCATGTATGCACTCTCTCTAGTTTCTTTATTGAGGCCATCAGAGCTATACATTTTCACCTTAGCACTGCTTTCATAGTGTCCTGTAAGTTTGGGTATGCTGTGCCTTAATTTTCATTAAATTCTAAAAAGTCTCTAATTTCTTTCTCAATTTCTTCCATGACCAAATTATCATTGAGTGAAGAGTTAGTTGTTCAGCTTCCATGTGTATGTGGGCTTTCTGTTTTTATTGTTATTGAAGACCAGCCTTAGTCTGTGGTGATCTGATAGGATGCATGCAATCTTCTTGTATTGGATGAGGCTTGTTTTGTGTCCAATTATGTGGTCAGTTTTGGAGAAGGTCCCATGAGGTGCTGATGCAAAGTGCTTGCTGACAGGAGACTAGTATAGTAATCCCCCAAGAGGCTCTGCCAAAGACTGATCAATACAGATGTGGATGTTCACAGTCAACCATCAAACTGACTACAGGGACCCCAAAGAAAGAGTTAGGGGAAAAGCTGAAGTAGCTGAAGGAGATTGCAACCCCATTGGAAGAACAACAATATCAATTAACCAGAACTCCCAGAACTCCCAGGAACTAAACCACCAACCAAAGGTTACACATGGAGGGACCCCATGGATCCAGCTGCAGATGTAGCAGAGGATTGCTTTAACTGCCATCAATGGGAAGAGATGCCTTTGGTCCTGTGGAGGCTGGATGCCCTAGCATAGGGGGATGCTAGGGCAGTGAAGTGGGAGTGAGTTGGGGGGAATGACCCTCATAGAGGAAGGGGGAAGGGGAAGGAATAGGGACCTTGCAGGAGAAACCTGGAAGGAGGACAACATTCTAAATGTAAACAAATAAAATAACCAAAAAAAAAATCTTTAAAAAAAGTCAGAGCCAGATGGTTTAGCACAGAATTCTACCAGAATTTCAAAAAACAGCTAATACTGATACTCCTCAAATTATTCCACAAACCAGAAACAGAAGGATCATTGCCAAAATCATTTTATGAAGCCACATTCACCCTGATACTTAAACTACACAAAGACTCAACAATAACAACAAAAAAGGAATTTCAGACTATTTGTCCTTATGAACATTGATGTAAAAATACTCAATAAAATACTTGCAAACAGAATCCAAGAACACATCGAAACAATATCTACCATGAACAAGCAGGCTTCATCCCAAGGATGCAGGAATAGTTCAATATATTGAAATCTACCATATAAACAAACAAAAAAAAGCTATATGAATATCTTATTAGACAATGAAAAAGCCTTTGACAAAATCTGACACCCCTTTTTGTTAAAATTCTTGGAGAGACCAGGGATACAAGGCACACACCTACACGCAATCAAGGCAATACACACCAAATCAATAACCAAAAGCAAATTATATGGAGAGAAACTTAAAGCAATTCCATTAAAATCAGGGACAAGACAAAGTTGACCACTCTACCTTTATCTCTTCAATACAGTGTTTAAAGTTTCACCAAAACCAATAAGACAACAAAAACAGACCAAGGGGATAGAAATTGGAAGGAAAGAAATGAAAGTATCTCTATTTGCAGATGATATCGTGTTATTCATAAGTGACACCCCCCCAAAAAAAATACCCTAACAAAAAACTCCTAAATCTGATAAACACCTTTAGCAAAGTGTCTGGACACAAAATTAGCTCAAAGCAATCACTAGCTCTTTTTATACAAATGATAAACTGGCTGAGAAAGAAATTGGAGAAACAACATACCTCAAAATAGAGATAAATAATATAAATTATCTCAGCATAACTCTAACTAAGGAAGTGAAAGGCCTGTATGACAAGAACTTCAAGTCTCTGAAGAAATAAACTGAACATAACACCCTAGGATAAAAAGATCTCCCATGCCCATAGATCAGGATTAAGATAATAAAAATGGCCATCTTATCAAAAGCATTCTACAGATTCAGTTAAATTCCCAACAAAATTCTAAAATAATTCTTTACAGACCTTGAAAGAATCAGTTTCATATGGAAAAGCAAAAAAAAACCCAGGATAGCTAAAACAATCGAGTTCTTCTTTTAAGAAGCTCTGGAGTTATAACCATCCCTGATTTCAAGCTGTACTACAGAACAATAGTAATGAAAACTACATGGTGTTGGGATAGAAGTAAACAAGTTAATCAAAATGGAATTGGATCAAATACATAGAAATAAACCCACATACCTACAGACACTTGATTTTTTTTTTTCACAAAGAAGCCAAAACAATACAATGGAAAAAACAGAAAAACATCTTCAACAATTGATGCTGATCTAACTGGCTGTCTGCTTGTAAATGAATGTAAATAGATGAATATCTGTCACTCTGCACAAAACCTAAGTGCAAATGGATCAAAGGCCCATCATAAAACTGGATACACTAAATCTAATAGGAAAGAAAATGGGAAATAGCCTTGAACTCATTGGTACAGGAGACAACTCCTTAACATACCACCTACAGCTCTGGAACTAAGGTTAGCAGTTAATAAATGGGTCCTCATGAAAATGAAAACCTTCTATAGGGCAAAGGACATTACAATGGGACAAAATAGCAGACTGCAGAATGGGAAAAATTTTCACCATTATATATAATAGAGGGCTAATTTTTTAGAAAAGACAAAAACTCAAGAAGTTAGATACCAACAACCCAAATAAGCATATTTAAAAATGAAATACAGAGCTAAAGAGTACCCTGCAGAGGAATCTCTAATGGCTGAGAAGTATTTGAAGAAATACTCAACATCCTTAGCCCTCAGAAAACTACAAATAGAAATGAACCCAATTCCACCTTACACAAATCAAAATGACTAAGATCAAAGACTCAAGGGAAAGCACATGCTGTTGAAATGTGGAGCAAGGGGAACAGTCCTCTATTGCTGGTGGGAGTGCAGAGTTTTACAACCACTCTGGAAGTAAATCTGGGGATTTCTCAGAAAATTAGGACTAATTCTACCTTATGATAGATCTGTACCTGGGTATATACACGGGTGATTCTCCAAAATTCCACAAAGACACTTGTTGTACTATGTTCCTAGCAGTATTATTCATAATAGCCAGGAAGTGGAAATAGTCCAGAGACCCTTAAACCAAAGAACCACAGAAAATGTGGTTCATTTACACAGTGGAATAATACTCAGCTGTTAAAAAGGATATTATGAATTTTGCAGGCAATTTGAAGGAAATAGAAAATATAATCCTGAGTGAGGAAACCCAGACCCCAAACGACATGCATGGTAGGTACTCAATTCAAAGTGTATATTGGACATAAAGTACAGGATATCCACACTACATTCCAAAGATATAAAGAAGCTAAACAGGATGGAAGGTCCAAGCAAGGATTCTGGAATCTTATTTAGAAGGGGAAACAAAATAGTAATAAGAGGTATATGGAGATAAGGATTGTGGTAGGAGAACGGATGGGGAGGGGAATGGGGTGGCGAGGATCCATTAGGGAATAGACAGGAGAAAGGGCCAAAGGCCAGAGGACCAGGAGAATGAATGGAAATCTGCACTGGCCACGGTGCAGACATGTGGGACATTGCTAGGACATGTAGAGACCTGGGATTGATGAGGTTCCCAGGAGTCTATAGGTGTGACTTTAGTGGAGACTCATAACAGTGTGGATATGTAACCTAAAGTGGCCACTTCCTATAGCTGGGCAGGACCCCTAGTGGAGCGATAAGGACACGAACCTACCCACAAAATTTTCAACCCAAAACTTGTCCTGTCTAAATGAAGTGCACCGACAAAGATGGAACAGAGACTGAGGGAATTGCCAACTAATAACCATCCCATGGGCAAGAACTAATCTCTGACACTGTTAATGATACTCTGTTTTCCCTACAGACAGGAGCCTAGCATAACTGTTGTATTCTTCCCCTACCAAATCTCAGTAGTCTTTCTGGTACCATCCTTTACCCTTCGATTACATGCATGAAAATATGATGCTTGTCTTTGTGAGACAGAGTCACTTCACCAATATGATTAGCAATTTCATAACATGAAACATTTCATCCCAATGTTTCAAAAAAATTCCCTCATGTATAATCTCATCTTCGTTTTATCTATTCTATTATCAATGGGCCCCTAGCCAAATTTGCAAATGGTTACTGGGAGAATGATCTGATAAACATGGGTGTACAGGTAACCTGATTTGATTTTTCAAATACATCTCCAGAAGTGCTATTGCTCTATTATACTGAGATTCTTGCCTTAAGTTTTTGAGAAATCTTTACACTAATTTCCATAGTGTGTAAACTAATTTGCATTCTCCCCAGCAATATAGTAAAGCTCCTTTTCACCAATCCTCTGCAACAGTTTTTGTTGTTCCTTTTTATTAGTATTATTAGATGTTTTCTTTGTATACATTTCAAATGTTCTCCCCTTTCCTGGTTTCCCCTCTGGAAAAAAAAAAACCCTATTCCCTCCCTCCTCCCCCTACTCACCAATCCACCCTCCCCCACTTCCTGGCCCTGGCATTCCACTGTACTGGGGCATAGAACCTTCACAGGACCAAAGGCCTCTCCTCCCTTGGTCCATCCTCAAGCTACTCCATCCTCGGATACAAATGCAGCTGGAGCCATTAGACCCACCATGTGTACTCTTTGGTTGGTGGTGTAGTCCCTGGGAGCTCTGAGGGTACTAGTTAGTTCATATTGTTGTTCGTCCTAAGGGACTGAAAACACTTCAGCTCCTTGGGTCTTTTCTCCAGCTCCTTCATTGGGGAACCTGTGGTCAGTCTAATGAATAGCTGTGAGCATCAACTTCTGTATTTGTCAGGCACTAACAGAGGCTCTCAGTAGACAGCTATATCAGGCTCCTGCCAGCCAGCACTTGTTGCCATCCACAATAGTGTCTGGGGAGAGCTTGTCACCAGGAAGTGCTCTGACCCCAGAACTCATATGAGAACATTATTTTCTCTCTGGTGACTTTCTAAGGTGGAACCAAACAGGAGGCACAGGCTGCAGAAACAATAGAGCAGCTGGGACAGGGTCCTTCCTGCACCCATCTGCACCCAGTAGGTGGGACTGTTCCACAGCCCTCTGTGCACAGGTCTTGCCAGGAAAGAGCTGGTCTCCCAGGCATGCTGACGTGGGCTTACAGACCCACGGGAGGAACAAGCTCCTGTCAGAGACAGCAAGAACATCTAACACCAGAGACTACCAGATGGCGAAAAGCAAACGCAAGAATCTTACCAACAGAAACCAAGACTATGTGACATAATCAAAACCCAGTACTCCCACCACAGCAAGTCTTGGATACCCCAACACACCAGAAAAGCAAGAATCATATTTAAAATCATATCTCATGAGGCTGATAGAGGATTTTAAGACGGACATAAATAACTCCCTTAAAGAAATACAGTAGAATACAGGCAAACAGATAGAAGTCCTTAAAGAGAAAACACAAAAATCCCTTAAAGAATTACAGGAGAACACAGGTAAACAGGTGAAGGGATTGAACAAAACCAGACAGGATCAAAAAATGGAAGTAGAAACAATAAAGAAATTACAAAGTTTTTTGGTTTTGGTTTTGGTTGGGTTTTTTTGTTTGTTTGTTTTTGTTTTTTAACAAAACAGCCATTCTGGCTGCAATCAGGTTGATTCTTGATATAAGTATAATTTATATTTCCTTAAAATCTATGGATGTAAAGAATATTTTCAAGCATTTATTATTCATTGATATTCAGCTCAACTCCATTGACCAATATTTTATTGAATTATATTGTCTTTCGTTTTGGGGGGAGGTTTTGTTTTATAAATATATTTATTTATTTATTTATTTATACTCTATATTTTATTCCTCCCCTCCACCATCTGACTGTTCCACATCCCATTCCTCTTCCTCACCCCCCTGTCTCCACGTGGATGTCCCCACCCCCACCCCACCTGACCTCTAAACTCCATGGGGCCTCCAGTCCCTTGAGGGTTAGGTACATCTTCTTACTGAACCCAGACTAGGCAGTCCTCTACTGTATGTGTGTTTGGGGCCTCATATCAGCTGGTTATGCTGCCTGTTTGGTGGCCCAGTGTTTGAGAGATCTCAAGAGTCCAGATTAATTGAGACTGCTGATTCTCCCACAGGTTTGCCCTCCTCTTCGGCTTCTTTCAGCCTTCCCTAATTTAACCACAGGGGTCAGCTGTTTCTGTCCATTGGTTGGGTGTTAAGTATCTGCATCTGACTTTTCAGCTGCCTGTTTGGTCTTTTGGAGGGCAATCATGCTAGGTCCCTTTTTGTGAGTACTCCATAGCCACAGTAATAGTGTCAGGAGCCTCCCATGGAGCCTCCCATTGATCCTCCCATTTGAGGCCACTTTGGGCCTGTCACTGGACCTTCTTTTCCTTAGGCTCCTTTCCATTTCCATCCCTGTCATTCTTTCAGACTTGGACAATTATTGGTCAGAGTTGTGACTGTGCGATGTCAATCTTTCTAGTTTCCTGTTACGGGTGTCTGACAAAGACTTCCTTTCATGCTATATACTTTATATTTACTCTTTTGATTCTTTCTCTATGCATTTTTAAAATTTGAGATAATCATATATGACAATTGTTACTCTTAAAAATCTTTGCCTCTACCTACATCTTAAATTATTTTACTTATGTTTTCTGCTAGCATGTCCAAAATTTCACACATTACATTAAGATTTTGAATTTTACTTGATTTTTCTAAAAAGGTAAAAACAGAAATCTAGTTTCAATCATCTGTAAGTGGATACCCAATTACTCAACCCTGTTTTGAAAGGTGGTGTTCTTCATTTATAAATAGTTATCAAGAATCAGATGGCAATAGCTTCCCGGACTTATATTTGGATCTTTTCTGTTCCATAGGTTTTAGACCATGCATCCTGTCAGTTTACCCACAAATATATCTTCTGTGTTTAAAGTGAGAAAATTTAGAACATCAAAATGTAGTGGTAATGAAATTCAAATATTCTACCTGTTCAAATATTTAGAAGCAGAGGAAACCACATCACTTGTTTTCTACTAGTCTGGAAAAATAGCAAAATTTAACATTAATCTAAAAAGGAGATCTTACAAAGTAGAACCAATACATAAAAGACAATGCTAGTAAAGAAACAAGTTACATAAGGTAGCAAACACTAGAAGGGATGAGATCAGTAGTAGCCTGCATAGGATAGGCCTGTATCATGTTTCTAGTACATTATTTATTTATAAAGTATCACGTTAAAGAAAATTTATAATGCACCCTGGTTTACAATTCTTGCACACATACAAAGTAATGACATGGAAGGGACAAGAGAAGGAAAGCAATGAAAAAATGGAAAGCCAAAGGAATTCTAAAAAACACTAGTATGAGAGAATACCACTCATTAATGAAGCCTGAATTCCCTTGTTAGGGCTCGTGAATACCCTAGACTCAGAGTATGCAAAACCAAAGAACATTTATTCCTGCATGCAGAGGCCTAATTCCATCAGGATAGAAGGACACTAAGTGAATTCTCAGATTCAGTTTTAAAGCCAAAATGAGGATCATTAGGGAGGAGTAGGTGATCTACATCTTGATTGGTAGGTTCTATCTCTGGGCATCTGAGTGATGCAATAATTCAGATGAACTCATCTTGCTTTATGCCAAGGAGGGGTAGCTCTTGACCTCTTGGCCTTAAACTTGGCTGACTTTCATTTTACAAGCTGTGGAGGAGTCCCTTTTATATAAGCCTGCAGCTGTTCCAATAACTGAGTTGTCTGGTTCTGAGAAGTGGAAACTCAAACCTGGTCTGCCTAACTACTAGTTTTCACCTTGTCCTTGAGTCAGCCAAACCCGGGCCATGTCATTCCTTTCAACCTCTGGGTTATCAATGGGTCCTGGTCAAAATATATTGAGCTACAACAGTGGCTAAGTAGGGAAATTCAGGTATTAACTTGTAATGAGAGGATGAAAGGTTGTATTAAAACATAATATAATAGAAAATGGTTAAATAATAAGGGATAGAAAGGAAGGGTAGAGGAGAAAAAACTGTACAGTACAACTAACATTGAAGACATTTCAAATAAATCATGTGAAAAAAATCAACTACTTCAGAAATTTCATAAAATAAAGTATGTAAAAATATTATAAGGGTTTAAGTAGATCTAACATATCCATGGTGACAATATCCATGCAAAGCACCATGGGCTAACAAATAAGCGTTCCAGTGCCAAAAATGCATTACTATATGGAGTTATTAGCCAGTTAAGTTCCATAGATTCCCTAAGCATTACATGAAATTTCTAGTGCTCTTAGTTATTCTCTAGAACTTGACATTAATATCCCACTGATAAATACATCATACATTTGAGTCATAAAACATGGAGAAATCCAGTTGGTCATGACCTGGAAGTACCATCACTACTGGCTAGATTTCATGGTGCTGGCAAGTGCTGTGCATACTACCAAATAACAAAATTTATCGCCAGTTTCACCCAGAATGTGAACCTCGGGAGATACAATAACAATTGCATACTAAAATATGTCTACCTTATAGCAATGGTATGACCATTGTGGGAAACCAAATACTTTATGCTTGGTTTTAAAGCAAGCTTCAAATATTAAAGTCATAGCTGGCACCATTATCAGGGCCAAGAAATCTACCACTATTACTTTCCTAAATGGGTACAATTTTTAATCCAAATCCTAGTGGTTTTATTTATATTCATAGATAAGCAAATATCTCATCTATCATCTGAAAACCATTGATTTGCAATATATGGCAGCTGGTTAATGCTTAGAAAATGAGAAACTATTGAATTACCAGTGCTAAATGGGACATCTCTATCACAATTTCTCACAAAGTTCAGGGAGATTTTCGAAAAGAAGACAACAATTGTAAGAATAAGAGGCAGTAAAGACTACAAGGAAAACATATTTTCTGAATATAGCAGGGATGTTACAAAGGAAAACTCACTCCATTTGAGACAAAATGAAAAAAGATCTATGAAAATATAAGCCAGACAAAACCCTGTCATAAAAAGGGAATACAGGGCTGAGGGATTCTTGACAGATGATAGCTTCTGGAGTAGAAAGAGTTGAGATTCTTAAAGGTAGAGCTCATGGGAGATTGACCACACTACAATGAAAGCTACATATTCAAGCATATATAGCCCACACAAATATTACCTGATACTTTTTGGGTTTGTTCTGTCAATTTTTAAGGAACACAAAATTCAGTGGGTAGGGAAGGAACATGGATCTTGGAGGGATTTATGGAAGATGCTTAGCATCTAAATAAATTGTATGAGATTCTCAAAGAACTAACCAAAAATATGGGACAAAAATGGAATGGCACATGAAGCTTAGTGGGAAAATATGAGTGGGGTCAGAGGAGTGGGAGGTAAATTACAATTGGACAAAACCAAAATGCATTGTACATATATGTAAAATAGTCAATACACTAAAAAATATTCTAAATAACAAGTAATGAGTTAAAAATAAAAGCACAGGTGAGCCTGTGCAAAGGAATGTGTATATACACGCTGAGAGAGAGAGAGAGAGAGAGAGAGAAAGGAGAGAAAGAAGAGAGAGAAGAGAGAGCGAGCAAGCGAGCTTGGTGTCATAATGTCCAATAGATACAGAAATGGCAGTGAGATTAAAGGAGAATATGGGAGAATAACTAAAAGAAGAACATCAATTCAAGAGGGTAGAAGGCAAAGAAAGAAGCAAAACCACTGCATCAGAGAAAGCACAATAATAAGAGAAGAAGAAAGGAGTGATGAGTGGAAAAGGGAAAGGAAAAGGTAAGCACTTACTTTTTTGTGTCTCAAAATCAAGGGAAAAGAGAGTAAGAGGGACACAGAAAGACAACAGAATTGAAAGTGGACTCTGTATAATGACAATATGTTATGCCATTAGGCACTGTGGGAAAAAAATGAGAAAGGGGTGCATATCTAATCTACAGAGGATCAAAAAGAGAAAGGGGAGGGTCCAGGGGCCCTGTGAAATACCCGAGTCAGAGTCTGATTAGCAGATGCCCAGCCTTCAGCCTCTCCTATGCAAAAGAGACAAAGCTTTTATTTTCCTTTTTCTGCAGCCTTGTTTTTCTGTCTTTCCTAAATGTTAAAGCCCTTGTCCATTCCAGAGAATTAGCTCAGAGATTCCCTAGAGTATGCCAGCAACATTCTACAAAGGATAACCAGTCATGTAAAGAATAATTAGGCCTGAGAACAAATAATTAACCTGCATGCTTAATTCCTATTTTCAATAAATGGCCTCAAAAAGAGTAATTTGACTGACTACTCATGGCAACCTGCCAATAACCTCTGAATTTGGGAGACCATTAGTAGGCTAGCATTTCGAAGGGTGCAATCCCATGTTCTTTCCCTCAGGTGACAGAGCAATTTATTGTACACACTGTAGAATATTTACTTTACAAAATCAAATTATTCTTTGGCAATAATACTTTAATAATTTATCAAAATTTTAATATATAAAAGAATTAATTATATTAATAATAATAAACTTTAATGTTATTTAAAATAATAAACTTCAACCCACCTAGAACTCCAGCAATGCTTACTCCAATAGACAAAATTCCATTGTCTACTCATTTGTGAAATAACTATCCAAGATGATCACTCCAAGGTTATCTTCACTTAGGATTCACAACTACAATGTAGAATGAGTATTCAAAAACTGTCTAATAACAAAATAATCACTTTTCATATTGTGTAGATAAAAAAATTAATGAGTCATAATTATAAGCTGAGATATAATTGAGAATCTGAAATCATGACTTATAAATAATATTTTCAAAATCTAGATCTTGTATATAATTTAGAGAATAGCCCATTAACATAAACACTAGAGAAATTCTTTGAAACCTCATTTTTACATAACCTCAATCATATTTTAATGTATTATCATGCATTATTTTAAAATACCTGAAAAATATATCTTGTTAATGGGTAAGTTGATTATTTTGTAACCTCTAAGAGGATGGTCATCAACCTTCCAAGTGCTGTGACCCTTTAATACAGTTCCTCATGTTGTGGTGACCCCCAACCATAAAATTATCTCATTGCTACTTCATAACTGTAATTCCTCTACTGATGTGAATTGGAATGTAAGTATCTGCTGTGTGACCTCCAAAGAGGTCATGGCCCACAGGTTTAGAAACTGCTGCTCTAAGAGCATCATCAGCATCAATCTTGGTGAGTATGAGTTATGTCTACTAGGCACGGGTTTAAGACCTCTATGTACATTATCTAACTTTAACCCTTGTAGAACTTTAGTGAAGAAAATTCTATTGTCACCCTCACTTTTTGGCCTAAAAATGTGATGCAAAGCTGAGCTTCACTTAAGGATTCACAATTATAGTATAGAACAAGAATGCAAAAACCACCTCACTTGTGAAAAATCTGGATTCCTTTACTGGCTTAGACAACAAATGTCAAGTCACAAATTTAACAGATTTCTTACAGTCCTGCCCAGAATTTACAGATGTAAGAGTGCTTTGAGTTAGACATTTTATGTTTTAAAATTGTCTACTAATAACCCTTGGAGAATTATTGATATACATTAATGAGTATTTTTGACATTCAAGACCACTGTGTGGTTGAGTCTCTGATCTTTAGAGTTGCCTTGTGAGAAAGATTTACGTTGATATTATAAAAAAATTACATACAGAAATGAACCATTTCTAATAAAACTAAGGTATTTATACCTGGATTCTGAAAATAGAAACTATTTTCTTTGGCTTCTTATGAAAGTAATACATGCTAATATATTCAGGAGATTTAAAATATGCTTTTCTCTATATTTGTCCCTTTAACTGTAACATTTTTATTGAACTGACATAATGGTTAATCTTGGTTGTAAACTTGAATAGATCTGTAATCAACTAAAACTTATGCAGTTGGACATACCTGTAATGGATTTTCTTGATTGGATCATTTGAGGTATTGAAATCCACCATAAATCTGAGCCACATCTTCTAGTGGCAGCTCACATGAAAAGACACACAAGAAGGAAGCTTTGTTTTTTGTCTTCATTTTCACTAGAAATTTCACCTATCCTGTTGCTAAAACATTGCTTTTCCCATGTTAGAACCTATTTCTTTGTAATTCCAACGTATATGAAAGATGAGCAGCTCTCTAGGAATCTTCTAGGACTCTACCACTAGATTGCAACTGCTGAAATATTTAACCTCCTAGACTAGATACCTGCTAGATTCTTGGAGATAGTCATTCTTGAATTAGCTGGAGCATAGCATAAAAGCCAGTCAAATTCATTTATTTTATCACTAGTCTTTCTTTAGAAAACATAAGTAACATACTCATAATCGTTTGAACACACATATATTCTATTACTTGATTACATATTTTAAAAAACTTTAAATGACTGATTGTTTTATTACATTCTAATATTCCTCCATTATATCTTAAACACATAGATATATCTAAGGAATATGATATTTGAGAAATTTGGCAATCACCATTTTTGTTATAATTTTTATTATTGTAGTCACAATATATATATATATTGTAGTTACACATACATATGATTGAATTTTCATATTTGTTTATTTCTAATGTTCTTAAAATTTATAGTATTTAAATTTCAAAGAAAATATTAATGAGTAATAGAAGTATTTTACTTGACCAGAAAGCTGAAACTTCACATATTTATTTCTATGCAGGAAGTAGAGTGAGCAAATCTTAAGTGGGACACATATATAAACTTTTAAATTCTGCTCAAGGAATATATTTTGTCAATGAATTTTTATTTATCAAAACATAAATAAACAGTGCCACCAACTGGAAACCAGGTGTTAAAATAAGTGAGACTAAGAAGATATATACAGAGGCAGATGCTTACAGCAAACCATTGGACTGAACAGAAAGACCACAATGAAGGAGTTAGAGAAGGACTGAAGGAGCTGAAGGGGTTTGCAACTCCATAGGAAGAAGAACATTATCAACCAAACACCCCCAGAGCTCCCAGGGAGTAAACCACCAACCAAAGAATGCACATAGAGGGACCCATGACTCCAGCCTCATATGTAGCAGAGGATGGCATTGTCTGTCATCAATATGAGAAAAGGCGTTTGGTCCTGTAAAGGCTCAATCCTCAGTATAGTGGAATGCCAGGGTGGTAAGGTAGGAGTGGGGAGCACCTTTATAGAAGTAGGGAGAAAGGAGATAAGATAGAGGGTTCCAGAATGGAAACCAGGAAAGTATAACATTTGAAATGTAAATACACAAAATATTCAAAAACAAAAAAAAGAAAAAAAAAAGAAAAGATATTTCTTACCCAAATCATTACAGAAGTATAAATTAAGCCTCAATGCACACTTTTAATGGCTCACATCCTTCTACGCTACAACCTCCTAAAGGCTCTGCTATCTTTTTCAAACAGTAGGGCAACTTGAGAGAAAGTTCAAAATATGAGCCTCATGTTCAAAAACATGAGCCACTGCGAATGTTTTCTATTCAAATTACAATCCTGACAATACTGGCACCCACAGGTTCATGGCTGTATCATGGTGCAAAATTCACTCATTCTAACTTTAAAAATTTTCATAATCTTTATCGGTCTCAACAACTATCAAGACTCCAAATTCTATTATGTGAGCCCTTATCAATAAACAGTCTGTATCTTTACAACATATAATGACACAGGTAAAACTCCCCATCCACAAGAATAGAATAGAGAACACACACACACACACATGTACACACACACACACACACACACACACACACATACATGACCCAAAGTAAGAACAAAATATATCAAGGCCGATACCAACACCTAGAGCTCCATGTTCAGCATCTAGGTAACATGATGGAGTCTCGCACAGCCTCCAAAGTTGTTGGATAGGCAATTCCTCAAGCTCTGTATGCTGTGGCAAAGTTTCTCTCTCTCTCTCTCTCTCTCTCTCTCTCTCTCTCTCTCTCTCTCTCTCTCTCTCTCTCTCTCTCTCTCTCTCAACCTGGCTCCATTCCACCCCTGAAACTTTTGTCAATGATGTCTGTGATGACTACTCTTAGTTGTTAAATTTACTACATCTGAAATTAACCAAAACCTAAGGTGTCGGGTATACCTGTGGGGGAAATTTTTCTGAATTTCTGAAAATGAGAAAAACCAACCTAAATCCAGATGTTTGATACAGGACAATTCTCCTGAAGTTTGGACCACGCTATCTGGTGAAAACCTACAAAAATGACTCAATAGAAGGAAGGGCTTGCTCTTTGTCTGTTTGCCCTCATTCAACTAGATGAGGTCATTTCTCACGGGTGTTAGAGCCTCCTTATGGGGGCTCCCAATGTAAACTAAAGACCATTTGAGACATACAACCTTGGGAACTGAACAACTACTATATTCTTGGACTATTTATCAGGAAAGAGTCATTGTTGAAATAGCCAACTTTGATCTTGCCAAATATTGCCTAGCCTGGGTAGCTCTCTGAAGACAGGTAGAAAGCCTCAGGGACCCTATTAATCGTTTACCTTTCATGTTTCTAAAATCAGCAAAATATGCATGATTCCGAGCAAGGTCTGTTGCCATTTGAGATGAAGTTTAGTCTCTATACTTCAGTTGTACTCCACCCAGGATGCCAATTGGTTGAGTCTCCAAAGTCACATTGTGGGATCATCTGCTTTTGAGCAGAAAATTTCTTCAGTTTCATTCTTGGTTCAGGCTCCATCTTTTCCAACAAACTTACATGTTCTCAAGTAGGAACCTGTGCTAGTTCTAGTATTGGATTCATAACACCTTTATTATCAGCCCAGTGCAAAGCTGCAGGTTTGTCTTTAACACTTTTGTTTTCTCAGTAGCAACCTGGTCTGCAACTTCTCACTTGCTTATGCTTTCTCCTTGCCAAATTGCATGAGTCTATATCTTTTGACATACATATGTTCTTCACTATAGACATAAATTAGAGGTGAGCAGAAACTAGGCCATGCCCAGAACATTCTCCTGCTTTGTAACTTCATCTACCACACACAATAGTGTTTTACTTTAAATAGTGTTTTACTAATGTGCTGGCAGACAAGGAGTCTGAGAAAGAGCTAAGATTTCTAGATCTGGATCTGTAGGCAACAGGAAGGGAAAGATGATGGGTCTGACTTGAACATGTGAAACCTCAAAGTCTACTCCTCATGATGTACTGCCCCCAACAAAGCCGCACCTATTCCAGCAAGGCTGTATCTCCTAATAGTGCCACTCTCTGGTGACTAAGCATTTAAATATAAGTCTATGTAGGTCCCTCTTATTCACATACACACACACACGCACATATATATGACCCTGGGTAAACATTCATAAAATAAAATTGTCTAATTCTATCTGTGATTTATATATGTATATATGTACATACATATATTTACACACACATATATATATACATACACATACACATACATATATCAATTTGTTATAGATTATAACCGATTGGTATGCTTTTCTCTAAATAACATTATTCTCTAGCTTTCAGATTCTCAGCATTACTTAGTTGCCTATAATTCTTTGTCTAAGATTTAGAGGCTTCTTCACCTTTGCCAATCTACTAGGAATCAATCTATGCCGATGTACTGTTCTCTTTGTATGTATTCTGTTCTCTATGTATCTGTATCACTCCTTGAAGGACTGGATATCTCAGGCTTTGCTCAAGATTGCTTTGCCTATTCAGGGACTTTTGTGGTTGCAGCTGAATTTTAAAATACAGATGCATCTAAAAAAATGTCACTGACAGAATTAGACAACATTATTTTATGAATGTTTACCCAGGCTCAGAAAGACAAATATGTTTCCTGTCAAAAGTGGATCCTAAAATCTAACTCTTAAATTTTCCTATTAAGGTTGGATCATATATGAAAAGGAACAGAATGGGACCCGTGTTACTGGAAAAATGGAGTGTTTAAGGTTTGGCGTGGGTCAAAAAGTAGAATGATGTAGAGGGAGGAAAAACTGGAGGAAGGGGACAGCAGGACAACTGGTGGCAAGGAGAAATAGCCAGGAGGAAAGGCTCATTCAAAACTGAGCATGTCTGCAAACTCTTCAGGGAAACATACGCCTTTACAAACTAAATTGGAGAATAACAAAACAGAATGTCACTGACATTTTGATGAATAGTAGTAAACCTATATAGATTTGATTAGTATGATAATTTAACAATATTTCTTCTCTTCACTAAATGAACATGGAAAATATTTGTTTTGTGTGTGTGTGTGTGTGTGTGTGTTCAGCCTTACTCACCAGTATTTTATAATTTTCACTGTAGGGGTTATTCAACATTCTATCAAATAAAATTGTCTCAAGATATTTTCTCTTTGTAGTTCTTAAGAGTTGGGATGCTTTCTTATTTTATTCTCAGCAATTGAGTTTTTCATATGAAAAATCTTGCTGATTTTAATGTCAGTTTTATATTCTGAATCTTTATTAGAATCATGCCATAATCTTAATTGCCTTCTGTTAAGTCTTTAGGATTTTAACACATAAAATAGTATCACCTGCAGACAGAAACAACTCGAATCCTTCCATTTCCTTTCTACTTGAAAGTCTTATTGTTTTTTTGTTGCCTAACTCCTCTGATGCAAAGAGTAGTGAAAGAAAATTTATCACATTTAATTGAAGAAAATGTTTAGATTTTTTGAGGATAAAAGGGAGAGTATCCGTTTTCTTATTATTTGGTTATAATAACTGCCTATTAAAGAATGATATTTTCTTTTGTGAGAGTAAAAGTCAGGCTGAGCCAATAACAGTAATGATAAAAATGATAGTGAAAAGACCAAACATTCACATAATATGAATGCATCACTATTATATCATGTAACTTATAAGTTAAATACAATTTAACTGTATAAATACTTTTCAATATTTGAGATTATTACTATCTTTGTACAAGTGTTTTCATCTGATAATTGTATTCTCCTTCAAATCTTTATTCAATTTAACCATGTGTCTTTTTGGCTTTTTGAAAATAGCTTTCAATAACCAAAATGTTCATTATTGTTCTTGTTCAAAATGTTCTTATTAAGTTTTCTGCTTCCATTCTACAAGGAAAGAAGATGTAGTGCTTGTGTGCTTATTATTGGACATTGCAGACTCATCTATTCTATAAGTAATATTGCTAATCCAGAAAGCTGAAAACTGAAGTATGACCAAGTGAAGTAAAAACAAGAAACAACTGATTGTTCTGTGGTAAAATTCATATTAGCATCTTTTTCAAATTCTCTATAACATAATATTTATGCCCAACATTTTGAAATCTCTTCAACACAGTTATTACTGATGGTGGATGTTTTAAATGGGGCTCAGAAAACCTGGTATGTGGCTATATTTAAATTAATAACATTGATTTCCAGTTACTCCTGTCAGACTATTCTTATTGTCAACAAGTGATAGTGGCAGCATATGTATGATAAGAATGTATTTTTATTCAAATTCTTTTGTTTACACAAGTATGATCAGGATTGTTTCTCCTATAAAATCCATGAATTTTAAAGGACGGGGCAGATAAGAGTTGAAACATGCAAAAAAAACAATCATTCTAAATTAGTGACCCAAGGGATTGAGTAAGAATCCTAAATACAATATGAGCAAATTATTACTCTGTAGTAAAGCTTTCAATAAAACCTTATGCTCATTTGGCTTCTCAGAGCTCCAGAGGAAACCTGTCTGCATAAATGGTAACTAAGTCGCAACATGGTTAATGTTATTTCCCTATTAACTTTATGTTGTATAATGCTTACATAATGCTGTGAAAATGCTCACAATGAAGGATAATGACTACAATAACACTTTATTCAATGCTTTAATTTGTCCCATGAATCGCCCAGGCCAATGTAATTGCTTTGTTAATATGACACTGTTGTACAAACAGGTCATGCACAAATGGAATGGGTCCTTCTTAACCAGGCCATGTTAAGTACTTCTATGAAAGGGTTTTTCAAGCAGCTTTACAAAAATATATCATATTGTTCATTCTTTTAGATAATGCACACATTGTCACAACTATTATATATATATATATATCATATGCATATATATAAACTAACTTTTATACAAAACAAAGGGTACATAATTTTAATATTGATCCGTATAAAATTTTTGCTCCTACTACAGCTTTAGGTCACTTGCAGCAATTTTGTGGATACTTACACCTAAATGAAAATGTGAGATGTAATAAGTAATAAATTATGAGCAATCATTATATTACAACATAATGGAAGATTTTATGAAAGTAAATTGCCATGTGGAAAAGGATTTGAATGATCACTGGGGATTGCAATGACTAGGAAACACATTTTCAACAATCATGGAATGAGACTATGCTGGTTTGACTACTAATAAGAGGAATATGATTATGAATAATATAAAACATACTTAAAATTACCTGAGAGTGATTTAGTGTCTTTAAAACTCAACAGGATAAAATATGACCTATCTTCAAAGAGTCATGACATTGTCAAAACCATGTCTAGAGATAAATAAGATAAATTGAACTGCCATAGGCTAAATAGACATCAAAGCAAGCAATCCAATAGATAAAAAGTTTCTTCACTCTTGTTTGCCTCATATTTGGGGTCCATAATTTATAGAAATTCCTTCAAGCACAGTGATACCTGTGAGACTAGAACTATCAATATGTATAGATCTAATCTCTTTTTAAGCAAGCTACAAATATAAATAAGTAAATAAATAAGAAATTGATTTAAGTAGTCATACTACCTTTTAAAAATCTTTGTTTAGATCTATTACATTTTTCAATTATGTGTATGTGGGAGGGAGTAGGACTGGTATATAAGTATAGGTTACTGCAGAGGCCAAAAGAAGTTGTATGATCTCTGGAGTTGTAGATGATTTTGAGCTACCTGATTTGGTTTCTGGGATTTCAGAGACATGTATGGGAGAAGTCATACGCAAAAAATAAAATAAGAAATGAAATTAAATAAATGTTAAAATTAAAATTGGTGCTGCTAGTCAGCATCTCTGTACACTAGAGCTCCCTCATGTACTAAAGATGGCAGCTTTGCAGAGATGAATCCTCCAGATCCTGGTTGATCAGCATGTCAATACCATTTCACAGAGTATCTCTGTCTTGCAGCCATATGGCCCATTTCTTCTAGAAGACAAATATACAGTGGTCTGCCTTGGTCCACGAAAAACTTTTCCTGTTATAAAAGCCTGTTGTCTGTGGAAAGTCCAAAGAGCTAAGCCTTAATGACTGTTAAGGAGAAACACTTGGTGCTTTTCTTCTCTTCTTTTGATTTTGTGTCTGTGTGTCCTACAAAAGTTGTTGCTTTCTGTGGTAAAGTCAATGGATTTCACAGTGAGACCTGTAAAGTGGTGGAAGTTTTAATGTGTTCCCATTTTAACCACCTTACATCAGTACACCAAGGAGACATGACCATTTGAGTCACATAAACATTACACTGCTATGTTAAACTACAGAAATAGCCTGTAAATACAGGGAGTAATCAGAAGGTACTAGTATGACTCTCAGGGAGCTCTGTATAATTTACCTTAATGGTGTCATTAAGTACTTGAGTGTCAGTGACAAACCAGTGGACTGCAGCTTGGAAGTAATGTTCCACTTGGTGAACACTCCTAGCTTGGGAAGACCCATGGAGATGTTGGCCTTCCCAAAGGACCTTGGAGTCCCTTCTGATAAACCAAGTCCAAAGTCTTCCAAATAGTACCTTGTAAAGTTGTATCAGTTGGTCATTCCATGTCTAGTGTTTGCCTGTAGCTTCTCCTGATAAATCCAGAGTTGAAATCTTCTCAACATGACAAATACTATTTATAGATAAAAAAGCAATAACACCTAAGTTTATAAATCCAGCCCCACAGGATTTGTTTTATAACATAGAATGGGGATTTGATAATAAGGCTACTGTTTCCATAGTGATCCTAACTGGAGACATTTTAATGGCTAATCAGTTCCCAACAAATGCCTGGATTCCCATTTCTTAGCTCATGTCTTCAGACTGTAAACATTCTCCTTAGCCTTCCCTTAACCTTGATTCAAATTGCAGTAGCTTTTTATTAAGGTCCTGACATTGCCTATTGCATTTCTGGGTACTAAACTGAATTTCCTCTCAGGTTAACAAAGGTTATATAGTATTACCTGACTACCATCAACAGTCTAAGTGTCAGTGCATGTGTGATATAAGCACATATGAATCATGTTATGAAAAACACAGTAACAAAGTGACTTCATCAGTCATGTATGGTCACATCCCCTGACAATAATAATTTTTCTTAGTGTATTCATTCACTGACAGTGTTCATGTGTATTCTGAGAAACTCATGAGATATAATCTTGAAGGACTAGGTTTCATTCAAGAATTGGATTTTTTTAAAGCACCATAACCATAGTCTTTTTTCAAGTGCTGAATATAAAAGTATAGTGTTAAAATATTAAAATATTCACATTTTGACTTAAAAATATCTTAAAATGAAAATACTAGGGATCTAATGATAATTCAACATTGTTTGTGCTCCAAGCTGTGTAAAACACAATCTCATTAAACTAGGTATTTAAACTGTGTGAAGAACAATTAAAAAAAAAAGGAGTAGAAGAAAAAGATTTAACAAGCATGACACTGGATCACAGAATGTTTTGCTTTACTTTTTTCATATTAAAATTCAATTTATTAGCTATATTTTAAAATAGAACTATCATGATTTCTAAAACTGCACCAGATTTATTATCATCATGGAACAGGACAATAAATTATTAATGATATTGTAAGAGCAGGTCAGAGGGGAAGACTGTTCAGGTGAAGCAGTTCTTAGAGAAAGGCTGCCCCTGTCTGGGAAATGCTCATCCCATCAATATTTTAACCTGTGCTAATTGTTTTGCTGAAACATTCAACATTTACCAGGATTTATACGTTTCTGAAGTCTGCAACTTGCATCTTGAAAAAGAAAATCAGGAGATGGTAATATGAAGACAGAGGGTATAGGAATTGGAAGGAGGGCTGGAGAGATGGCTCAGTGGTTAAGAGCACTGTCTGCACTTCCAGAGGTTCTGAGTTCAATTCCCAGTAACCACATGGTGGCTCACAACCATCTGTAATGAGATCTGGTGCCCTGTTCGGGCGTGAAGGCATAAATGGAGGCAGAGCACTGTATACATAATAAATTAATAAATCATTGAAAAAAGAGAAATAAAAAGAAATTGGGGGAAAGGGCCACCAGTAAGTGAGGTGGTCAGGGAACCTCCGAGACAGAAGGAAGTCTGAACAAAGTTCCAGAGAACTGAGAATGTCTGCCCAACAGCTGAGATCATGGTGCTAAGATAGTGATTCTTCAGATAGTTAAATGAACTGCCACATTGTCTTTTTAAAATGGAAACCTTCTAATTTCTAGTAATGCTTCTAATACAATACTGCTTGACTTCTTAGAAATATTTCCACAAATGACCCAACCATACTCATTATAAAAGTTATATTATATTCTGAATTGGTAGCTGAAATTACTATTCTATTAGGAATTTCTTCTACATTATTTAGTTATTGCCATGCTGTGAGTTACCAAGAGAAACTATTCAATGATAACAACCCAATTAATGCCTCTAGTGAAACACTTAACAAGTTCTTTATTGATCTTGGTTCCAAATACATCAAAACATTGAGTTACAGCTTTGTTGAACTCTTCACCCTACTGGTGTTCTCCAGAGTAGAGCTCATTTCCAGTTCAAAGGTGTGTCTGTCTTTGACATCTAGGTTGAAAAAAAATAGTAAAATTTTCCCAAATGGTAGATAAAGGTTGTCTTTATTCAAGCTTCTCATTTTTAATATTTTCTCCTATACTACATGTTATAAATATACTACTTGCAAATTTTGAACCTATTTTTGGATGGATTATATATTATGACATGGTGTTTCTAGATTATATGATATTATATATATTATATATATATATATATACTAGCTGTATATTATAATATACTACCATAAATCTAAGCATAATAACATGAGGATGATAGGAGGCTGTGAAATATAGTTCAAGAAAGTCTAATTAGGCCCTGCCAGAGGGTTTAAATTTCAACTTCATCTATTATTGGGGTGTCTCTTTTATATGGAATAAAATTTGTCGATGCAGTAGTTTCTTCTTTAAATAAAAGAATCTACCAGAAGTGATTGTTCTTAGACTTTAAGATAATCTGTGCAAACAATAAATCATGGTTACTAATTCAGTGTTCATATCTGCTATATAGAATATCTATATTTTATATATATGTATATGTGTGTATATGTGTATTCGCAATTATTGTGAATGCTAAAAACTAACTTTATTGGATTAATAAAGAAAAATTCAGTAATCTAGGCTGTCTTTGTATATACAACCTTATATTTTTTTAAAAAAACTTAAGGAATAATAAATTCAATGAAAAGAATATTTTATAAAAGCCCTAGATCCTATTCTACTACTGTAAATCTTGTTCAATTTATAAATAAATATTGTTATGAATTGACACAGACTTAATTTAGTCACTTTGAATGAATGAATTATATTTTAACTTCTGTGAGAACACATTTAAATCATATTTTTCCGGTCATGAACTATGTGAACTGTTTTTCTTGTGAATAAAGTGAAGTCAGTTTAGTGCTTCACTATTTATTATAAGTGCTTTCTATTTATCATTAATAACCAACATCATGAACACCATAATGTGTTGATCCACAATCACCACTTCAGCAAGATACAGTCTTCCACAACTGAGCTTTCACACTCAGAGTCGCTGTCAAGGGCCAAAAAGAACATAGAGTGGTTTGAATCCATTTTATGACTTGGTCTTTTAATAGTTTATTTTGATCTAAAAGTAACTTTATAACCTCACAAATAATTAGATGAATAAAAATCTACTAGGAGTAGATAACATTTAGTTCCAATCAAGGTGAACAATCTACATCATGGTGATATTTGCACTGCATGTTATTAAAGCAGTCTCCATGCCCACTACTTTTGTGTTTTAGGGCAAGTAGATGTTAATTTACATACTTAAATAATGTATTATGTAGTCAATGGGTTCAAATAAATTAATTCTGATCCAAATTCTGCTTTCTTTTCATTCTGACAGAAATGTGGTCATATATGTAAAAGAATGTTCACCACTTACTGTGAACAAAACTCAAACAATCTGAAAGGAACAAGGCTTTATTGTACTAACTGATACAGAGTAAGCCAGCCTTGCAGCATGCCATTTCTAACTCCAAAAGTTGTCAGACCGTGCATTATGATTCTTATCCCTTCATTTCTAGCCTGGCATGAAATAATCTGAGAAAATTAAGGTGTAAGAACTTTATTATGTTATGTGAGATTTGGCAGAAAGATGGGAAACATCAGTCCTTTAATGTGTGTGGTCAGCACATGAGAGCTCCTTTTTGAAGGTTAGGCCTTGTCCTTCCTTGTTGCCCTTGCAGGAAGATCTTCCATGTGTTGAACAGATTTTTCTGTTACATTTTTACCTAAGACATTTTACCACAGACATTATGCTGTAAATGTGTTCCACTGATCCAGCTAAAAGTTTTGAGATAAAAATAGACTCACCTTTTCCAAAGATGACTTAACTAAATAGTCTTCAATGTTTTTGCAATATTTATTTTGTCAAAATTAAATAGATCTGTATTATGCTGTTATGAACTATGTTGAAAAAGGATCCATACCAAAATTCTTTCAGTTCTTCATCTGCCTAAATGCCAAAGAAGCTTAACCAAAATTATTTTCTGGGAGGCAGCTCTTTAGAATAGTAAAAGAAGTGTTCGTGAACTGAGCACAGGCTCCTCCTCTAATTGATTATATTCAGGCTCATAAAAAAGCAGAGTAAATGAACTGCATACATTTCATCATGTGGCTATAAAATGGATTCATGGGAGGTGACTAGATTCATTACTACTAATATTGAAAGGCTACAGTAAAAAATTGGGAGGTAAATTTTAAACTATGTATTTCCCCAATGTCTCTATTATAAAACAGTAAAAACTCACTGGAAACAGTAAGTTTAAATTTTAACCATATGCTCAGAGCTCATATATGTTCCGGTGCCAAACACCTCTTTTTCTAGAAACCTCTTTCATTTCGTCCTTTTTATGAGAATCAATTATTTTGATATATTACTAAAGCTGAATTAGACATGTGCTTGCAATGCAGGGATTTTCCTAGCCAACACCATGCTGAGTTCTTGGGAAATCTCATAGCCTAGTGCTTTACTGGCCTCTATTGCCACAATCTCAGAATGACACTTCCACAAATGAGGTACAATGGCAATTTCACTTTTGATATTGTCTAAGGGAAAAAAAAAACATCTAAATGGCTAGCAATGAAGAATATAATATGTCCATGAATATTCACAAATTATAATCTCAAAGAAATCTAAGTAATTCTTTTGGAATAACTCAGCTCATATAATTGTCATACAAGACACATCTATTTAAATTTTTAAAAAGTCACTTTTTAAAATGTTTTGGTTTTATTTTACAAATAAATTTTCTAATGTATGCTATCTTGGATCTCCTATTCTTAGACACATCCAACTAAATATAGTCTGATGGAGAACATCAAAGAATTTTGCTGAATGGAGTTTGAATATTCATTCCTTCATGCTAAAGAAGAACTGTATTTTCAATAATCCACATAGACTGTATTGTAAAACACACTCATACCTTAGAAAATTTAGAGTGCAGAGGTGGAGCCTCATTTATCACTGTGTGAAAATGTTAATAATTTAAATGTCAATATCATCAAAGTTCGGTTAGAAAAATGTGGTGCAGTTTTAAGCATTATAAAAAACCAAGCACATAATATTAAGAGAGATATTTCAGTGACCTTGGGTTTCCTCTAAGTTGTTTGCATAGGTAAAAATAGACCAAACAGTTAAGAGATATTTTCTAACATACAATTATAAAGAATGGAGTTGAGGGCCTGAGAGATGGATGGCTCAGCACATAAAGGCTGTGTTACATGTCCTATACCCACATGAGAATAATCTTCTGTAAGTTATTCTATGATTTCCACACATATATTCTGGTAGGGGCACCCACATAAAAATAAACATACACTTGCAGACATGTGGGCACACATACACACATATAGATACACACACACACACACACACACACACACACAAAGTAAAACAAGCAATGAAGATGAACAGGAAGAACTGATGTCTTAAAAATAGTATTATTAAATAATTACTGACATTGGAATGCCTGACATATCACATCAGTGACTCTCCAAATGGTCTTTCTAGAGAAAGCAATATAAAGTAGATATATGGGGTATATATACATAATTAAATAAAAATAACTATAAGCAATAGACAGAACAGAAAAGGGGAGGAAGAGAGGGGAAAAATTAGTCTATATAACCACTTCTATAATAAAATGCTATTCCAGGAAATCTGAGTTCCTGCTTTGGTCCACAGTCACTCCTACTTGGCTCAGAATAAACTCTCTTCTGTGTCTTTGGAGTAGGAGCTCTTCTGCAGTGCAAAGGGGGTTAGATAGCTTTGTTCCTTTTCAATTGTTATGATAAAAAAAAAAAAAACATTATCAAGGCCTTGTATGAAAGAAATGGTCTGACTGTAGTCCTGCTTCCAGAAAAATGTTAATTCCTCATGGCAAGAAGGCAAGTAATCAGTAAGCATTGTACCTGGAACAGAATCTAAGAGTTCACACTATGAACAGCAAATTCAAAATAGAAAGAAAGCACTGAGAATACCAAGCATGGACTTGGCTTTGAACCTTCAAAACTGTCTTCTAATATCATATTTTCTGCAGTAAAGACACATCACCTTATTCTCTCCAAACAGCCTTAATCAAATAAATGAGTCAATGGGGGACATATTCTTCACACTACCACAATAGGTCTGAAAGGTAAGGAGTCATTTGCAGATTAAGACAGTGAGAGGGATGTAAAGGGGATAAGTAAAGAAAAAATGGTAATAAAATTAAATTAAATAAAAAAGGAACCAAGAAAAACAATTAGCCAAAGATGGTCTTATGTAGATGGTGATATCTGAACAGACATGGGGGTTGTAAGGTAATAAACAATGTATGAAAATACAAGGAAAACATTTTTAGATATGAAGATAACAAATGTAGAACACCCGATTTCACAGGACCCTATAAGACTGAGACAGAGTGAATCACTAGAATTACAATAGAAAGCTTATAATGCAAAAGGAAAATGGATGGTTGTATCATGACAAAATACATGAATACAGTTCTTAGTAGCTGATATAAACATTTCAAGATCCACAAAAGATAGATACCAAACAGCCCAGATTAAAAGTCCAAAAAAACTGTGAGCTTTATACCATGTGAATGTTAGAACACTTGAGGGTTAACTAAGCAAAACTGTTATTTCATTCAAAGAGCTAGGGTTAAACTATGACAGTCATGCTCTACATATACTGTGAAGTTTAGGTATATCAAAACTTATACATAAAATTAAATATTGGATATGAGAGAAAGAAAAAGTATTACATAAAGACTACCCTGGGTGTTTTGAAACTGTCACAATTCAAATAGGAAAGGCAATGGAAAGAACAAGCTTAGAAGTGTGAAGCAGGAACCAACTTCTGCACCAGATTTGTTTCATTTAAAATATATATTTAAATGTGTTAATAGCCAGAGGCTTATCAAGTAAAGGAATTCTTAGAAAGCAATTGGGCTTCCTATAAACCTCTTTGCTCTAAGAAAGAAGAAATAAATAAATGCATGCAATGTTGCTAGCAGCTCTGATGAACTAAAGACTGAATTTTGACTAGTGTGTCTAGTAACAAAATTAAGAAAATCTTGCTGTCAAAATTGGATATGTAAGACCCTGTTGAGCCTTAGCTTACCGGAGATCCCCTGAGTGAATCACATGGAGCCTGATCAATGCAAAAAAGCAAGAGGATTTTTAATGTTCCATTGCACTGGGGCTGTCCCAGACCCTAAGGAGACATGGTGACCATGCACAACTTGTTCAGTTAGCTTTTATACAATCTTCAGGGCAGCAGCCATTAGACACAACGTGATTGGCAAAACAGTGTGACTTTTTTTTTTCTTTTTATTTATTTTTTAACATTTAAAAACATATTTTAATTAAATAGAATTGAATCACATTCTTGTTCCCCTTTTGTACCACCGCTCCTCCCATAGAACCCTCCCTTTAATACCTACAATATCTTTTTTGTCATATTCCTTAAAATTTATAAAATATAACAATAAAAATAAATATTATAAAAGTTGTTTGATATAAAACAACAATCAATTTAACAGTCTTATGTAGATGCTCATTTACAGCAATAGTGAAAATACATTTTTCTCAATATAAATTTTAAATAACTCCAAACATATTAGCTGTATACTTAAAAATAATACATCACTACTAGTATTTTCTTAAATGAGCAGGAATATATAAAGTCTTTTTGTTTGTTTTGTATTTAATAGAGTTTAAAATCTTGGCTCTTAACAGTGTGACTTTTTAAACTGATTGGTCTTCAGGGAATGAGGTGACAAGGACTTCCCTTGTCTGAAGGTAGGCAAAGGTTCACCCTGGGAAATGTGTCCCCACCCACAGGTTGTTTCTCACCCAGTGGTCTGAGGAATGTTAATTAGCCTTTCCCTTCTGGAGAGTTCTACCACCTTCCCAAAGGTCCTGAGCTTATCTTACTAAGGAAATTCCTGGCCTCCAGGTGTTTTTCTGAGCTGTCTTTGTATATCTTACAGATAAACAAAAGAGGATGTAAAGAAACAAACAGAATAGAATAAAATACACCTAAAAGAGAGAATGGATAGCTAGAAGGATGAAATTAAAGAGATAAAGTAGCATGAATTCTAGCATGCATGTAGAAGTAAATTTTCAGGGTAGCAATGTTGATAATTTAAGTAATATAAGAACAATTGAGTATCAATTGCCATAGGCCAAGCTCTCTCTAGTGTCACAACAGTTGTACACCTGTAATCTGGACAGCTCACAGTAGAACACTTAGAATCTGATAGAAACAAGTCTCTCGGTTTTCCTCAGTTGAATCCAAGCTTAGTGAAAGCATACTGAAGCCTTTTTTTTTCCATTTTTTTATTGGTTATTTTATTTATTTACTTTTCAAATGTTATCCCCCTTCCCAGTTTCCACTCCACAAAACCCCCATCCCGTCCCATTACTCCCTGTTTTTATGAGGGTGCTCACCCACCCACCTACTCCCACCTTAGCACCCGAGCATTTCTGTGACCTTAGAGAACATAAGATGGCTGCTGAAAGACCTTGCCAGGAACGTACACTCCCTACCTGGAATGTCACAGCAATATAAACTTTATGCTCTGACCACAGGGCTGGGCAGATGCACATAAAGACCAAAAATGTTTTAGTTCCCCCATCTGGTGATTAAGATCACACCTTGCCTAGGGACACCAATGCCAAGAAAGGTCAGCATGGGCCTCAAATGGGTGTAATCCAATTCATGCTGTTACCAAAGTCTACCCTCACAAACTGTATAAAAACTGTGTGCTTGGAGTATTGGGGTCCCTTCTGCCCCAATTGCAGGATGGCCCTAGCATGCTGGATCAATAAACTTCTTGCTTGTTGCATCGATCTCCATCTCTATGAGTGGAACATCCCAGACGTAAGGCTCTTTGAATCTTATAGCATTCTCCTATACTAGGACATCAAGCCTTCAAAGCACCAAAGGGGCTCCCTTCCCATTGATGTCAGATAAAGCAATCCTCTGCTACATATGTAGCTGGAGTCATGGGTACCCCCTGTATACTCTTTTGTTTGTGGTTTAGACCCCAGGAGCTTCCTCTTGTACATCCTGAGTTTTCTCTCTGTCTGCCTGCCTCTTCTCTCATCAAACCACAATCAGGATTCATGCTTAAAAGGTAATTCCA
>NW_022196896.1:11271574-11297088 GCF_008632895.1 Mastomys coucha
TATATATATATTATGCTAGAAGAGTTGTCTGTGTTTCTAAAGTCTTAGTGATTTACCAAATTCTTTCAAGATTTTCTTCCTATGCTTGGGGTGAAGGAAAACAAGCCAATTTAGCTGCTTAAGAATGATTAGGAAATATTGGTAGGTTCTAGCTGACAGAGGTAAGTGGAATCTAAACATCATCACTCCTCAAAATCTCACTGCCTGCTGGTATGGTGTTACAATAATAGCAAAAATTAAATCTCAATTATGGGAAAATGAAACACCAAAAACTATTCATGAAAGTAATGAATACCTCACTATCTCCTTTTCAATATCTCTGGAAGCAAATTTGAGAGGAGTGCCTCTCTGAGGTAGAATTAAGAAAGTTACGAGATGATGAATGGGTCAAACCTTTGTCAGGGCTTTAGTTAGAGAACACAATCAAAACAAATCTCCAAACTAAAATTAGACTCCTTCTGTGTGAGGAGCTGGATTTGAAAAATTCCTTTGTAAGAAGCTGTAAAATCTTTCTAGCCAAATCATGTTTTAAAGCCTTTTCAGCTCATGCTGAGAACATATTGTAAGCATCCTTAATGACAATTAGCAAATATACTCTTTATAATTTGTAATGGCAATATTGAAGGGCTTTTATCACCCTAAAGGACAGATTCCTGATTAAGGCAGTCCAAATGACAACCAAATATGCATTGATAGAGTAGGTCTCCTAAAATACACAAATTTACACTGATAGAATATTCAGTTTTATTCAGTGATTGCTGATCATTAACCTAAAATCAGGGCCAGATTACATTACATTTAGACTAGGATCCTTAACTTGCAACATTTGCATTCATGTGTATGTAATATGTCTACTAGCACTTCTCCCAGTGGTACTTACTTTGAGATGCCCCTGAGTGAGACACCTAGAAGATCAATGCTAAAACAAGAGGCTTATTTCCTAAAACAAGAGTTTTATTTCCCTGTAAGTGGGGATCAACCTTCAATTAGTCCCTCAAGGCAAGTGACTAGAAGGTGACCCCCCCCATGGCTATTACAAGAAGTTTTTATGTGTTTTAGGGGAAACAAGGTTCAAATTTGTTAGCTAAGCATATTGACCTTTAAATCTATTGGCTAGCAGGCATGGGCAGATCATGACATGCTTTGGAAATCTATCTGGGACTTTCCAGATGGTCAGGTGACTATCAGTCCGTACATTCTACAGTATTTTTCTGAGAATTTTTACTCAAGAATGTTCAGGAGGTGAGGGCTTTTTCACAAGGACAGGTCTTATTTGAAAGCATCTGCAGCACCAGATAGCACACTCCAAAAAGGGTGATGTCACCTAAAAGCCTGCAATCTTAGAGATTTCTAAGCATCCCACAGGAAGTTCCACAATCCAAACGTCAGGTTTTTTTCTGAAGTTTGGCTGGCCAGATTATAAATCTCCAGCAACTGTTCACTCTTTTCCACGTCTAGATAAAGGTCCTAAGGAATCTTTAGCTTCTTGTTCCTTCCAAATATATTAACTTCAATTTATCTCGTGGTTACTTTATGAAGCTCAAGATCTCCCTGTGACTCCAGAAGGAAGCATTTTAATTTACAATAATAGGCTATACAAATTCTAATGATTTGAGTTTGATCTCTGGAACTCATACTGTGGAAAGAGGAACCTACTTCCATAAGATGTCCCGTGATCTCCATACACATTCAGTGACACACCCATTCACATTCACTGGAGCAAGTGCACACACACACACACAAACACACCATACAGAGACATTCTCACACATATGCACACACACATGCACATGAGCACACAGAATAAACATATAAAGAGTTAATTATTGTGCAATAGACAACTTATGAACCCTTTCAAACTTCAATGATTTGTACTTAAATGTTTTCTTCATTTGAAAATTTTGTTTTTAGAATATTATAAATATGAGAATAATTATAAACTGTATTATTAATTATTGTCAATGTAGATTTAAATGGCCTAAAATTTGCCATACAAATACATTTGATATTCTACAAATCATAATTTGTAGCAAATTCAATGTTTTTTTTAATTGTACCACTTTCTTTTCCTGTAATTCTAATATGGTGATCTGCCTTAATAAAATTTTAAATAAAGCTCTGAAAATAAAACCAGGAAAATGTTATTTCCTTAAGTAGTTTATTATTTTAGATATTATTAGTTATTATATAAAATTCATTATTTTAAATTATTTATTTAAAGTAAACAAATTATTTGTATTAAATAAATTATCATTTCACTAATAATTAGTGATTAAAAACAAATTTAAAGCCGGGCAGTGGTGGTACACACCTTTAATCCCAGCACTTCGGAGGCAGAGGCAGGTGAATTTCTGAGTTCGAGGCCAGCCTGGTCTACAGAGTGAGTTCCGGGACAGCCAGGGCTACACAGAGAAACCCTGTCTTGAAAAAATCAAAACAAAACAAACAAACAAAAAAATTAATTCAAGTTTCAGGCACCAACAAAGATTATGATTGCACCAAAATCCTTTAGATTTGTGTTTGACAGTCCCATACTTAGAGGTAATTGATGAATCATAACGAGCAAAAGAGAAGGACAATGACAGGTGAAGAGGGGAGTCATAATCAGGCTGCCTCTGACTGGGAAATTAGGAATATTACTGGAAGCTAGAGTGAGTCCTGCCACAGTACCCACTTTTTCTCAAACTAAAGGTCGCTGTTGGAATTTTTAAGTTTCATTAGTCAAAGAATTGAGCAAAAAAACAACAACAAAAGCTCAGGTACAGTTTTATTAATACAGCTTCAGGTCAGGACACTGTGATTCTCTGCACCTGCTAAGAAGAAACCATGGTGCTTTCAATCAGACACCCAGTGGATTGGGTTAAACTTGAGTAAGGAAGGTGGATCGCTCCAGAGAAGAGCAAACAGTCCTAAGTACCAGAGAAACATTCTCAGGCAATCACAACTGGCCAAAAGAGGAGACTGAAACAGAGGAATGGGGACAGGTAAACCTTTCTAAATTCAGTGCTCCGAACCTCATAGCAGCTCAATAGCAACTCTACTAGGGAAAGGAAATTTTGTGAAGGAAAAGCACATGATCTCATTAAAGGGATAAGGATGGGATAATTATTCCTCCTACCTCTTTAGTATGGCTTAACCCAGTTCCTTCCTGAAGAGTAGTCTTTTAGCAAGTATTGACCTGCCCAACAGGAATGTTAGGTATTCAGCCAGGGGAATGGGGGAGTGGAATTAGAAAGAAAGCAAGCTCTGTCTGGAGCCGTTAATCTCCTTCACACATTCATCTAATTTTTTCTATGCATTTTTTACTTTGATGAAAAAGGTTTTTCTACCCTGCTTATATTTTATCATCCCATCTCCATGTCTACACTTTATAAGTATTATAGCATACTGACTTCACTGCATTAGATCTTAAAAGGAAAATACTCTGTTTAACCAGCCTTTGTTGCTAACATAACGTAAAAGATAGTCCCACCCTCATGCACCGCGAACAAATCTCATCAAATGCAAATTACTCACTTGGGAGTTCTGAGCCTGAGGTAGTATCTAATTCTAGAGCCCTTGAATGACACTAAAATTCTAAGAGGGTTTATGATACCTAAAGGGCTATCCCCTCCATCAGGGTGATTAATACTCAAGATGATTTGACAATTTGAAACTCTGAAGACAGGTCCTCCATTCATCCCAATATCAATGCTGTATTTGCTTCTTACACTCTCAAATAAGTTCGGAAAACTAAACACAAACTTATTCCACATATCAAAAAAACGTGCATCCCAGAGTGTATAATCTGAGTAGTTCTTGAAGGATGAGAGGATCAGCCTAGCCTGTAGAACCCTACAGTAAGTGTGGCCAGAAGTTTTCCCTAATACACTGGGGAAGAATTCAGTCTCAGGGGAAAAACTGGCAACACCATATACTTCTGTAGTAAAGATGCAGAAATTGCATAAACAAACAAACAAACAAAAACATATAAGTCCAAAAAGTTCAAGTAAGGGCCCTGGCCATCCATATGAATAAATAAGGAGAAGGAAAAGAAGAAACATGATCCAGACCCCTAGACAACAATAATAACACCATCTTGCAGGACTCTAACAAAAATCTCCCAATAAAATGACACATACTTAGAAGTTCTGTATCTTCAAGCCTTCTTTTATCTACTTCCTATCCTGCCAGTTGTTCCTCCGTTTCTGCATATCAGGATTTACTAGTTAGATCTTCTGAACTAAATTCATCTCTCAGACCCTGACCTGGGTGATGATCACCTCCTTATCAAACTTCTTCAGAGTCTTCTCCCACCCTGACTCCATACTCATACACCCTTCCCCACCCTTCACATCAGTGCCTTTACAGTATGTTCCTTCTCTCTCTTGATGCTTTAAACCTGACCTCTTTAAGCCTTGGGATCCAAACTTCTGGCCTTTCTTTGACACAAAGGTCCAGTTGAGAGGTAGACACACAACCCACCTCGGGAGACCCTGTAAATACTGCTTGGAGCAAAAAGAAATTTCTGAATCATAAGGTTAGTGATGCTTTTACATCAACTTAGGTGTGCCATAATAGAATTGTATCTGTGCTATGGCACCCAGTGGGAGCCACCAGAGCATATGCTGTGGGAGCAGCAGCAAAGCAGAGCATATTCATCCTTTTGAACGACCCAAGCAATTACTTCCCCTTCGCCAAGACCACCAACCCTCTCATCTGTGGAGTCCAGCGATCCAACAGCAAAGTTGTAATGAGCCATGTATCCCGTTTTCCATTTATGTAGAGCTTGTCTTTGCTCCAATGCACGGGAGACACAAGCTGTGTTGGGTCCTAACAATTGCTCCTTCTAGTTGGTAGGGCCACCACTTTTGAAGTTCTTTAATATAACTTTTTTTTTTAACAATTTATTCTTTGAGAGTTTCCCATCATGCATCCCAGACCCACTCATCTCCCACTCCCCTTTTATACATCCTTTGCCCTTGCAACCCCCAACCCCCCAAACCACAAGAATAAATAATGAATAAACAAACAAAATAAAGCACAGAAAACATCTTATCTTGAAAGCTGAAGTGTGTCACAATGTGCCCCACAATATATCCTTCTGTCCATACATCTTCACTTGCGAATCTTCATTGCAACGAGTCATCGGTCTGGTTCAAGATCTCTGGCTTCTGTGACACCATCAATATTGGATCCTCAACAGGCTTCATCCTACTGTTGCCCAGTGTCATGGAGATCCTGCATTTTTGCATCAGCCTAACAGGCCCTTTCATTCATCACAACATTTCATTGATGGTATAGGTTTTGGAGTGGGTCAACTCTGAGCCCTGGATCAGGGTCTGGGTGATCAGTGTGCCAGCCCTATCTTATCCAAATTACCAGGGCAAGCTTTACAACGCTGCTTGGTTTAGGGCACTCAATGTTGTCATCAGTAGGAGGCAGGGTCAGCTCTCCTGTTCTAAGACCTCTGGGGCCTGCTCACCAGCACCCACACTTCCAGAGCCAGCCCCACTGTGCTGCCCAGTCAAGGCATTGGGTCCCACTCTCCCAAGTGCTGAATCCTGTGAATGCCTGGAGCAGCTCTCCTGCTCTCACACCCTAAGGGCTGGCTCACCCAAGTGTTTGCCATCAGGGTCAGCTCCACTGTGTCTCCCAAGTGAGGTGCAGGGCCTGGTCTCCCAAGTGCTACAGACAATGAGTGAACATGGCTAGCTGTCTCACTCACACATCCTTGGAACCACTTCTCCCCACTACCACAGGTGGCAAGGGATGAGGCCATCAATCCCAGACCTGATCCCCCTTAACCTGCCAGGAACTCTCTGATCCAAGGGACTTGTCCTTTTTGAGTAGTTATCACTTGTTCAGACTGCTGTCTGAGATGGACTGGAGTTCTAATCACCTCTGCATGAGACAAGAGGTACCTGTGTTTACACCATCACAAAGACCAGAGCCTTAAGCCATCATGTGGCTTTGGGGAAAATGTTCTAATCCTTCCGCTATAGGTGATTCTCTTTTTTCCTTTTGTTTAGCAGTTTATATTTCATTGTTTATAAAAGAATTCCACATCAACTGTTGTTCTCTGTAGCTGTTTTACAAATGATGAAGCTAGGACTCAGAGAACTGAAAATATGCAAGTTGCTGCAGGCAAGACTAGGAGCTACAAATTTAAATTCTGATCTGTCTTCTTCTCTGCTCTGTACTATATTGTACCTTTCACTGTCCTGTATTTTCCCCTTTAATTGAAAACACAGTTTTCTTACATAATATATACTGATTATAGTTTCTCTTCCCATGCCCCTCTCAACTAGATCCCTCCCCTTTCTGTCTTTTATTAGAAAAGAAACAGGCTTCTAAGGGATCATTATAAAATAAAATACAAGAAAAAAACAAAAACTATACTTTAGATGAAGAACAAGAAGAAGAAAGAAGGAAAGAAGAAAGGAAGAAAAGAGCTTAAGAAACAGAGACTAACTCATTCATACACCCAGGACTTACATAGAAAAAGTAAACTTGAAGCCATAATATATATGCAAAGGGACTATAAGGGAAGAAAAGAGAAACACACACACACACACACACACATGAATTTTCCTTCTTTTGCTCTACAGCTATGTATTAATATATCTATATAACACATGCTTATTAAAAATAAAAATATTAAGTTAAATTTAAAAATAGTAAAGACTGATAAGACATTGTGAGACAAGGAAACACCAAAGATGCCATCGAGGTCCTTTTCTTTTGGAAATCAACTGCTGCCTATGCAGCCTACCATCAAAAATTAGTTGTTTCTGCAAGGATACTACCCATGGAAAGACCTAAATTTACATTTACAAGTGGTTGTCAATGGGAAATAGATTCTGACCTAAGGATAGAGGGATTTGCCCACTACTTCTTTGAGCTCTAGGATCTCATCAAGGGCAGATTCATGTAGGCGGTGTTCATGCTGCCTCAGGCTGTGTGAGTCCATAAGGTGCACCCATATTGTTGATTTACAGGGCTTAGTTAGCTTAGTGTTCTCCATCCCTGTGGCTCCTCCACTCTTTCTGACTCATCTTCCACAGTGTTCCCTGTGCCCTGAGGGGAGGAATTTGATGGAGACATCCTCCCTTTCAGCTGTGAGTGTTTTCACTCAGGGTGTGGTGTTGCTTTGTATTGGTTCCCCTCTGCTGCAGTAGGTAGCATCTGTGACGATAGCTGAGCCACACACTGCTCTATAAGTACAGCAAAATGTCATTAGGATTTGTTTTATTACTTTAAAAAAATAGCACTAGTATTCAGTTTTATCCTGGGTACCCGGGTATCCAGTGTCTGGTTCTTGGTCACCCAAGTAGTATCCAGTATGAGTCTTAACTCAGATCAAATATTGGTTGATTATTTTCACAAGCTTTGTAGCACCATTGAGGGCAAGGCAATTATAGATCAAAGGATTCATGACTGGATTATAGGAGTCATAATTTAAAGAAAACATTGGAAAAATCAGGCTTATTCTTTTCTTCAAAGGAAATGACTGACTCCCGGTCACCTGGAATGCTAAAGTGAATGGAGTCTTGTATGTAGCCAGTCTCCATGAATCCCCCAATATCCAGAGCATTATTTAGGCTGTAATTCTGAGCCTTGCCTGTCAATGAATGCAACCCACCCTTATGAAAGAAATCCCATGTATATTGCATCTTCCACCAATGTAATCTATTTTAATATTTATTCCAAGTTCATTCTCTTAGGACCTTGTGCCAAACGATATTCCTCAGTCAACAGAATTCTTTTTTATTGTAAAGGTCATAGGTGCCTTGGTACACTTCCAGGGAGTTTTTATGCCTAAAGCTTTGTTGTGATTATCACATGAAACTGCTTTCCAACGTTTTACTGTGTTTAAATATGTAAGAGAAATAAACCCTAACTTCAGAGAGAGGCATTGTCGGTGAGACCACAAAAGGGACACTTAGTTAAATTTTCTTAATCAGCCAATCTGGCATAGGCTGTCAACAATGGATTCTTGCCCATAGTTTGTAGATAGCAACTTATAGCCTTAGCAATACCATGTGTTTGAGGGTGAGAAGGAATTCCCATGGAATCCTTTTGTTTATCCATTTCACAGTTGAGGGACATCTCATTTGTTTCAAATTTTAGAATGTTGTGAGTAGATCATCAGTGGACATGTGAGCAAGGGCTCTGTGGTAGTGCAAAGCAGCAGGGAAATGGCTAAGCATGTTGAAAAGTTCTTTAAGTGCTTCTTAGCCATTTGAGATTCCTTTTTTGAGAATTCTTTGTTTAAATCTGTATTCCATTTTTAACTGGGTTATTTGTTTTCTTTTCCTTCTTTTCTTTTTTTATTGGATATTTTATTTACATTTCAAATGTTATCCCCTTTAACTGCTATTTTGAGGGATTCTTATATATTTTGGAAGGATTAGTCCTCTCTTGGATTTGCAGTTGATAAAAAAATAATTCTCATGCTGTAGGTTGCCATGTTGTCCAAATGACAGTGCCCTTGCCCTGTCTAGGTGCCATTTATTAATTGTTGATCTTGGTGCCTGTGTTAACAATGTTCAGAAAGGTTTTTGTCTGTGTGTGTGTAAGTGCCATTTCTTACTTCCTCTTCAACTGGGATTAGTGTATATGGTTTTATGTTGAGATCTTTGTTCCATTTGGAGGGGAGTTTTTTGCAGGGCCTTAAATGGATCCATTTGTATTCTTCTACATGTAGCCATCCAATTTGATGAGCACCATTAGTTGAAGGTGCTTCTTTTTTTCCCCTGTATGTAATTCTGCCTACATTATCAAAAAAAAAAAAAAATAGATGTTCATAGGTGTATGAACAGCTTTTGTCTGGGTCTACTATTTAATTTTATTTATTAATTAATGTTTGCTTTTCTACTAATTCCATGTATTTTGTTTCTATGGCTTTAAAGTACTAAAAATCAGGAATGGAGATTATTTTTCCATAATTCAGAATTGTTTTAGCTATTTTTTGTTGTTTTTATGGTTCCATATGAGGTTGGAATATTGTCTTTTAACATCTGTAAAATTGTGTGTTAGAATTTGATGGGGATTGAATTGTATCTCTTGATTGTTTTTGATAAGGCAGCCATTTTACCATATTAATTCAACCAGAAAATTATCACAGGAGATCTTTCATTTCCAATATCTTCTTCAATTTCTTTCTTCAATGTCTTGAAAATTTAACATACAAGTGTTTCACTTGCTTGGTTTGAGTTATTCCAAAATGTTTTATATTATCTGAGGCTACTATGAAACACATTGGCTTTTGTATCTAGGTTTGTTTGCTGAAAATATTTATCAGCTGTAAGTGCTTCCTCGTTTGGCAGTACAGACCAAGGATATCCCCATAACCTTCAACAGTAGCCTAGAACATAAACTTCAATTTGGTCCCTAGTGGCAGCACTGACCACAGAAACCAACATGTGCCTAAGCAGCAGGACAAAAGACATGATCATGGCCACAGGCAGCAGGACTGGCCATACACTTCAACATGGCCTCCAGCAGAACATTGCATTTATGGTCATAAGGGAAACTGGTTTCTAATACTCTTTATATTGTGTCTTTGTGTGGTGTTGATATCAGGGTGACGATGTCCTCATAACATGAATTGAGCAATGTTCAATTTCTCTCTTGTAGTGCAATTTGAGCAGTATTGACAGTAATGCTTCTTTAAATGTATAGTCAAATTCTGTGCTATAACCCTCTGGTCCTGACACATTTTGGTTGGGAGATTTTTAGTTACTGATTCTATTTCACTAGGGGATACATCTATTTAAATTGCTTATGATTTCACTCTGATAAATGGTGTGTATATAAAAATGTTTTCAACTTGTTTTATTGTTTTTTCAGTTGTGAAGAGTATGGATTTTTAATGTAATACCTTATAATTCTCTGGATTTCCATCTATGGCTTTCTCCTTTCATTTCTAATTTTGTTAATTCTCTATCTCCGCCTTTTAGTTAATTTGGAAATGGATTTATGAATCTTACTGATTTTGTCACTGATCTCTTTGTTTCATTGATTTTTTTTTTGTATTGTTTCCCTTCTACACCCCTGCGTCCTCCCCACCCCCACTATTGAATTTTCCTCTGAGTTTGATTATCTCTTGCCAACTATTCAGTTTATGTGACAGTTCTTGTCCTGGTATTAAGCTTTCAGGTGTTCTCCAGAGATCTCTCTAATTTTTATGTGGGTACTGAGGACTGGGAACTTGCCTGTTAAAACCAACTTCATTGTGTTCCATAAGATACAGTAAATGCCCTAAAGGACATGCATGGTATGTACTCCCTGGTAAGTATATATTAGTCAAAAAGTACAGAATACCCAGGATACAACCCACTGGCCATAAGATGTTGAACAATCAGGAAGGTACAAGTAACAATGTTTTAATCTCACTTAGAAGGGGGAACAAAATAATCACTGGAGGAGAGGATGGGGCGAAAGGGAACAGGATCATGTTTACGGGGAGACAGAGGAATAGAAGAGAAGTCTAAAGGCCAGATGAATGAATGGAAATATGCAGTCTGAGGGGTGGGAGGTTCTGGGACCCTCTATTTAAAAAAGCAGAGATGTTCTAGGAGGTGAGAGACTCTAAAAAATCGATGAGCAAAACCTTAGCCAAATTGTCAAACAGTGGGAAGAGGGATCTAGAAGAGTCCACCTCTATTAGATAGACAGGGTCTGAAGTAGAAGAACTGGATTACCAATCCACAGTCAAAATTTCTGACCCAGAACTGTTCCTGTCTAAAAGAATTGCAGGGGCAAAAATGGAGAAGGTGCTAAAGGAAAGGCAGTCCAATTACCAACCTACCTTGGGATATATCTCATGGGGGCACATTAAGGCCTGACACTATTACTGAAACTATGACAGGTTTACAGCATGGCTGTCCTCTGAGAGGCTCTGCCAGCATCTGACTGAGAAAGAGGCAGATCTTCTCAACCATTGTACTGAAATCAAGGGTTCCTATGGAGAAATTAGGGGAAGGATTGAAGGACCTAAAGGGGAGGGTGATTCAATAGAAAGACCATCGGTTTCCACTAACTCTTAACCCTGGGAGCTCCTAGAGACTGAGCCACCAACCAGGAAGCAATACACCAGCTGGTCAGAGGCTCCCAGCACATATATAGCAGAGGACTGTCTTGTCTGGCCTCAGGGGGAGATGATGTGCCTAATAATTCTTGAGAGACATGAGACCCCAGGGAAGGGGAATACAGGCTTGGTGTAGGAGGAGCACCCTCTTGGAGACAAGGTGATGAGAAACCTTGGGAGGGAGGACTGTGAAGAGGGCCAACAGCTAGAATATAATTTTTTTTTTTTTAAAAGCATTCAGTGTATGGTGTAATATATGTTGAGACTTGATTTGGGTCTGAGTATTTGATCAGTTTTGGAGCAATTTTGAGGAGGTATTTTCAGAAGGTTTATTTTTGGATGTGTTTCAGTCAAATGCTTTCTAAATATCTATTATGACTATTTGATTTATATTGTCAGTTAGCTTAAAATTTTCTCTGAGTGACCTCTCTAATGATGAGAGTGTGTATTGAAGTCTCCTACTATCATTGTGTGGTCAATGGGTGACTTAAGCTTTAGCAGTGTTTCTTTACAGACTTAATCTTTGTATTAGATGCCTAGCTGTTGAAAATCAATATCTTCTGGGTGGATTTTCCCTTTGCTGTGTTTGTAGCGTCCTTGCTTATTTCTTCTGATTAGTTTCAGCCTGAAGTATATTTTGTCCAAATATTAAAAGGGCTATACCAACTTCCTTCTTGTTTCCATTTTATTGGAATAACTTTTTTTTAAACTCTTTAACCTGAGCTGTTACCTGTCTTGGCTGCAGCAAAAAGATGGATCCTGTTTTGCATCCATCTCTTAGTCTGTGTCTTTTTACTGGGTAGTTGAATCCGTTGATATTGAGACATATTGGTGAAAGATGTTTGTTAATTTGTGTTATTTCATTGTCGTGGTGGTAGTGGTAGAGGTGGTGGTGTTTGTGTTTTTTAAAGTTGCTTTTCTATGCTTATTACTTACACTGTTTTGAAGTGTGGTTAACCTCTTTACATTGGAGTTTTCCTTTCTGGTTCTTCTGTAGGGCTGGATTTTTACTATGGCAGATTGTGTCTCTTGTTTAAGGAATTGTTTAGATTTAACAGTTTCTTTGACCGTGGTATCCATTTCTTCTATCATGCCCTCAGTGTCTGAGGTGATCTCTACCTGATCTTGTATTGTGCTGGAGAAGCCTGCCTTTGAGGTTACTATTCTAGTTCCTCAATTTTTATGTCCAGATTCCACTCGATTTTAGTTTTCTAAATCAAGTCGAGTTGATTTTATCTCGACTTTCATCGTTTTAACTGTTTTACTCATTTTAATTCACTGTTCCTGTTTTCATAGATTTCATTAAGTGATTTACTCTTTTCCTTTATAAGGACCTCTGTAATATCCATAAGTTATTTATGGTCATTTTCTCATGCTACAGCTTTGTTGCAATACTCTGAGCCTAATGTAGAAGGTTTGCTGTACTCTAGTAGATGTGTATTGTCCTGGCTTTATTGATCATGTTTTATGTTGACATGTAAGCATATCCCTTTGGGAAGATTGTAATTCTAGGTACTCATATCTTGTCTTGTCTGTTTCATAAGTATTTTCCCACATACATGATTCCTATTCTATTTAATTTTCTGGTTCTTGGCAAAGAGTAACAAAGAAATCCCACTTAAAGTCATTTCTCCATAGTTTCCCCACTCTCAATAATACATTGTCCTTTTGTAAGTGTTTGTGTCAAATCACCAACTACAGCAAGAAACTTCTCTAAGGAAAGATAAGTGACAAACTGATTTTTTTAGTGTAATTCTAGAGGGCACAAGGTCCTTGTGCTCACAGATAAGCATTAGAGAATCCATGAATATTAAACCCACATGGTTGTCTCTTCAAAGAAAACAATGCATAACCCATTTTCTGCACAGAAAACTAGGATTGGATGGAGATAATAGATTGGTGATATGTGGCACCATACTATATCTGACTTTCCTAGACTTTTATGTTTATCTAAGTTCATGCTCCCTATACCCTTAAATACTTTTTCTCAATCCATAGAACCCATCTTTATGGAAGATTTCATATTTCATTGTAAAGAATTTTGATGTTATCATGTCTTAAGCTTTGCTGTATCTACAAGATTGAGTTAATTTTCATCAGAAAACTGTTCCCCCAAACTGTGCTATGTATACATATTCTTAAAATATGCTACTTAGTGTCTAACTCCACAAGTTTGAAGCAATACTGGCTACTGAGTCTTGAGGAACCCGATTTCCTTCTCTTTTCACATGGTTCGCTACTCTACCTGCACTGGTGTTTACAAAGACTGCCACAGATAGCAGTGTGGTATTATGAGTCTTTTGTTGCTGTGGTTCTTTAGCTAAATGGTAGCAGTTTTCCTTAGGACCCATGATCAATCTAGCCTCATGTTATTGGCCATGTTAGCAGTGCCACTGCTGCCTCCGGGACAATTTGAGTATGGTTTAGTTGGAAACTGCAACATTCTGGTACCATGCAAAGTACCTCTCAATCCTTCTAACTAGCATTCATGGTTTTCATTTGTCCTTTTAAAAGGACTTCTGTGTTAGTTTTCTTTTATATATTCCCTCCTTTACCCTGCTCTTTCATCCTACTCCCAACTTAATCCTCCAAGTCTACTTTCCTCTTTAATATCATTATGACACTATATTTAATTTCTTCTACCTGTGAAAATACTCTATCTCCTGGTCCCTTACTAGCTACCAAACCCCTGTGATTATTTTAATTGAAACACATATATGAAGTATAAGACTGTTTTTCCTAATTCTGTGAAGAATTGTGTTGAATTATGGTGAGAATTGCAAAGAATCCACAGATTGCTTTGGGTAGAATGCCCATTTTGCAATATTAATCCTATTTTTCCATAATCATGGAAGATCTTTTCACCTTCTGATGTCTTCTTCAATTTTTCACCTCAATGTGTTTGAGTTTTACAGTTATCACACGATATATTTTAGACTATTGTGAAAGGTACTGTTTTCTTGAATTTCTTTTCAGTATGTTTGTTCCTTGTATATAGGGAAGATACTAAATTCTGTGGGTGGTTTTCCATATCCTGCTATTTTGATGATGGTGTTTATGAGTTGGAAAATTTTCTGATATAACTTTCAGTGTATAAAATCATATCATCTACAAATAATAAACCTTTATCTTCTACTCTACATAAAAACTCAGTTCAGAATGGATCAAAGATTTTTTAAATCAATTATTCTATTTACCTTCCAGATGTTGCTCCCATCCCAGTACTCCCTCCCATAGTTTCTCATCCGATTGCCTCTCCTCTTTTCCTTTGAGTGGGTGCTCATCCATGCCCCCAGGTGTTTTCTTTCTCTGGAGCCTCAAATCTCTACAGGATGAAGCACATCCTCTCCAACTGAGACCAAGCAAGGCTACATATGTACAGGGGCCTCAGACCAATCTGTGTATGCTCTTTGTTTGGCAGTTCAGTCTCTGGGAACTCCTAGGGGTCCAGGTTAGTTCACACTATTAGTCTTCCCTTACTTTTCCATAGGGGTCTCCACTCCAATGGTTGGCTGTAAGTATCTGCTTCTGTCTCATTAAGATGCTGGTTGGGCTTCTCAGAACAGTCATGCTAGGCTCCTGTCTGTAAGCACAATTACCAGGGTTTGATGCCCACACTTGCGATGGATCGAAAGTTGGGCTGGTCACTGAACAGTTTTTCCTTCAGTCTCTGTTCCTTTTTTCTTTCTCTCTTTCTTTCTTTTTTTTTTTCTTTTTTTTTTTGTCTCTGCATTTCTTTTAGATAGGAACAATTTTGATGGTGGATTGGTAACCTCATTCCTCAATTTGGGGCTCTGTCTATCCACTGGAGGTGGTCTAATCAGGTTCCTTCCCTTTACTATTGGGCATTTTGGATAAGGTCATCCCCATTGAGTACTGGGAATCTCTAAGTGGAAATCAATCTGGCAATTCCTCAGAAAATTGGAAATAGTTCTAACTGAAGACCCAGCTATAATAGCACTTCTGGGCATATACCCAAAAGAAGCTCTACACTAAAAGCATACCACAAGTACACGTGCTCCACTGTATTCATAACAGCTTTATTTACAATAGCCAGAAGCTGGAAACAGTCTGAATGTCCCTCAACCAAAAGAATTGATACAGAAAATGTGGTTCATTTAGACAAAGAAATATCATTCAGCTATTAAAAATGTGGGTATCATAAAATTTGCAGGCAAATGGATAGAACTAGAAAATATCATCCTGAGGAGGTAACCCAGACAAAAAAAAGGCATGCATGCTATGTTCTCACTGATGAGTGGATGTTAGCCATAAAGTACATACTACCTAGGATACAACCCAGGCACCATTAAGATTAATAAGAAGGAAGGCCCAAGTGAGAGTGTTTCAATCCTACTTGGAAGGGGGAACAAAATAATCATGGGAGGCAGGATGGAGGGGTCTGGGTGGGCGAGGGGGGCAGGAGGGGAAAGGGGGGCTGGATCTTGTATGGGGCAGGAAACAGGAGAGAAGTCCATAGGGCTGGGAAAATTAATGGAAATATTATTGAATTATTAGTGAATACGGCATGCTTTATTACTTTGCTTTAGTTTGTTTTGTGTTTTTCAAAACCAGAAACAGTTCCAAGGACATGGGATTGGATGAAATTTAGAAATTTCTGTACAGCAAAGGAAAGACTCAGCAGACGAAGACAGTCTATTGTTGGATGATAGATTTTTCTGAATTGCAATATTTTCTGTAAGAAGAATAGTTCATTTGTTCATAAGAACAAAACCATACAAGATTTCTGAGCCTCCTTACCAACAGCATCCAAAGGAGCAAATAGTAGCTTGTAGTGGAGACTGAGCAGCTGAGTTACAGAAACCTTTTCTGACTGGGTTGCAGAATGCACCAGAGTAGAGAATGCCAGGATTAAAATGGTTGGAGGTTCTCATTCTTGTTAAAAATGTGGACATTACGTAAATATTTAATAGAATTCCTATTCCTTTGGAATATTTTATGGGTACATGATTAAGAAAAACTACTTAAGAGTTTGTTAAACTCCCATCCATATATTTTTTCAAATATACTGAGCCTATACAGTGTAAGAAAATAAAAATATCATAAATTCTCACACTTTCATTTTATTTTTTAAATTTCAGTGGATGAGATTTTTTCAAACATTTTTGAAATTCCCTTATGAATTAAAATTTAAATTGAAGTTCAAATTCACCCCTTCATAGAAAATATCACTTCTGTTAATATAAGTTGAACAAAAAAGCTAAAATTAAAATGATTGTATTCATTATTGTAAAATGTGTATTATTTAATTTATAACAGAGCAAAGTTGATGTTAAACTTGTAATTATGTTGCTGTTAGGATAAGAGCAAGCCACCACACTCAGGCTAAAGTGACACTTTCTAATTAGTGATCTCCACTCATAAAATTACCTCCACATTATATTTTATTATTTTTGTGGGCAATTTAAAATATCAGACCTAGTGGTTTAAGACAAAATAAAGTATTAAATATACTTAATCAAGCTAACAGGTTTTAAGTGAATTTAACCTAGCCTAGGCCAGAGAAGATAATCACCTTTCAGTAATTAATCTCTATATTAGTAGAGTGTACTAACAAGTGATACAAGAAGTTAAGCCTAGCATTTTCAATTTAAGGATTAGTATATATTACAGGTTTAATAAAAAAGTTAATGTTATTTATAAAGGAAATATTTTTAATATATTTCAGAGTAGTATGTGTGTTTTGTTCTAATATTTAGAATTATTAGAAAATATCTTTCTCTTTAATTTATAAATTTTGAGCAAATTGAAAGTAAAATTGTTCCCTGTACCACTAGAGGGCAGTCATTACCTTGTAATGAAACAAGAGACACTTCAAGTTAACATGGGCTCAAAATACAGTGAATGCTTTCAAAATGCTTGATTGTACAAATCTAGCCCCAGCATAACTTACTCTTTTTTTAGAGAAATAAGAAATAAGGTAAACTCAAATATAAAATTAGTTAACCTATAAAAACCTATACAGAAATGGCAGAATACACATTAAATAGATGGCTTAAATATCCATGGTGAAGAAACTGCAAAATTAGAATTAATGTTAGACATATGGCTTATGTACAATCCCACATTCTCGTAAAATGATTTTGGGTACAATTTGGTTGTGGCTATTTAAATGTATATTACTCATTAACTTAACTTGTTTCTTACTAAGTATGATTACAGGATAAAACATAGACATACACTTTGAAACATCGGGAGCAAGGGCAGTGCCAGTCTCTATAGTACAAAATTTGTTTCGTCATCATAAAGAAAATTCTATGCACAGAAGAGAATTGGGAAACAAAAAATGATGCTCCATTGCTGGCTTACAGGAAGAAGTGGCAGAGCCCCAGCAAAAGCTGAAACAAATTCCTAAAGGTTCTAGAGGGAAATACTCCACTAGCATTGTCTTTGCTGCCTTGTACGAGCTATTGTGGACTGCTAATCTTCAAAATCGTAAAGTGATAACTTTTGATTATATCCAGCCCCTAGGGATAGAAGTACTTTGTTGCAGCAGGAGTCAGTACAGAGTAGTACACTATTCTAAACCAGATGCACAAGAGCTCGAGTAAAACATGTACTTACTCTAATTTGAATACTGGGAGTATTGGCATTCTAATGATGACTCACAAACCCTATAGGTTTTGAAGAAGCAAGTTTCATTTTCTGTGGTTAAAAATGCCACACCTACTAAAATGTAAGGATACAAGCAAATCTACACACTGTGCATTAATAGAGGAGTATATGAGGAAGAGAAGGAGGGACAGCATCAAACAGAACAGTTAGCATTTTAAGCATGGATCACACACTTTTGCAAAATGCTTTTCAAGAATGTTTACCTACATTTATATCATTTTTCTCAAAAAATTACATTCATGAAATATGTTTAAAACTAAGCTGAAAACATGAGTATGTGAATCCAATAAGTATGAAAGTTATAACTTTAAAAATCCTACAACCAAAGATAGAACCACACATAGAAAAAGAAAAAACAAAAAACAAACAAAACAAAAGAAAACCTAAGTCAATGAAATGACTCCCAATGATATTCTACTACACTCATACAATTGTTATCAGAGAGATTTTATCCAGCAACTATCTGAAGCAGATATAAAAACCAACAGCCAAACAGTGGCAGAATCCCAGGAACCCCATGAAAAATGAGGAGGAAGTATTGTAGGCACCAGAGGGATCGAATATACCAGAAGAACATGACCCACAGAATCAACTAAGAAGGGCTCATAGGGGCTCATAGGGACTAAAGCCTACATTGGTCTGTGCTTTGTCCTCTGCATGCATATTATGGTCCTGTAGCTTGCTGTTCTTAGGCACTCCTACCAGTGATCATGTTTCTGACTCTTTTGCCTGTTCTTGCAACCTTTTCCTCCTACTGGATGGCCTCATGTGGCCTCAATTTCAGGGTTTGTGCCCAGTCTTACTGTATTTTCCAATGCTGTGTTCTGTGGAAAACCCTGGGAGGCCTGCTCTTTCCTGAAAAGAAACCGAAGAGTAGATCTGAGGAAGAGGGGAGGAGAGGCACTGGGAGGAGTTAAAGGAAGAAAAATTGTTGTCAGGATGTAATATAGTATAGAATAATCAGTAAATGTTTAAAAAATACTACTAATAAATATGAATGTAAGAATATGACATTGTACAATAAAGCTAAAGCTTTTCATAGAGGGTCTCAATATTTGATCCAGTTTAGGACTAGGAGACTTATGTGAAGTCCTGTGTTTCAAGAGAATGCAATTACTTCCATCAGAAAGAGTCTAGTTGCAATGCAATAACAGGAACAGAATATTTTATCCACTATGCTTGATTTGTTGTATAAAGAATAATCAGAGTGCTTGAAAACTATAATTAAAGCTTATTTTAATATCTTTACTTAGAATGTTAAAAATAATAGTGTATCCAGATTAATTTTTTATTTTATTTTTCAGAAATGCTATACTTTGTAGTTTGTCTGTACAGGAATTTTAATCTAGCAACATGGCTGTTCTGGCAACAGTTCACATTCAAAAACCTTCTACATCTATATAATCTTGCTGAAATGCAGACACAACTTGGATTACAGTATGATTTGGCTGGAATATTGACATGCCCTTAGTATACACCTTTAATTACAAATAATTTAGGTATGGTTAGTCTATAAAAGGAGGCAGTCATTTTTGAAACAAATGCATAATTGGATGCCCGTTCAGACTGAAGTTCAGATGAGTTTAGGCAATGCAGTAGAGTTTTGTTCATTCATAACTTTGTGCAGTTAAAATGCAGGTCAGCAAATGCAGAATGAGCCAGACAATCAGAAGGAACCAGAAGATTATAGCAGATTGCCAGAATTTGTTTGCGACCAAGGTGAGCAACTTAGTGAAAATTTGGGAGAAGCCAGAATGAATCAGTCATCTTGGAGAGTAGTTTGAGCCAGGCTGAGTTGAACCAAACAGCCAGAAATCAGAAGGAACTAGAAGGGGTTAGTTTATTCAGCAGTAAGCTTGAGTTGACAATTTTATCAGGTAAATAAGCAATGTAATTTCATTAGCTTCCAGGAAGTGAATGAGAACTCTAGTGAGCATTATGAATTCTTAGAAGGATGAGACTTAACCCATGTTAGGCTAACGTGAGCTCCTACTGTTCTTAAGTTGGGATATCTATTTTCCTTTGTCCTTCAAATATCTGAGCAGGTTCTTGGTCCTTTGTGATACCAAATTTTTAACTATACAGTTTAAAGCTGATATATTGTTAGACTTTCCAGACTTTATAACAAAAACAATCAATTTCTATAATAAATCATATATATAATTTGTGTCTATATACATGCCTAATATATACATACACAACACACAACATATTGGTCTATTTTTTCAATAACACTGATATATCATCAATCTAAGAGATACATAATTAAAATGTGTTTCAGTAAATTCTAAAAATAATAATTTTAAAAAATTCTGAGATAATCAAGGAGAAAATTTATTCAAGCCTACTCTATGAGGTCAACATTTCTCTTCTACTAAAATCAGAGAACAGAACAACAAAAGTAATTGGCTCATAATTTTGACAAATATACATGTACAAATATTCAACAAAATTGTGAATTGAATCCAATGGACCATTATAAATATTGCTCAATATCAAGTGATATTTATCTCAAGGATGCAAAGGTGGCTTGACATATGGAAATCATTAAACATCAACCAACGTATCAACCAAATAAATCATTTAAATCACCAAACAGAAACTTTTTAAACATGCTTTAAGCTAATGTTATACTCAACAGGGAAAAATTACAAATCTTATTTCTCTAGTATTTTACATGAAGGACTGCATTAATGTTACTTTAACTTAATATACTATTAGAAATCATAGAGAAAGCAGTCAGGAAATGAAATGGAAGTAAACTTCTACAATCAAAGCTATTTAATGGTTAATGAAGATATTATAAAGAGCATCCATACTAAATCCATATTCAAATTGAAAAATCTTTAATTCATAGATTAAACAAATATCCATCTCACTGAAAATTATGCACAGACTAAATATAGTCCCTATCAAATTATAATCCCATTGTTTAAATAAGAAGTACATAAGTATATATTTTATATAAAAACATCAACTGTATGACTGTTCAAACTCATCTTGAATAAAAATGACACAGCAGGACTCATATTTTCTGATTTCAAAGTACAGTTAAAACTATAGTAACTGATGTGTTGGAGCGGCGGGTCACGTCAGAACATACCACACTAGGCCCAAATAGTTCCATGTGTGAGAGGTTTAATTGAGGGGGTGTGTGGTAGTGGTGCGGAAAGAAAGGAGAGAGAGAGAGAGAGAGAGAGAGAGAGAGAGAGAGAGAGAGAGAGAGAGAGAGAGATGGACATGGAGGAAATGTTCCCCGTATATTTATGGGTTGTGATGTAGCAGCCACAGGTAAAGGTGGGAGGTGAGCCCAGTGGATTCTGGGAATATGGTGGCTGTTGCCCTGGCAACAGGCCTGTGGACCCACCCATGTATTGCCACAGGCTTTGAATGTCCTGATGCTAACATAACTCCCTTTTTGATGTTATAAAGAGAAGGAAGAAAAAGGGAAGGGGAAGCCGATGATGAAAAGGGAATGAGGGCATCTTGTCTCTTAACCTACTTCCTGCTGTCTAGGGGCATTGTCAATGGGGGGGGGTAGCTGACTTTCACCACCGGGATCCACTTGGTAAATGTTTGCATCGGGTTCCTCTGTGGACAGTGGTTCATCTGTGGGCAGCGGCTGGTAATCCTGTAATAGGAGCTGATTGATAGTTTGGTTAGAAATTTTTTGTATTTGTCATTGAAGAAATGTAGAGACAAGATTAATGAGGCAGGGAGCAAATAATAACACCAGGAAGATGACTAGGAGAGGAGTTACAAACGGGAGTATCCACTTCCACATGGGGTTTTCGAAAATCTCAGAATGGGAGGTCACACGGTCTCTGAAGTTTTTTATGTCTGACTGCAGCTCCTGGATTTTATTTCTTACTATCCCAGATTGGTTGACATAGAAGCAGCATTCTTCTTGGAGGAATAGGCAAAGACCATCTTCTTTAGCTGTCAGGATATCTAGTCCTCGTCTGTTCTGAAGCATCACGGCTGCCAAAGAATCGATCCATTTCTGGATAGTAAGCACAGTTTCAGACATTTTTTGAAAATCGCTTTGAAACTGAGAAGTGAATGTATTATATTGGATCATGGAAGTTGTTATCCCTGCAACTCCAGTACCAACACCTATGGCTATTCCTGTAGCAACCAAGAGTGGCACAACTTCGACTGCTCTCTTATGTTGGGCAGCTGTCATATCTACAACTGGGATTGGCAGGGACTCGTTTCCCTGTATTACTCCCAGTTCAGGGAAAAGAAGTACGAATGTGCAAACTCCTGACCAGCTAGCAGGTAGGCAATGATATGCCTGAGTGCCACAAAGAATTGACGTGTTTTAGATTATAGGGCATTGTGGCAAAGATGATATATCAAGGGTTATGGTTCTATTGCAGTCTAGGGAGCTTAGCATTCCCACTGAATGAGTCCCAGAGGCCTTAAAACAGGTTGTCACACCAAAGAGAGGGATAGAGGTAAGGTATGGAGTCATGACGACACTGGAGCCAGGGCAGCTGACAAAGGGTAAGGTAAAGTTACTTGGCAGTATCACCCGAGACGCTGTAAGTGACAATTGTGAGTTAGTTCTAGGGGGTACACATAACCAGCAATCTTTAAAGCATCCAGGTCTGGTAACATTAAGGAGTTGGTATGTCAAAATCAAGGTCTGAAGTAAAAGGCAAAATAACAAGTTAGCACCATTTATGAGGGGTGATGTCAAAGAGATAAGGACCTCAGAGGAGTGTTTGATTATCTCCCCTACCTTTTCGATATTCAGGGGTTGGGCAACTGAGACATATTTTCTCTGAATATGGATGGTACTTACTGGGGCCCTGGGCTGATTTTTACGATAGAACTTACCAACAACTCCTGTCTCCCATCTGGAATCCCATAGGTCTTGTATGTAGAAAAAGAGTGTCTTGTGATGTTGATAAAAGAAATGATTGATCTGTGATCCTAGCATATGTATTTGACAAGAGCAATATGGGCAGCCCCCATATTTGTCTGGCCATTTTCTACAATAATCTTCTGTCTGGTCAAAGAGAAAGCAAGTATAGAGATAATAATATTTAGGTGGGATTACAGATACTGGGATGATTTGGATTGGTTCCTGGCATCCAGCTATATGGCAGCTTCTTGACCCTATTTGGAAAGACTGTTTGTTATCTGTGGGGGTTTCTTGAACCTCGAATCTCCAGATATAAGGGCTACCCTGGATGGAAATGAACAGCAGGGGGAGGATGAGAAACCTATGTCTAATCCAGTGAGGTCGAGCTCAACTGCTGGAGGGGAGTCTCATTTTTCTGGGATTGGGGGCAAGGTAAGGTGGTCTCACTGTCCACTGGAGTTTAATAGAGCACAGTCCTGTTAAGACTGATGTGTATGAAGAAGAGTCATTTTTAGATGGAGGAATGAAAGGTTTGAGGTGAGACAGATGGACCCAATGAAAGAGTCCTTTGAGTTTAGCAGATGTAGGGGTCACAAGAATTACTATAAAAGGGCCCTGTCACTTGAGAGAGAGAGGTGAGGGCCGATGACCTGGAGGGGATAGAAGGATTTGGTCTCCAATGTTGATAGGTAGTGGACAGGAGACAGTGTATGGCCGAGGTAGATGGTGGACAGCAAAGTTTCATAGGAGAGAACGGAGATGGCAAAGTAATGGAGTAAGTAGATGGTCTGGGAGGGGAAAGCATTTAGGTGAAAAACCAGGAATTAGGACTGGACATCCATATATGAGTTTAAAGGGAGAGATGATGACAGGTCGCTTTGGGAGAGCTCATAACCTGAAAAGAGCCAGAGGTAGGAGTTTCACCCAATCAAGGTGAAGTTCCTGTGACAGCTTAACAAGAGTGGTTTTTAAAGAGTGATTAGTTCTTTCTACGATACCTGAAGATTGAGGGTGGTAAGGAATGTGAAAATGCCAGGGAATATCAAGGGCCTTAGATAGGATTGAGAGAATTGGGAAGTAAATTCAGGACCATTGTCTGATTGGAGAGAGGCTGGGACACCAAACAGGGGGATGATCTCGGAGGAGGAGATCAGAGACTGTCTGAGCCCTTTTGTTAGTAGTGGGAAATGTCTCTACCCACCCTGAGAAGGTGTCTACCAAGACCAGGAGGTACTTGGCAAACCTGACAGTGGGCATGTGGGTAAAGTCAAGTTGCCAGTCAGTTCTAGGAAGGGAACCTCTAGCCTGATGGGTAGGAAAAGGGGTGCTATTATACTTTGAGTTGGGGTCAGACTTCTGACAGATTTTGCAAGAAGCAGTGATAGATTTTAAGAAGCTTAAGTCTTCAGGAGTAGGCAGTAGAGAGAGAGAGTATTGAGCTTGATTCCTGATAGAGTCCAGAAATTGGATGACAACAGTAGAATGGTATTTAGCAACAGAGGGGTACTGGACGTCCCAGACTCAGGGATCTACCTGAGAAGCTGGTAAAGGAAATAACATGGTAGTGTTAGTAGGTTGCCTGGCTAGGAGAAGGAGCAGAGGAACTGCTGGCAAGCCTGGGTTTAGGCGAATGTGGGGAGCAAAGGAAATGGAGGCTCCCAGCCTAGGTAGAAAATCCCTTCCCAATAAGGGGACAGGACATTTTGGCACTACCAAAAAGGAATGGTACACTCCTAAAAATGCAACTAAGTGGTGGGGTCTGGAGAGGGATGTAAGGTTGTCCTCTTACCCTGACAATAGGAGAACTAGAAGGAGAAGTGGGCCCCCAACCTCCGTCAGGACTGAGTAAGTGGCTCCAGTATCCAAGAGGAAGGAGATAGACCACCCACATACCATGATATTTACCCGGGGCTCCCTGCTAGTGATGGCAGTCGTCGGGTCAGGGGAGCTCGGGCCTCCTCAGTCAGCCATAGCCAAGCCTAGGAGATCAGTTGGAGGGTTATCTGGGAGTGATGTCCCTTTGTTCTGGGTAACATGAGTGCAATCAACAACCCAATGTCCCTCTTGATGGCACCTAGGGCATGGCCCTCTTGACTTGCGGAAGTTAGGGCAGGATTTTGCCCAATGACCTTTTTTACCACATTTGTAGTAGGTACCTGATGGTCTCTGAGTCTTAGGTGATCATGAGTCCAGGGTAGTGGCTGGAGCTGGTCGGACAGCTTTTGCCAGCATATGGTATTTTTGTTTGTGGATTCTATCATCTCTCCCATGGTACACTTTGAAGGCCAGCACTAAGACTTCTGCCTGTGGAGTTAGGGGTCCCCTCTCCAATTTTTTAAGTTTAGCTCTTATGTCGGGGTTGCTCTGGGAAAAGAAGTAGGTCATCAGAAGTTGCATACCTTCTGGGTTTTCAGGGTCCAGATTGGTATGCTGAATAAAGCCTTCATAAGGCATTCTAAAAACTGAGATAGATTCTCCTGCTTGTCTTGGACAACCTCTTGGAATTTTTCAAAATTTATTGGCTTTAAGGCTGCTTTTCTAAGACCAGCCAGAAGGCATGTAATGAACCTGTCCCTGGCTAAAATACCACATGCAGAATTGTAATTCCACCAGGGATCCTGTTCTGGCACTGTCTCAGAGCCAATTGGGTATGTGTTGTCTGTTTGGTGAATCCCGTCTGCATATGCTCTTGCCTCTTCCTAAACTCGCCTGCATTCCTCAGGAAGTAAGTTATTAGTAAGGATCATATAAACATCATGGAAAGTCAAGCTGTAAGATTGAGTGATATACTGGAACTCTTTAATAAACTTGGAAGAGTTAGAAGTATAGGACCCAAGCCTGTTTTCTATTTGGGAAAGTTCAGTAAGCGAGAATGGAACATGTACTCTGACAAGACCATCTACTCCAGCAACTTCCCTTAGAGGTAGGACT
>NW_022196896.1:11297571-11334489 GCF_008632895.1 Mastomys coucha
AGTTGATATTTAATCCAGACCTTATTGCAGAGATATATTAATTTTGATGCCTTCAAGTCAGGCATTAGGTTTAAAGATTTGAGATTTTCCAGGAGACATCCCAGTGGGGTGCCTGGAGAATACCATCGATGATACTCATTGGCGGATGGTTGGGCTGTTCCTACCAGCATCCTGAGAACAATCCAAGCACCAAAGAGTTAACAGCCAAAGCTAGTGGTTCAAGTCATCACGAGAAACCTCTAGTGGCAATCCAGCAGACCCTGGTGGCCTGCTGTGGGAAGGCAACCCACCCTGGATCCAAGGATTTTATGGCTGCTAGACCCCGGTGAAAAAAATTAGGAATGAGAGTTGCTTCCAAGAGAGGAGCAACCAATGGTAGAAGTCCTAAAGCATATGTCAACTGGGGAGGCTTGACTGCAACCCCGTGGTTTCCAGACAAGGTTGGCCAGGCCTTATCTGGAAAGCTGGAAGTCCTCCCCTTGACTGATCCTATTAATTAATATGCTGGTGTCTGTGCGAGAGTTATAACAGACTGGTAAATGGAAAACATGGAACTGAATGGGTAGGCGTAGACCTGAGCAGTGGCTAACCCCCCTTGATAGACCAGGCGGGGTGTGGCTCTCGTGGTAGAAGTTCACATGTACGTCCTGCAGCGAGCAGCGGCTCCATGGTGAAAGCCTGCGATTGTTGCAGCCAGCAGCTGAGGAGGCTGGGAACTCACGTACTGTTGGCAGCCTTGGTTGCCGGTGCTGGGACTGCTCCACGTGGTCGTGACCTCTGCCTGCCCCTGATACCAACAGAGTGGGTGCAGGCTGATGAGAACCGCCATATCTCAGAGTTCAGCACCAAATGATGTGTTGGAGCGCAGGTCGTGTCAGAACATACCACACTAGGCCCAAACAGTTCCACGTGTAAAAGGTTTAATTGAGGGAGGGTGGTAGTGGAGTGGAAAGAGAGGAGAGAAAGAGAGAGAGAGAGAGAGAGAGAGAGAGAGAGAGAGAGAGAGAGATGGAGATGGAGGAAATATTCCCATGTATATATATGGGTTGTGATGTAGCAGCCACAGGTAAAGGTAGGAGGTGAGCCCAATGGATTCTGGGAATATGGTTGCTGTTGCCCTGGCAACAGGCCTGTGGACCCGTTCATGTAACACCACAGGCTTTGAATGACCTGATGCTAACAGTAACTAAAACATAATAGTGGCATAAATGCAGACACATAGACCATAATACCAAATTAAGTGTAGCTGTCCAGCAGCCACAGAGAACTGGGTATACCTGAAAGGGAGGCTGGGAATGAAATAGGACAGATGGGTGAGAGAAGAATGGAGCCAAGACAAAGATTTCTGATCATGCCTCAAAGTTTAATTTTCAGAGCTGCTGTGTTTATGTAGGCAAAACCCAACTACTCCTCATTTGTTTCAGTTGGATTGAATTGCAAAGTAAGCTCAGCAGGTGGTCAGCTCCTCAAGGCTCCTTAGGAAATACAAATATGGCAAGGCCAGGAGATGACTCCAACCAAGGTTGTAAAGCCTATTCAGGGCTGGAGGAAGGTCACCATCAAGAGCCCACAAATAAACCTTTTAAGTAAGGGCAAACCAATTAGTATTGAGGGAAAAAACAATCTCTTTGATAAAGGATGTTGGCAAATCAAACACAAGTGAAAGGGAGAAACTAGTTCTTTGTCTTCAATCAAAATGTCAATTCAAAGCATATGAAATTTGTAAATAGATCTGAAGAGGGAAAACTAGATTTTTGCAAGTAATTATATAATGTTAAACAGTTCAAAATCCAGATTTTCATTTTTTATAGATCACTTTTCTATAAATGTTCCAAAACCAGGAATGTCATTTCTTACTATGAGTATGTCTCTTGAAATTTTACTCTTCTACTTGGAATTCCATAATAAAATGTCACAAGTTTGATGACATAAACCCCCAAAGTTATTTTCTTTGATTCCAGGATGCCAAATACGTAAGGTAAATTGCTTGGAGGCCTCTAGTCATGCTTCAACACCTTGTAGACTTTGACGTCCTTGGTAGATTTTCACTTTGCCAATTTATTTTGTGAAAAATTTTATTATGTTACATTACATTACAGTTTACTCTATTTATAATGTTTCTATTACAATATAGCTTCATTCTTATTCCCATTATACCCTTATTTGATCACTATATCCATAGGCAATAATTGCATATTTGGAGTCTGTAAGGCTCTGCCAAACCTTAGCTTACCAGGACCCCCTGATTGAACCACACAGAGCCTGGAATTGCAAAAAGCAAAGGAAATTTATTGTTCCAACTTTGGGGCTGTCCAACACCCATCTCAGCCCGTTTGGTCAATCTTTATACAGTTTTTCAGAGTAGTGTCCATTAGGTACAATGTGATTGGCAAAGCAGTATGACTCTTAAGTTGACTGGTCTTTGGGACATGAGGTAGCAGGATCTGTCCCGAGGAAAGTATTTACCTGGTCTAGGCCTCCCTGACCTGCCAGTCTGTTCCTTCCTGTGCAAAGTTAATTAGCCTTCCCATTCAGGAGTAGCAAGGTATGGTGGAATTATCAAAAAGGTCCTGAACTGACCTTTTCAAGTTCACAATAGTATCATTGTTTGAATAATGCAACTTGTTTTCATATAAGAGCTAACAAGTAAAACAAAACAAAACAAAACATAGTCTTCTACAGCTCTGATCTATTTTCAGTGGCTTACACATAGCTTAATACTTAGTCATCATTAAAGTATTTGTTCCACACTTAGTCAGAAAAGTTCCAAGTTAGACTGCAATAAAATAAAACTACTTCATAGAAAAGATACATTCTAGGGATAGCAGCAGAATTTTAACATGAAATTATTTACAGTTATGATTTGGGAGGTGAGATTTAGGATTTCATCAATTCTTGACAAAGTATAATAATAGAAGATTACATTTTGAGCAAATTTCTATATAATGTAGAGCTTATATCTAGGGAAATATATCGAACTAATACCTCATGGGGCATGCATGAAAACTTTTCCCTTAATCTGTCCATTCCAACCTTTCACACAGAGTTTATTGTATCATGGCTACTCAATTTTTGTTATCTATGTTTTTTTATCCCTAAACTTATCTTGCTTCCTTTCCAGCTGGCATTCTCTCAAAGAATTATTATATCATATTATTATATCTTATATATTATATATTATATCATATATTATATCATATATTATATAAATATACCATATTTTGTCCTCCCACTGGTGTCACAAAAGTAAGCTATAAAATTTCCATTTATTACTTGCACAGTTTAAGAAGTACATTTCTTTTCCAGTGAAAGACTAAGAATCAGTGACATTAAAATAAGCCATGAAGCTACATTATTTAGTTTTTCTTTCTTGACTATAGATGCAATGTGATAAGCTGTCTCAAACTCCTCATGCTGTGACTTCCCTGCAATACTAGATTGTATCCAAGAATTGTAAGCCATAATAAGTCCTTTCTCCATTAAAGGTGAAGCACCTATGAAAAAATATAACATAGTAGTGATAGATCTCTACAGTGATCAATCACTTCATCAAGCATGTTATTGTTTTCAGGAAATGAAGACCATTATAAAAAGTCAGAGCTGTTCAAAAAATAAACAACAACTGACCATGGGATGCTCAGAAGCAACTGATATAGCTATACCATTACTCTTACAGCTAAGGCTAAGGGAACATCAAAGATGGGGAAGAGTAAAAGAACTAGAAGACATAGATGTCTGCTGTGATATAGTAGCTTTCTTACATGACATGAAAACTAGCCCTACAAAATCTCAATCAAAAGATTGTCTAAACTATACCTAAGCAATGACAACATTAATGGGGGAGAATCTTACAAGGTTGTATGCCTGGGTAAAAAGCTACAGGCAATTAACCACCACTGAGAGAGGAAATATCAGTTTTCTCAAGGGACAAAATTCCTGATGGGCTATCAAATCTCAAATAGTAAGATTTAAACAGAGGCGCATATAAGCAGCACTAAATGAACCCAGGTATAGTATAAATGCTATAGCAAGGTTCATTTTCCTTCCTTTGTGCTGCCTGGAAATCCATATGTAGAACTCTCAGCTACCCCTCAAGAACCATGTATCTTCATAACAATAAAACCTTAACTAAAGTTTTTTTTGTTTTGTTTTGTTTTGTTTTTTTTTATCTAACACCATAAGCAACAGCTTAAAGAAATAATTCAGTGTTTCTTTTTCTTATTTCCCTATAAGCTTTCTAAATTTAACTTAGAAAATATTTCCACCCATGTCCACGTAGGTAACACTAGTAAAATTCCACAGGTCATACACACAAAAAAGTCTTGATATAGGAATGGGACTGGTTGGGTAGAAAATGGATGTTAATAAGAGGAAGAGGATACAACACTGTACCCATGGAAAGGGAAGCACTAAAATCATTGTACATGTGTTGAAAAAGTCAAAGAATGAAATATGAAAGATAAGATGAAAGAATATGTACCATATTAACTAAATTGAACTTAACAGATTAAAACTGATCAGAAAACAAGCAAAAAAAAAATAGATGAATAGGATTACCAATGCATGCATATAAACTTATATAAAACCAAAATTACCTATATAAACATATGTCCAATCAGAAAAAGAACAGCATGTTTTAAATATTTATGCTATAGAATCAACATGCTATGAATAAATTAAAAAACACACAGTGCTAATATAAATAGGGTCAAAGACTGGAACAATATATTAGTGAAGATAAGAAAAGAAGTCCTACCTAAGTACAATTCTGTGTAATTTCATAATTAAATGTTTCAAAAGGACAGACGTTATCAAAAATATTTAAACATATTAGCAAAAGTTCCTTTGATTTATTTGACATATATGAAAATACCTTACATATATTTATTTCACAATAATGTTTGAGACAGTGTGCATTTGTTATCTCTTGCTCCTCATAACATTGGATAATTCTTGACCAGTTTCTGCTTTCCCTGTGTTTTAAAAGAACTGACACTCATGAAAGTATGATTATAGTACATAATGACATGTCAACAGAACGACAGAAAGAAGGCGCATAGAGTCTTTCTCAATTGTGTGCAATATCTGTGAAAGAGCAGTGCCTACTCACTTTGATCCTTTCCCAAATGTGTGCATTCTATAGTTTTATTATTTATCTCAATTTCTTACCTTCTGTCCTCATGTATGAGAAGAAACATTTTCTAGTTTTGAAGTGTTCTTGGTGTGTTATCTAATTTTAAAGCTGTTCTAATATGCCTACACACATATAAAATAATCATTACAGTCTTTGTCATATAAAAATATAAAAACACGTACATAAACAAAAATACATAAATGTAGTATATTCCTAAAATCTATTAAGAATTGGAGGACAGTGTTAAAAAATGTCAAAGTACAGTAAAGACTTGGGGACTGTTAGTGAAGTACTTCTCTTTGTGGTTTGGATTGCTCATGCTTTGAAAGTTCTGGTAAAGGGAAGACAATGCTTTAGGCTGAGACCATATGTAAGAAATAGATAAAGCAGTGACAATCTCTACAGGAACTTAAGGTAAGCTTAATGATACACTGATCATTGGTGCTATGATGTTCAGAAAGTACTAGCCAAACAGGAAAATTATAATGAGACAAGTAACTATAAGTGCATTGGCATCTTCACTTAACTCAGTAGGTTTGGATTGCCATTTACAAGGTACAAAATGGATAAGTAACAGGATTCCAAATATCTGAAATGAATCCGAGCCTTGACTATTTCCTAGGTTTCTTCCTGGACCCCTGTTTGTAAGACTGTGCTTTTTCTATACAAATACTGCCTATTTTATTTTTATATTCTCTGATTATAGAAAGACAAAGAAATCCTTCATTGCCTGCTTTTCCCAAAGAATTAAACTATAAAGAAGAAAAGGTCATAAGTTTTATCAATTTTCCTTCACATAGATTTTTTTTTTTTAAAAGATGGCTTGGCAACCAATGCAAAACTCCTCTTTTATCTCCTGTTCAGTTGTACTATGGAAAAAAATATTGACAGTTTCAAGGAAAAACTACTTATTGATGTGCATAAAAGACTATGAATCAGTAATTGAGTTACTGATTTAAAGAAGCATAATGACCAAGCATGTGTTCTATGTGAGAAATTGTCTTAAGTGTGTTTTGTTTTTCTTTCTCTTCCTCTTCAATTAATAACTCAGGAGAAATTATATTTGCTAAGAATCTGATCACTGAGATATGCCTAGGTCATCTCAATTTTATTACCCATGAACCCAGATTTTCTTTTTAACAAATAGTGTTCCCTGCTTTTTATTAACCTTTTCAATGTGTAGAATAGATTTGGAAAACAATTTCTTAAATAAATTTAACTGATTGCCAAATCAGTCTATGAACTCATTCACATAGACATTTAAACTTTATAGATTTACATTTTAAGACACCCTACTATAGACTCCCCCAGCAGTCAATGTTTACTGAAAAACCTAAATGTAAAACCAAAGTGTGCTGCCGAGTAGCATGTTTGCCTATTTGCAACAGGACATGCACCACTTCACCCTTGTTACTTTCACTTATGAGCTTCCACACTTTGGATCTGTAAAATTTATAAGGGCGGGAGCCCAGCTTATTGGTGCTTGCATGGTGACTGGTGAAAAAACAAGCATATGTTTTTTCAAGTTAAAACTTAGCTTCCATGAGAAATTTATAACCATCCTCACTGGGATATTGATGCATATTTATATTCCAAGCTAGAAGGTCTAAAAATTATAGCAATATCTATGTAATGTTTTGTAAATTCAATTTTGTATTAGAATTGTTTCCTTTAGAGCATCCCTACAATAAGAATAGAAGCTTGTCTGCTGTATGAATAAGATTTACTTCTGACAGATTCAATTGTGCATTTTTGGAGGTTAAATATTCTGAGATTCCTCTGTAAATTAAAAGTTACATTTACAAAAAGTTCAGCCTAAACAGCAAAGCGATATTCAGAAGAGAGTATCAGCGACCTCTCCACTAGATAATATGCTTCTATGGTTCTTAATATCAGAACAATAGGACATCAGGAGAAATTGTGTCAGTTCAAAATGGCATTTACAAAATGTATGTGCATGTGTACATGGGGGGGCAATGAAATAAAATGGTAAGTTCGTTAATTTTTAAATTGTTAAAAATCTGAGTCATTGTAAATAATGTCAAGCAAAGTTTATCCTCGTCAAGTGTATATACTAACTAAACTCTGTTTCTGAATTGTTAATAGTGAATGTACAAAGACATTTTTCCTTCAATATGTATTTTAAGTAAAATTTGCGTATGAAGTTTGCACTCATCATCAGGTGAGCAAGAAAACAATATCTGTGACTATATAAATATTTCAGATGTAGAACTCTCACCTCCTCCTACACCATGCCTGCCTGGGCACTGCCATGCTCCTGGCTTGATGATAATGAACTGAACCTCTGAACCTGTAAGCCAATCCCAACTAAATGTTGTCCTTTTAAGAGTTACCTTGGTCATGTTTCTTTTCACAGCAGTAAAACCCTAACTAAGGCAACAATAAAACAGTGTTTTTATAAATGAAATACAGTCATAAAAAAATTAAAAAACAACCCAAGCAGCCACAATACAAACAAATTCCACAAAAATTCTTTAGCTCTTTCTCTTTTTAGCACTAAACTATATCTTTTTTGGCAACTTCTCTTTTTATATATTTTTCATCTCTTTTATTTACTTTAAAAAAATCACAAGAAATAAAATTTCTTTACTAAGAAAATATGTTTTCCAAGTGGTACATTTAAAAGCTAAAACTTTGACAATATATAACCCCTAACTACTCCAGCTCTGCCTGTATCCATTATTCCTTCATTACTCTTCCAACTATGTGTCGTTTAAAAAATTATACTGTCCTGATATTATTATGTACTTGGTTTTAGTATCTATTTTATTCCTCCACTTAAAGGCCATAGCACTAAATAAAACTGTCTCCTAGCAGCTATCAGGGCTTCATGACAGCATGACAGGGCTTCATGCCTTCTTTCGCTTTCTTTGATGTGATTTTATCTGACTCCAGTTTGCACAGATTTTGTGCATCCTATTAAAACTGCTGAGTTTATGCATAACTGGCCTGTTAGGCCTGAAAAACATTGTTTTTTATAGTCATCCACCACCTCTGTCTTTTTTTTTCCTTTTTTTCTTTTCTTTGGGAGGGTTGTTTTGTTTTTTTGTTTTTTTTTTTTTTAGAACACTTTATTATTATTATTATTAGATATTTTCTTTGTTTACATTTCAAATGTTCTCCCTTTTCCTGGCTTCCCCTCTGAAAAAAAAACCCTATTCCCTCCCCTGTCCCCCTGCTCACCAACCTACCCTCTTCCTCTTCCTGGCCCTGGTATTCTCCTACACTGGGGCATAGAGCCTTCATAGGACCAAGGGTCTCTCCTCCCACTGATGACCGACTAGGCCATCCTCTGCTACATATGCAACTGGAGCCATGAGTCCCACCATGTGTACTCTTTGGTTGGTGGTTTAGTCCCTGGGAGCTCTGAGGGTACTGGTTAGTTCATATTGTTGTTCATCCTAAGGGGCTGCAAGCCCTTCAGCTCCTTGGATCCTGTAGTGGCTATTCCTGGTTGTCAACTTGACTATATCTGAAATGAACTACGATCCAGAATTAGAAGGCTCACCTGGCCGTAATCTGGAGCTTGAGAGATACAAGTTTCTGACCTGAATCTTGGCATGGAGATGAGGTATAGTGGCTATGAATCCCAGAGGATTAAGATAGGAAGATCTATGAGTTCAAGATCATCTGGGATTAAAGGTGTGGTGGCATAGTGGCTATGAATCCTAGAAGATTAAGACTGGAAGATCTACGAGTTCAAGCAAGGTCATCTGGGGTTAAAGGTGTGGTGACACACACCTTTAACCTGGGCCACACCTTTTGCTGGAGACCTATATAAGGACATTGGAAGAAGGAAAGCACTCTCTGCTTCATCTGCTTGCCTTGTAGGACTGAGCAACTGCTGGATCCTCGGACTTCCATTCACAACTGCTGCCAACCATTGTTGGGAGTTGATTGTTGGGAGTTGGACTACAGACTGTAAGTCATCAATAAATTCCTTTACTACATAGAGACTACCATAAGTTCCGTGACTCTAGAGAACCCTGACTAATACAGACCCTTTCTCTAGCTCCTTCATTGGGAACTCTGTGCTCAGTACAATGGATGGTTGTGAGCATCCACTTCTGTATTTGTCAGGCACTGGCAGAGTCTCTCAGGCTTCCACAATGATCCCTAAGCCTTGGAAGGAAAAGGTGTCATAGAAGTACCTCATTTAGGGATGAATATTGTGCAGCACTTTATACTGGCACTTTGAGCAGTAGAGGGTCTCTATATTTGTTACTACATACTGTGAAAACAAGTTTCTCTGATGAGAGTGAGAGATGTACTAATCTTTGCAGATAATAGAACATCATTAAATATATGTTTATTACCATGTTTATCTAGAAGAACAGTAATAGTAGATTCTCCCTTGAGTCTACAGCCTGTCTATATACCAGTTCTTGGACCCAGTAACAGTGTCAGGTATGGGCTACATCTTGTGGAGCAGGCCATAAGTCCAATCAGAAAATGGTTATATATCCCATGACATTTGTGCTACTATTGAAATAGTGGCTCTGTCTTGCACAGAATAAAATATGCACACATTAATTATAAAAGTAAACTTTACTGATAATGGGCATGCTATAAAATTATCAGCTTTATTAAGGTGCAACTGACATAAAATAAATACACATGTATATTTATACACATTTATATATGTATAATCATTATCTTTTCACCATTAATTTATTTAATCACTTTACATCCCAATCACTGTCTCTCCTCCCAATTCCCCCTCACATAGTCCCTACCCTATTCCTCCCTCTACTCTTTTTCAGAGAGAGTAGAGGTCCCACCTGTATATCCTCCACCCTAGCACATTTCTTGTAGACAGGAGAAACTTGGGGTGGAAAGCTCTGAAGTTTTGTGGGTGGACTGGTGTCCTTATTTCTCCACTGGAGTTCATGCCTAGCTACAGGAGGTAGGTAGTCTCTTCAGGTTCCATATTCCCACTGCTATGAGTCTCAGTTGAAGTCACACCATAGTTTCCTGGGAACCTTTCCATCCTAGGTCTCTGGCACATCCTAGACATGCCCACTGACCCAGCCCCATTCCCAATAGCCTCAGATTTCCATGCATTCTCCTGGCCCTCTGGCTCTCTCTCTCTCTCTTGTCTCTCTCTACACCTGATCCTCAAGGCCCATTCCCCTCTCCATCCCCTCTCTTACCAATTCTCTTCCTCTATATGCCTCTTACAACTATTTTATTCCCACTTCTAAGTGAAATTCATGCATCCTCACTTGGTCCTTCCTTCAGGTTTAGCGTCTCTCAATCTGTTGAGCATAGTGTGCATATCCTGTACTTTATGGCTAATCTCTACTTGTAACTAGTATATGCCATACATGTCCTTTTGGGTTTGGGTTACCTTATTAAGGATGATATTTTCTAGTTCTATCCATTTGCCTGCCAAATTCATGATGTCCTTTTTTAAAAAAATAGCTGAAAAAATATCACATTGTGCAAATGAACCACATTTTCTTTATCCAATTTGGTTGAGGGGCATCTGGGTTATTTCTGGTTACTGGCTATTATAAATAAAACTGCTATAAACATAGTGGAACACATGTCCTTGTGGTAGGCTTAAACATCTTTTGAGTACTTTCGCAGCAGTGGTATAGCTGGGTCTTCAAGTAGAATTACTTCTAATTTTCTGAGAAGTTGTCAGATTTGTTTCCAGAGTGGTTTGCACTCCCACAGCAATGGAGGCATGCTTCCCTTGCTCCACATCTTTGCCAGCATGTGCTGTTACATGAGGTTTTTATTTTAGTCATTCTGATGGGTGTAAGATAGAATCTCAGAATTGTTTTGATTTTCATTTCCTTAATGACTAAGTAAGTTGAACACTTTTTTAGGTGCTTCTTGGACATTCGAGATTCCTCTGTTGAGAAGAAGACAAATAGATCCAAAGTTATCACCCTGCACATAATTCAAGTTCAAATGGATCAAAGACCACAAGATAAAACCAGACACACTAAGTCTAATACAAAATGAAGAGAGAAATGGCCTTGAGTTATTGGCATATGAGACAATTTCCTGAAAACAATACCAATGACTCAGGCTCTAATATCATCAATTGATAAATGATACCTATGAAATTAAAAAGCTGCTGTAAGGCAAAGGATACTGTCAATAGGATAAAATGGCAGCCTACAGATTAGGAAAGGCTTTCACTAACCCTACCTCTTACACCTCTTACAGAGGGCTAATATCCAAAACATATAAAGAATTTAAGATATTAGACACCAACAACCCAATTAAAAATGGGTTACAGAGCTAAACAGAGAATTGTATGTTTTTTTTGTTGTTGTTGTTGTTTTGTTTTGTTTTGTTTTTTCAAGACAGGGTTTCTCTGTGTAACCCTGGCTGTCCTGGAACTCAGTCTGTAGACCAGACTGGCCTCGAACTCAGAAATCAGTCTGCGTCTGCCTCCCAAGTGCTGGGATTAAAGGTGTGCGCCACCACTGCCCGGCCTGAATTAAAACATACGTTTTAATACAGGGCTATATCAATGAAATTTTCACAACAAACAATACAATATAAATATAAATATAAATACAGTACAATACAATATAAATCTCTTTATATCCACAATTCAGAATTCTGATTTTAAAATTCTTGAAGATTCCTAAGGAGTGTTTATTTTTCATTCTACTTTGAACATGAAGAAACTCTTTGTGCATCAGATAACTGCAGCAGTGATATAGATAGACATACTCCAGCAATAAGCAAATAAAAGCTATGGAAGATAATGGTTGTTTGTTTTAATTGTTTTGAATCTGGATAACTACTGGAAGGTGCTTAATACTCCCTGGAAACACTCTCTGAGACCTGCCCAGGGGTGGCTCAGTTGATTCTAGAACAAAAGAAGTAGTCAAAGTGAGCCATCCCCAAGGAGAAACAGGTGAAGCTTACAGACATCAGACAGAAGCTTTCTTTAGCAGTCGGAGATCATCATCAAGAGGGAGCCTGAATTTTAGCCCCTGTAGGAAGTCAAAACAAAAACTCCATGATGCCCACTTAACAATCTTATGGCATTACCAAACACAGTTACTGAGTACAATGTTTGCCTTCTCATGGCCAGTCCACTAAGGCAAAGGAAAACAGAGCAACATCCATGTTGGTCCTGTGACTCATCTTGTTTGTTGTGCTCACTCAGCAGGAAATCAATGTTTTCTCTTTCATTCCTTAGGGAACAGTAGTATTTGTTTCTGTTAAACCTCTTATTGTAAGATCATCAATGACATTTGTAGGCCACCATTTAGGAGACAATACATGTGAGACATCAATCAATTTACACCTGTGTTAGAGCCCTGTTTTCATGAAACATTAGTCATGCCTGAAAAACAGAGATAAACTTATTAAGTGCTGTGCTCTATGGCAGTTAGGTGTTGTGTTTCATTGCTCTTTCTGGATTGGCTAGTAATCTTCAAGAAAGACACTCATCAGGTAAGATAGCAGTGGACCCACTTAAGGACACTGAATATAATAACAAGGACAAGCCAAAAATAAGATTATGTCAATGTCATGTTATGTTCTGAAGGAACCACCATCAAAAACATTCAGAAATACCTATTAAGACCACTGAGACAGGCAAGAAATGGCCTCTAAAAATTCACTATCTAGGTATTATCTTAGATAAAATATAAGGTATCTTTTTGCTTTCAGAGAAGTGTATAGTTTATAAAGAAGGGCAGTTTTATCTCATGGTTTTTCTAAGTTGTTTTAATTCAAGGGAAATATGAAAGTTATATGTAAATAAATGCTCATAAGGAATTCACTCCTTACATGATATTTTCTCAGACAATAGATTAGTTGAATTATCTGTGCTGTTGCCAGCACAGAGAAAAAAGAAGGGGGGTGGTGGTTAGGGAGGGTAGTTAGCAGGGTGAGGGATTGTCTGACCACAAAGGTATCTTTCCCATCTTTCTGCTCTAGCAGCTAGGGATATGGCTTCAGTATACATGCCTGGAAGATAATGGAAAGTAAACATAAAGCAAGTTGGCTCATGTTTCAAGCCAGGTGTTGTTATTCAGTTACATTGATTTCAGGGAGAGAAGGCATCCAGTCTGTGAAGGATTCCTAGGGGATTTGCACTGGAACAATGCACTCATCCAAGGAACACATTGCTGTTATTTCAGATCCAATGAAAGAAGCAGCAGTAACATCAACTTAGAATATGTGTTAGTAACTTTGTCTACATCATGAACCTAAACAGCATAGTACCACTTCTAAAAAGTTCATGCAGCAGACATGAATGAGAATATGGTGGCAACTTAAAGACAAATGTATCCCAAGGGCAGAATTCAATTTAAGAATATAAAAATTAGGTCACATATAAAAGCTACAGTTGAGAACACTAGTCACACTACTTACTACCAATAGAGATTTTTAAATAAGTCCAGAGTTTGAAAGCATATTTTGGGTCCCAGCAGGAGCACATGTGATCTCTATTACTTGAGAATTTCAATGCACTATAAATACCCCTATAGCTGAATAGTCAGTTGGAGATTTATTTATTTATTTATTTATTTATTTATTTATTTATTTATTTATTGAAGCTTACTTTCTATTTTAAAAACTAAAGGAGCTGAAGGAGTTTGCAGCCTCATAGGAAGAACAACATCAACCAACCAGATTCTGCAGAGCTCCCAGGGACTAAACCACCAACCAAAGAGTACACATGGAGGGACCCCTGGCTCCAGCAGCATATGTAGCAAAGGATGACCTTATCTGGCATCAATGGGAGGGGAGTCCCTTAGTCCTGTGAAGCTTGATGCCCCAGTGTGGGGGAATGAAGGTAGTGAGGATAGAGTAGGTAGGTGGGGGAACATCCTCATAGCAGCAGGGGAAGGATAAGGGATTTCTGGGGGTGGGGACCTGGAAAGGGGATAACATTTGAAATGTAAATAAAGAAAATGTACAATTAAAAAAAGAATAAATAAAATGAGATTATTAACTGAGAAAAATAAAACTAAAAGAAAAGTAGCAATTTCATATATCTAGACATGCATTGTTCCCTCCATTATTAACATTGAGGACTGTTACTCAGTGACTCACAACACATTATCACTGTAGTCTATATTAGGGTATACTTGTATTATACAGTATATGTGTTGTACAAATGTTGCATGGCATGAGTCTGCCATTAGAATATACTACAAGTATTTTTTCTGCTCTGTAGATCCTTGTCCCTTTACCTGTCACTTTTCCTTCTTTCTTAATAGATTCTTTTAACTGCATTATTCAAGATTGGTGGACTTTTCAGAGCAGTTTCTTTTAGTTGGTACTATGCAGTGATGTTTATTCTGGAGATTACTCCATGCTTAATATGTCATTTATTTTTGGAATTGAGTAACATTCCCTTGTCCAAATGCACCATTCTTTTCTTTCTATCAGACCTCCACATGTATCCTGGGATGGACCTAATGCATGATAAAGCCGAGGCTAGCCTTACTTTTCTCCTGCTTCCACCTGCCAACTGCTGGGCTTACATGTGTATGCTACAATCCCTAGGTAGTTGATTTACATTTTTATAATTGTTTAATATTGAAGTTTAAATTTTTTATTAATCTGTCATTTTTTTAAAATCTCAAATGATATCCTCCTTCCTGGCTGTTCCTCTACAAAATCCCATCCCACATCTGCCCCCTGCCCACTCCCTTTGCCTCTATGTGGGTGCCCCCCACCAAGCCACCCACTTCTGCCCTATAGCTCCAGCATACCCCTGTTCTGGGGCATCAAACCTCCATAGCACCTGAAGTTTTACATTTATTTGCATATTTTAGAGAGCCTTTCTTTTTAAGATATATATTTTTGTGCGTGTTTGACATTTTCTGGATTCTCTTCTTATTCTTCTGAGAGTATCTGATATGGCAGATGTTTTATATTTTCCTTAGGGACATCTTATCCATATGTACCTCATAGGATATCCAATAAGAGTATTCAAATTTAAGTTCAAGTAATTCTTCATAGAAACGTATTTGTTTGTTGTAGTGCAATGACTTTTTTTCAGTCACTTTTAGACAACATGACAAATTGCCGTAAGTTGAAAGCCTTAAATAGTATACTGTTAATTCTCATATATATGGAAGCTGGAATTCAAGAAGGAGGTTTTTTATCATTTGAAATGTGTCTTAATTAAGAGTCCAGTGTGGATTCCTCCTTACATTTTTTTTGCAGAGAAATCTTGCATTGTTGTCTTGTAATTGCAGAAAGTACATTTAGGGTATGTACCAGTTTCTGGTATCTATTTCTATAAAGGTAATAATTCAATAATGAGAGCCCTTCCACCTCTTCAAGTTAATTCCTATTACTGTCCCAATAGAGGTTAGAGGTTAAGGCTTCAACATTTGAATTGAGAATATGTATTTTATAAATGGATTATTATAGAATACTTTCTAGTTTTCAGATAGAATTATATATTAGAACTACAAACATCAGGAGGTCATAATTCTCCTGTTTTATATTTTTTCCAAGCATAATATCTGTTACATAGAAAATGAAGTATTAGAATCAGTGAAATGAGCAACTGTAGAGATGGATATAAGTTTCTGCCATTTGATAAATTCTACTTGCATCCTGAAGTCTGCACCCAATCCTTCCATTAATTAGTATATTGCTTCCTAGAGTCTACTTGTTCTACAGAGTCTCCACTCACCACAGATGAGAAACTTTAGTCACTGTGGGCTCATTCTCAGATTAGTATTCATCATTGTTTCTGCATTTACAGCTCTGTATCCTTTGTTTGGTTCCCCTGACAGGTATTCTCACAGTTCTCTTTCTGTGTAAGTACTGCTTATACTGGCACAATTTCTCCAGTAGCTTTCATCTTTACCACTCTGTACTCAAGTCTCACCCTATTACACACAGATGTGGCAGATTGCAAATTTCCAATGTATGTCCCCCACAATAACTTCATTTCTTTGAAAGGGACAAGAATGTGTGCTTTTAAAGAAATTTGATAATTGTCTTTACTTTCTCTTCTCTCTTCTTAAATTAACAAAGATGTTGTGATTATACTTTTAAGAAACAATCATTTATCATTTTCAAACGTATATCATTTTCAAATGTATATCAAAACGTAATGATTCTTTTAAGAGTAGTCGTTACTAATTTTAACCATTTTTTTATATCTTGTTTTTTCAGATCCAGATGGTTTTCTGGACAATTGTAAAGCTATGCACTGAGAAAGAATCTCATATATTTTCTTTATGAACTATTAGAAATGTTCTCTCTATTCCTCTGGGTGGCATAACAATCCTATACTACATATAGAAACTGGAAATACTGCAGTAATTTTGTTTCTTCAGTCATAGCCACAGTCACAGCTGTTGGAGCTCAACAAAGGCTGGCCCTACAGAGCTAATTCAGCACGATTCCCTCAGAAATAAGTTGTATATTCTTCTAGATGTGAAAAACATATCTTAGTAAATCATTGAATTTGATGACTTAATTTCTATCTTATGTTAATCATTTATTAAAAAACCCTAATGATTTAAATCAAAACTTTGGTATCTCAAAGAAACTAATAGAAAAGATTAACAGTAAGAGACAGAGAAGGAAATGAGGATAAAATCATGACAATAGTAGTCTTAAGTGATTCTCACCTATATCTCAATATGAAACATTGATAATGGGGTATTAAAATTTTGATTTCACTAGCCGGGCGGTGGTGGCGCACGCCTTTAATCCCAGCACTTGGGAGGCAGAAGCAGGTGGATTTCTGAGTTCGAGGCCAGCCTGGTCTACAAAGTGAGTTCCAGGACAGCCAGGGCTACTCAGAGAAACCCTGTCTCGAAAAACCAAAAAAAAAAAAAAAAAAAAAAAAAAAAATTTTGATTTCACAATGTTGAAAAACTGGCATTTGGGAAATCATAGAAACGAAGTTTTATGATTTTACAGAACTGAGTTACCCATCACTATAAATATTAATTGGAACCTTAGCCTTTGAAAGCCAAAAAGTTTCAACTTAGGAAGGAAAATCATTTAATGGGCAGTTGAACATCAAGAAAATAATAATAGATATTAGATAATAAATTTAATAACAAACATGTTACTAGACTCTAGAAAGAATTAGGAAATAATAGGATGGTGTCTTATTTTTTCATTTATTTATTTATTTATTCACTGTACATCTGGATCACAGTACCCTCTTTCATTCCAGTCTCCACCTCATATAGTTCCACCCCACCTCCTTCTCTTCTGAAGAGAGAGCACACCCCCTACCCCTACCACCACCCCAACCTCCAACCCCCTCCCCCGCCTGAGAGCAAGTTCCCCCAGCACAATATGTCACTACAGGGCTAGGCACATCCTCGCCCACTGCAAGGCAGCCCAGTTGGAGGAATAGGATCCACAGGCAGGCAAAAGAGTCAAGTAAAAACTCTGCTGCAGTTATTGGGAGACCTGTATAAAGACCAACCTGTACATCTGCTATTAGGGTAGGGTGGGGTGGGGGGAGCTAGGTTCAAACCTTGTGTTCTTTAGCTGGTGGTTCAGTCTCTGGGAACTCCCAAGGGTCCAGGTTAGTTGACTCAGTCCTTTTGTTTAGTCCCCATCCCTTCCTGGACCTTCAACCTTTCCCCAACTTTTACTAAAAACTCCCTGAGCTCCATCTCACATTGGGCTGTGGGTCTCTGCATCTTTTTCCATTGGCTGCTGGGTGGAGCCTCTCAGAAGACAGTTATGCTAGGCTGCTGTCTGCAAGCATAACAGAGTATCATTAATAGTGTCAGAGATTGGTTTTTACCAATGGGATGGTTCTCAACTTGGGCCAGTAATTGGTTGGCCATTCCCTCAATCTCTGTGTCACTTTTGGGATTGAATGACTTGTGGGTGGGTTGGTGTCCTTATCACTCCACTGGAGAACCTGCCTGGCTAAAGGAGGTGGCTATACCAGGGCTCCATATCCCCCGCTGATAGGAATATTAATTAGAGTCACCCTCATAGACTTCCTGGAGACTTCTTCATATGTGTGCTCTTTAACTTCTTTCTATAGACAGAATAATGTCAAATAATACCACCTGCCTTTCTCCTTGTTCTTTAGTATAAATTTTTCCAAATTCAACATAATTCATGTTCACTATATTTAGAGATCTGTTTATTGTATGAAGCATAAACTCTTCAAGCTGATATGAGGCACCTAACACACATATAGTAGAGGACTGCCAGGTGTGTGTTCATTCAGAGATGATGCACCTAACCCTCAAGAGACTGGAGGTCTCAAGGAGTTTAGAGGTCAGGTGGGGTAGGAGCTGGGGACATCGATGTAGAGAAGGATGAGGCAGGGAGGAGGTATGGGATGTGGAATAGTCAGAGGGTGGACAGTGGGGGTAATAAAATATGGAGTATAAAAAATAAATTAATTAATTAACTAAAAAAAACCCAAAAAACAAAACTCTGCAAGCATTGAAACAAATACACAACACTGTAAAAGCGTTGCTTTCTGGATCTTTCTCCCTCTCCCCCTACATCTCCCTCTCCCTCTCCCTCTTCCTCTCCCCCTGCCTTTCCCATTTCTCCCTCCCTTCCCCCTCCCACTCCCTCATCTCTCATCTGTCATCTTTCTCTCTCTATCCTTTCTTCTCCCTTTTGTGTAAATGTGAATATGGTTTTGCTGAGTGTGTGCCCATGTGTCAAACTTGGGTGTGGATCCTCAGGAAACATTTACCTTGTTCCTTGTACCATCTCTCTTGAGACAGACTTTGTAATTGAGTCAGTAGTTCACTGTTTAGACTAGATTTCGTAGTCAGTAAGCGAGTCCCAAGGGCCCACCTATTTCTTCCTCCCTAACAGCAGCAGTATAAAAGTGGACCATCATAACTGACTTTTATTATCTCAGTTCTGGGTGTTAAACTCTGCTTCTCATGCTTGCATGACAGGCAATTTATTAAATGAACTGCCTCTCAAACCTTCCTCTTCCTATATATTAAATAATTTTCTGAGCCCACTCTCAAACCTCCTTGATTCTCTCTGTGCTCCAATATCTGACCATTTGTTTTCTTGTCCATTCTCACTAAAGAATTTTTCATTCTTGTTTATATAGTGAAAAAAACAAAACATACAAAAAGTATTTTATCTGGGTGTTTGTAAATATGTTTAGATGTTCAAATATGTTTGTAGTGTACACTCCCTGTAGTAGTATATAATAAGAATGTTGAACAGAATAATGCTATATTGGTACTATCATGAAAGAACACAACATTTCTTGTCTTTTTATTATGTCAGATGTTAATGTCACATTTTTATATACTGCATTTGTAAAGCTTAATATTGTTTTTCACATTATACCTTTCTCTTATTAAACAAGGAATATTTTATTATATCATGTTGCAAATTGCAAGCTCTGAAGTATGCATTTAGCAAAAATTCCATTTATGCAAAACTCAGTTTTTTGTGATGTAATCCCTCTCAAGTGTTTGCTCCAAATTAACAGCACATGTACCATATAAGAGCCTGGGACTGATATATCCTTTCCTTTTGAAGACTAGAGTCCACTTCAGGTTCCTGATTTCTTCTAATCACAAAATTTCCCATTTTCATCTGCTCAAAATTGGAAATGATTCAATTTGCTGCTGATCTAAATTCTTCACAAACTGTTTTTCAAGCCCCAGCAATTCTTAATGGTCAAATCATAAATACCAGAAAATAGCAGTTTAAAATAGAATTGCTGACAAGTCTTTAACTACCCTCACAGTGAATGATGTTGCCATAATGCACTCGATGAGATGTGCTCCTTAGAGCTGATCACCAGTGGTGAGTCCATAAACTCCTGAATTAAGCCTTCGTTGCTCACAGCTTACAGTTTTAAATTAGATTGCCTGCCGCCTGTTCTCCTTAGAGAAATCTGAGCTGCTGCTGGCATACATAGGCAAATATAAACAGGGTAAACTAGATCACTCATCTCAGTTCTGGAACATATTTCTATCATGCTGCTACTGCAGAAAAAATGTTGTGTTCAGCTTATCAGATATGCCTTTTGACACTTCTTATTAAACAACTGCAACCATTCCTATTATACAAAGGGAGAACAATGGGATCGCCACTGAACACTGTGCTGGGCATAAGAAAGGAAGTGACTTAAAACATTTGCAAAGGATCCTTTTTATTTTAAACTATTGTATTTGATGTTTTAGTATATCCTTATTTTCACAGCATTTTAAGTATCAAATCATGAATTTTCAATTCTGTATTCATGTTAATAATTTTTGTTTTCTTTTCTTTTTTTCTTTTTTTTTTCTTTTTTTTTGAGACAGGGTTTCTCTGTGTAGCCCTGGCTGTCCTGAAACTCAATCTGTAGACCAGACTGGCCATGACCTTGAACTCACAAATCTACCTGCCCCTGCCTCCCAAGTGTTGAGATTAAAGGCGTGCACCACCACTGCCCAATAATTTTCTTTTAAATATGAAATTATTATTGTTTTTAATTGAAATAGGTTTACATCAGTTTCTGCCTCCCTTCCTTTCTTCACCCCTTCCCAGCTAGCTACCCACAAATCTCTCCCACATTCCCCATACTCTCTAGTGGATAACCTGTTTTATTTATTATTATTACATATATGTATATGTATACACACACATATACACACATACACACACATATATATATTCAAGCTATGAATCCATTTTTTTTGGTATTGAACCAGACTAACAGCTGATAAGCTAACATTGGACCAATAGTATTGGACTCATACATCTAGAAGTGCCTAAATCTTTTCCCAGTGGTCATTAAGTGCCAGCTATTCTTTGTATAGTACTTAGGTATGCAATATTTTCCTTCTTCCAGGTACATCAATTCATTTGGTTTTTTTTTCCAGTGTTCCTGTTCTTGTTTATCCAGCCATTTCTAGGAGAGATAGTTTCATAGCAGACAGTTCCTGGTTTTCTGGTTCTTACATGCTTTCCACCCATTCTTATATGATGTTTATACAGCGATAGTGATACAGATGTATCTGCTATGAATGTGTCCCCCAAGTCTGTTGATCTCAGCATTGCATTTAGTTGTGGTTTTCTGTAATGATTTCCATTGACTGTAAAAGTGGGAGGCCATTTTGATGAGGAGTGATAGCTACACTTGTCTGTACACTTGTTGGTACAAGGAAAAGATTCAGAAAAGAGTAAGAAATTATTTTAGTTTACCAACGTCATAATAAGTTTGGTAACCTCACAGTGATTTGGCAAGGTTCCCAGTACCAGACAGATTTCAGTCCCATTGAGTGGTTCATAAACCAAATTAGACAGCTGCTGCTTGATATCAGCTTGTGAGTGGTTGCAATTTTCTACTACACATGTATCCGAATCAATCTGGCCTTGGGAACTATATAAGATTTTAAAAGACAGACTCCTTAGAAAGAATGGACTTTCGTTGAGCATGGCATGTTACTAGGCATATCTGTTAAGTAAACATGGTTAATTCACACTATTTTTCAGAGTTTCAGAATGTGAAGATCAGAGTGTACAAAAAGTTTAAACAGTTTTATGCAGTCTTTAATGAAGATATGTTGAATCTCCATTTCCCATTTTTTCTAAGTTCAGCTAAAATATTATATCAAATCTCATCTTGTATGAATCCAAAAATGAACTGCATTTAATTTATTCCTAAAGTACTCTCAGAAACATTTTTTTTCATTTGTGGTATAAACCAAGTTATCAATAATTGAAACTAGTATTATTCTTAAATACATTAAAATTTAAAAATTATAAACTTATTGGAAAAATACTTGGGTGCTTAGATAAATGTTTAAATATTTTATGATATTAAGATCATAGAACAACTGAAACCAAATATATTTGCTTAAGTAATGCTATAATTTCCAATATTACTAAAACTGAGAAAGATTTATAATTTATCTTCTTTACTTTCAAAAGAGTTTTCAAATAGCTTCAACGAATACTAAGCATGAAATTGGAATAAATCAAATTTAGTAAGCAGTAGCAATCATAGTAACAATTTTGTTTCTTTTAATTGAAAATAGTTTTTTATCTCACACAATATATCCTGATTACTGTTTCCTTCCCTCTACTGCTCCCTGTTCCTCCTCAATTCCTTCCCACCTGGGTCCACCCCTACCTAGCTCACATTAGAAAACTAAGAGGACTCTAAAGGATTGATATAATATGATATGATATGATATGATATGATAAAGCATAATCTAACATGTTGAAATAGATAAAGAAAATGAACAGAAGGGAAAAGTTTGACAAAATCTAGAAATATGTGTATGTTTCTTTTAAAAGTAGGATAAAACAAAGAAGAAAAGTATGAATGAAATAAAATAAAACAGAAAATCTCTATCATGGTATTATAAGAGGAAATAAAACCTCCAAGGATGCCTTGAGTGTGTTTTCTCTTGGTCATCAACTGCTAGACATGCAGCCTACATTTACGAGTAGTTCCTTTCCCAAGTCAGACTTCTTTGGAGGAAACTAAATTTTCATTTTTAAGTATTTAACAATGAGAGATAATTTCTGAGTTAGAGATGAAGGTCCAGTTCTGCTTTCAACTCTAGCACAAAAGCATAAAGATTCTGTGCATGCTGCCATGGTCTCTATAAGTTTATGTATGCATAGACCCTATTGATTTACAGGGATGTGTTTTCTTGGTGTCCTCAATCCCCTCTGGCTCTCAGAATCTCCCTTCTTCCTTTCCTGGTTTGTTTCTATCTGCTGCAAGTGGAAGCCTTTCTGTCTTTATGTTTAATCTTGATGTATACTTCTCATCTGCTATATCATCTCTAAGTCTTCCCTGGCTTAAGTATGCTTGAAAAGTTTCAATCAGAAGAAATGAAGAATGGCAACAATTGTAAAGAAGGGAATTTGCAGTAAATCAAGAAACCTTAGTATGTTCTTGGTATTATATTTCCCATTCAAAGTGCTCAATATCATTATCAGACCATATCTAGAGCCTGTCTGCATGATGTACAGAATTAATGCAAAAATTTGTTCTTTAACTCAAAACATATTTGCATTTTTAAATTCTTTGTGATCATTTGCTATTTTTGGTAAAAAGTGAGTAGTCTTTTTCGAGATTTCTACCAGTCCGTGCAACTAAGATGCAATTCCTCTGTCCACTCCTATAGAGTCATGTTTTCTTACCTGGGTTTCACTTCATTCCCTCTTCTATTTATATACTTGAAATACTTCAATATTTATTAGAAAACAGCTGGTTTTAAAACCTCTGTAATATTTTTATCTTATTTACTCATTTGTTTCTTTGTATTCTATATATTTTAATTGTCACAAATAATTATCTCTCAATGAATGTGGAGTTTCAATGGTTAAGAATTTTAATCCAGGCTGGTGAGATGGCTCAGTGGGTAAGAACACCTGAGTTCAAATTCCAGCAACCACATGGTAGCTCACAACTACCCATTATGAGATCTGACACCCTCTTCTGGTGTGTCTGAGGACAACTACAGTGTACTTACATATAACAATAAATAAATCTTTTAAAAAAAAGAATTTTAATCCTTCTGTATTTATAGTTATGTGCACTTTCAAATAAGACATTTTCCCCTTCACCAGCTGTTCTAGAACAGATTTTCTTTTTTTTTTTTTTTTTTTTTTTTTTTTTTTTTTTTTTTTTTTTTTTTTTCTGTTGTTTTGTTTTATTTTATTGTTTTATCGACAGGTCTCACTATGTAGTTCTGGCTGACTTGGAACTCTCTAAGTAGACTATGCTGGCCTTAAACTTACAGATAAATATCTCTGTCCACCTCTGAAGTGCTCAGATTAAAGACATATGCTACCACACTTTGCTAGACAACATTTTCTTAACTTAGGAAGCTACATTCCTTATCTACCTTTCAGCCAGTGTCCAAATTCTCTTAAAATTATTTCAACTCAGAGTCTGTTTGCAAGGTGAAATGATTAGCACAACCTAGGCAACCACTGGCTCTCATCTACATCCCAATTTTGTCCAGACCGTTTCATACAAAAACTTCATTTACTACTGCAGCACATTGTTCTTTTAAGTTGTAGTAATATTTAGATATCCAAAACAATGTGGTTTAAACTCTGCATGAATAATTGTCACCAATAGAATAGAACCTAAATCAAGACAATTCATTTTTACTTCAATCCTTTGCTGTTCCATATAATTACTACTTGAAAACACTTTTAATTTGAGTTTCAAGCTTATATACACATGAATTTTAGAAAAACGCTTCCCTTTGTAGTGGACTCTGGCCCAATCTTAGACTCATCTTGTCTAAAAATTACCAGAGCAAGTATTGGATAAGTAATTTAGAAAGTCTTCTCTTTGTGGTGTATTCATAGTAACATTGTTCACTCTGATTGGGAGAATGCTATTATTAGAAAATGGTTTTATTTGTAAAATTAAATGAACCCTTAGGACAGTTGTATTTGGAGCTTAGCTCTGAATGAATAAGAATTGGGTGAATCACTACCTCCCTCAAACAATTTTGTAATAAAACACACTTAATTCTTTTTTTAACATTTTAGTAATATTGTTTTTATTATACTTTGAGTTGAAGTATAGCTATCTTGAAGATTAACCAACAAGAAAATGATACATTTTATGGGAATCAATAGAGAAAAAAATTTAAAATGAGAAAAAGAGGTCATCCATGTTGTTTCATAATTATACTATGGATTTTCCTTTCAATAAATTGCTCTATGATCATATCAAGCAAAACTATAAATTATCCATAAGGGATTTTACAGATGAACAGTCATGGTGATAACATATAGCTCAACTGAAATATATTATGCTAAAATAGGAGCTCTGTTCCCAAAGGGATAAAATCTAATCAATAACTTGCTGAAAGAAAATTTATTAGAGCAGATCTGCAGTAATTTTATGGAGAAATAAACCAGGCAAGTATTAAACAAGGCAGCTAAAATTAATGTTTGATTTCTGCTCCATGAAAACATTAAACTGGTTTTAGTGAAATTCTATACCAGTTTCTGAATGCTTACTTTCTGGAGCAAACCCAGAACATGAAGAACCTATTAGCAAGGGGGTGACCTGGTTTAAAAAATTTTGTGTAAGATAAACAGGATGATTCATTTCACTAAACAGACATTAAACAGTTTCCGCTCTGCTCCTCTCAAAGCTTCATAAAGGAGACTAATGGTAACATTTGAGGACTAAATATAAAAGGTGACTGAGCATAGGGTTTTTGTGTTTGTTTGCTTGTTTGTTTGAGTTTTTTCTCTGATTATCAGGGGGCAGTTCTCATTTGAATTCACATATGCACACTTTTATAATTTGCTCCTTATCAACAAATAACATAGAAATTCAAGATAGAAACTGAAGTGACCTAGTTTGGTCTTTATTTCTATGATAAAGAGCCTGACTAAAAATAAATTTGGGGAGGAAAGGATTTAATTTAATGACATGTCTGGAACATAGTTCATTATAAAGAGAAGTAAGATAAGGAACTGAAGTTAAGAAACTCAAGGGGATTATTTTGTTCTCCCTTCTAAGTAGAAGTGAAGCATCAACACTTTGGTCTTCCCTCTTCTTGAGCTTCATATGGTCTGTAAGTTGTATCATGGGTATTCTAAGCTTTTCCCTCATATCCACTTATCAGTGAGTGAATACTATGTGTATTCTTTTGTGACTATGTTACCTCACCCAGTTTCTTATTTTCTAGTTCCAACCACTTGGTTGGGAATTTCATAAAGTCATAGTTTTTAATGGCTGAGTAGTACTCTATTGTGTAAATGTACCACATTTTCTGTACCCATTCCACTGTTGAAGGGCATCTGGGTTTTTTCCAGCTTTTGGCTATTATAAATAAGACTTCTATGAATAAAGTACAACATGTATCCTTGTTATACATTGGAGCATCTTTTGGGTATATGCCCAGGAGTAGTATACCTGGATCCTCATATAGTACTATGTCCAATTTTCTGAGGATCTGCCAGATTGATTTCCAGAATGGTTGTACCAGCTTGCAATCCCATCAGCAATGGAGGAGTGTTCCTCTTTCTCCACATCCTCTCCAGCATCTACTGTCAGCAGAGGGTTTTTTTATTTTTTTTTTTATTTATTTTTTTTATCTTAGGCATTCTGACTGGTGTGAGGTGGAATCTCAGGGTTGTTTTGATTTGCATTTTCTTGATGGCTAAGGATGTTGAACTTTTCTTTAGGTGCTTCTCAGTCACTCATGACTCCTTCATTGAGAATTCTTTGTTAAGCACAGAACACCATTTTTAAAAAAGGTTATTTGGTTCTTTGGCATCTAACTTCTTGATTTCTTTGTATATATGGGATATTAGACTTCTTTCTGTTGTAGGATTGGTAAAGATCTTTTCCCAATCTGTAGGTTGCCATTTTGGTTTGACGACAATGTCTTTTGCCTTTCAGAAGCTTTTCAATTTTATCAATTCCAATTTGTCTATAGTAATCATAGGAGGTAGAGGGTGGGAGGGACTTCGGAGGTAGAGAGGAAGGAGAGAGGAAAAAAAGGTAGGGGTTAGGATCCAGTGTGGGAGAAGACAAGGGAGATATATAAAGGGTCAGAAAATTGAACAGAGAGATGTAGCAATGGGGGATGGGAAATTGGGGGTGGCCAAGAGAAAGTCCCAGACATCAGGAATGCAAGAGGTTCCCAGGACCTAACAGGGATGACATTAGCTGAAATACCCAACAGAGGAGAGAGGGAACCTGAAGAGACCATAGCTAGAGGTTAGTCACAGTCTCTGGTTGAAGGATGAGGCCACCTATCTTTCTCAGAATTTTAACCCAGAATTATTCATGTTTAAAGAAAATTCACAGAAAAAGAGTGCAACAGAGACTGAAGGAACACTCATCCAGAGACTGCCCCATTTGGGGATCAATTGCACATACAGGTACCAAACTATTGCTGATGCCAAGAAGTGCTTGCTGATGGGAGCCTGATATGAACATCTCCTGAGAGGCTCTGCCAGAACCCGACCAATACACATGTGAATGCTTGCAGCCAACCATCCTCTGAGCACGGGGAGCCCCACAGGGAAGGAATGAAGGAGCTGAAGGGGTTTGCAACCTCACAGGAAGAACAACAATGTTAACTAACCAGACCACACAGAGCTCCCAGGGACTAAACCACCAACCAAAGAGTACACATGGAGGGACCCATGGCTCCACCTACATGAGTAGCAGAGGATGACTTTATCTGGCATCAATAGGAGAGGAGGCCCTAGGTCCTGTGAAGTTGATGCCCCAATGTAGGGGAAAGCTAGGGTGGTGAAGAGTGATTGGGCAGGTGGGGGAACACTTTAACAATAACAGGGGAAGGAGAGATAGGATAGAAGGTTTCCAGAGGTGGGGACCCAGAAAGGGTATAACATTTGAAATGTAAATAAATAAAATAAGCAATAGAAAGATAAGAATCTCAAGAAGAGGAAGAACATGAAGAGACCACCTCCAGTATATAGGTGTGGCCCACAATTGAGGGATGGAGCCACTCACACATCTCAAAAATTTTAACCCTCAATTGTTCCTGTCTAGAAGAAGTGCAAGGACAGTGAACGGAGCAGAGACTGAAGGAAAGACCATACAGAAACTGTTCCACCTATGAATCCATCCTCTTTGAAAACACCAAACCCTGTTGCTGGTGCCTAGAAGTGCTTATTGACAGGAGCCTGATATAGGTGTCCCCTGAGAGATTATGCCAGTACTTGACAAATAAAGATGCAGATATTCACAGCCAACCTTAGGACTGAGCCTGATGATCCCAATGGAAGAGTTAGGTGAAGGATTGAAGGAGCTGAAAGGAATTGCAACCCTACCAGGAGAACAATATCAACTACCCTGATACCCTAGAGCTCCTAGGGGCTAAATCACCAATCAAAGTATACACATGGAGGGACCCATATGTAGCAGAGGGTTGTCTTACATGGCATCAATGGGAGGGGAGGCTCTTGGTCTTATGGAGGCTTGATACCTCAGCATAAGGGGACACAAGGGCAGTGAGGCAGGAATGGGGCAATGGGTGGGAGGAGCACCCACAAAGAGGCAAAGGTGTGGGAGGATGGGATGAGGGGTTGTGGAGGTAAAACCAGGAAGGGGAACAACATTTGAAATGCAAATTGATAAAATCACCCAAAACAAATCAAAACACAAAAACAAACAAACAAAAAACCAAACCAAAACAAAAAAATGATAGAAACTTCCACCAGAAACAGCCACAAATTTTTGGGCTTAATCCCCCCCCTGCAAAGAATCAAAGGGAGTTCTATTTTTCAAATCTTGTCAAAACACTAACCAAACAAATATACTTCTACATTGTGGGAAAAAAGACTTTTAAGGCAGGTACTAAAGTAGAGGCCATGTAGAAAGGATGCCTGCTGGCTTTCTCCTCATGGCTTACATAGTCTTAGACCACCTGCTCAAGATTGCCATCAGGCAGATTACCTGAGACCTTCTAAATCATTCATTAAAGAAGACTTTCTCAATTAAGGTTCCCTCTTTTCAGACAACCCTAGCTTATGTCAACTTGACAAAAAATAAAAACAAACAAAAAAAAAAAAAACAAGACAAAAACCTAACCAGTACACCAATCCTCTCATATTTTAAGCATCTGAGGGTGAATCTAGAGTTAGGAAACATTAATTTGTGTTGTCTATAATCTGACATATCTTAAAATATTTGAGTTTCAGAGCACATTGTATGTAACATAAGGAAAACACCATAACAAATGTTACACACACACACACATACACACACACACACACATACACACACACACACACACATATCTATATATTCAAAAGAATAAACCAAAAATCCTTGTTGGTGAAACTTCTATATTTATCCTTACAGTAAGTGCAGTCATTAATGATGCTTTCAGTGAGAATTCCATTCATAAAAGAAAAGCCAAATTATTGTCATTAAATATTTAGTGTTTTCCAGCATACTATAACTCACAGAAATGTATGCTTCTTATATTGTGACAACAAGCTGGTTCTATTGCCCAGAATGCCACATTTTTATAAGTTCCATTTCTGTGACTTTGGGGACAAGGATATGTTTGCGTTTACAACATTCTGCTTAATATAGCCACAGGAAGTGTTGCATTTCTGGTCTCACTTTTGTGTCTCACAGGTTTATGCTACACTTGCCTCATTGATGAGAAAAAATAAAACAAATGAAATGCGGGGCCCATCACAGCTGGAGCTTGGATACTCACTTTCAGTTAAGGACTCATAATTAGGTTGTATCCACTCAAGCACATAAAGGTATGGGTTCTGCTGCAGACAAGACTGTTCTGAGGCAATTTTATTTCTAATTATGGATTGATAGAAAATGGTTGTACCTATTCTATGGTAGAATATGTTCCTCTGGGAAATAAAGGAACCAAGATATTAGTCATATTTTTTTTAAAATTAGAAGTCATGGATAATTCCTATTTTAAAACATGTTTATAATATATAAAAAGAGTATTTTCAGAAAGACAAAAATAGTTTTTCCAGAATCCTAGGTAAGAAACAGGCATAGTATGTAATAATAGGTATGTGCTTGTGGATAGTGAGAAGGTACATATTACTGTGGTGGAAAAAAAGACAGAGCTATAATGGAGGTACAAAAACCTATATTCAAAGATGCCTATAAATAAGCAACATCATGCACCCCTCCTTATACAGAGTTATTCAATCTTCATACAACAAAAATCTTCATGCCAATTGTAGGTTGCTTTTAATTAGATGTTAGTGAAGTCCCATAAACTACCAGTATAGACAATACAGACAATTTCCATTGCAATTGGTTATCATTTAGATCTAGAAGGTAAGATCCTGGTGATAAAAACAATAGAAGCCTGAGTCATATTACTTGGAGAAAGCTAGTTGTCTGTGACCTGGAAACTTCATCCCAACCAACTAGCTTTCATGGTGTCAGAAGATCCTATGCAAGAGAACATGATCAATAGTAGCACCAAGGTGGAAGCTCTGTGACTTACAATACCAATTAGCCTATCCAGATAGGCCCATTAGTACAGTAATAGAAGGAATGTTTGGGGAGTAACCTACTGTTATTTGATTGGATTTAAGTCCTGCTCCACAAGATGGAACTCATGGCTCATACTGTAAGCTGTGGCAATAACCCATTGTTTATTCAGGCAAAAACCCTATGGGAGAAACTATTACTATTATTATGTTAAATGGACATTGTACTAAACTGATCCCTAAATACTTAACTTTATACTTTCCTTGGAAGCTTCTCTTTGTTACTTACTAATAAGAGAGTTATTACTGGGCAAGTTGCATGGAATAAGTAACTGTTTACTTCTTAGCTGAACGTGGGATATATGTATAACTTTCCTTTCCTACAAAGTTCAGGGATCATCAAGGAAGAAAAACTGTAAGAGACAAAGGTGATTGCTGCAAAACAGCTTTACTTAACATAGCAGAGTCATTGCTATGGCTTCTCAAAAGCTGTGACTGTACAGATAGTCACTATTAGTTAATTTAAAAAATGTACAGATTTTAGCCTCACATACTAGTCTACAACCTGAGACACAAGGAATTAGTAAACTCTAGAAAGTTGTATGTTACAATATGGGTATACACAATTCTCAAGGGTTTGAAACTATTATAGAGCCCAGGATAAAAGCGTTAAGATTCCTATGTCTAATAATGCTAAAAGGAATTTCAAATTGGAGAAAAAATTAAATATATAAATTAATACAGTGATTAAGAATAGAGGCACATAGTCACAGTTTTGTTTTGAATTGGAATGTTACTAACATAAATCATTTGGAGCCAAGTATTGAACAAAACATCAGCCAACATATCACTTTGTAGCTTCTGTAGGAAGCTGGGCTTCTGCTTCAAACTAACCTTTATATTGCCATTGAATTGCCACAGTTTCTAGGCTGTGCCTATTCTCTTCCACCATAATATAGCAAATACTAGACTATTTTACTATTAAATTTTTCAAAAGCCTTTCCCCAGTTGAGATTCAGTTGAGATTCCCCAGTTGAGATGTCAACTTTCTGTAGGTAAAGGTACTTTTTAACTTCTAGTACATGAAGTTCTAGCTAGAGGAATAAGACAACAAAAAGAGATCAAGGGGATACAAATTGGCAAAGATGAAGTAAAGGTATCACTATTTGCAGATGATATGATAGTATACATAAGTGACCCCAAAAATTCTACCAGAGAACTTTCACAGCTGATAAACAACTTCAGCAAAGTTGCTGGATATAAAATCAAGTCAAATAAACCAATAGCTTTCCTTTATACAAATGATACACAGGGAGAGAAAGAAATTAGGGCAACAACACCTTTCACAATAACCACAAATAATATAAAATATCTTGGCATAACTGAAACCAAACAAATGAAAGATCTCTATGACAATACCTTCAAGTATTTCTAGAAAGAAATCCAAGAACCTCTCAGAAAATAGAGATCTCCCATGAACATGGATTGGCAGAATTAACACAATAAAAATGGCTATCATACCAAAAGCAATCTATAGATTCAGCACAATCCCCATCAAAATCCCAACACAAGTCTTTAAAGACAATTCTCAAATTCATTTGGAAAGGCATAAAATAAAGAAGAGTGAAAATAATTTTTAACAATAAAACAACTTCTTGTGGAATCACCTGAAGCTATACTACAGAGCATTAGTTATAAAAAATGCATGGTAGAAGTACAGAGACAGACATGTTGATCAATGGAAGAACATTGAAGACCTAGAAATAAAAGCACACACTTATGGACACTTGATCTTTGACAATGAAGCCAAAAATATACAATGGAAAAAAGAAAGCATGTTCAATAAGTGGTGCTGGGTTAACAGGCAGTCTGTATGTAGAAAAATTAAAATAGATCTATATTTGCCACCTTGCACAAAGCTCAAGTCCAAGTGGATCAAGGACCTCAACATTAAACCAGATACACTCAATATAATAGAAGAGAAAGTGGGAAAGAGCCTTGTACTCATTGGCACAGGGGGAAATTTCCTAAACAGAACTCCAATGGCTCATGCTCTAAGATCAAGAGTTGATAAATGGGACCTTATCATACTGGAAAGCTTCTGTAAGGCAAAGGATGTAGTCAATAAGACAAATTGGGAATCTACAGATTGAGAAAAAATATTTACTAAACCAACATCTAATAGAGGCCTAATATCCAAAATATATAAAGAACTCAAGAAGCTAACCACCAAAAAATCAAACAACTCAATCCAAAGATGGGGTATAGAACTCAACAGAGAATTTATAACAGAGAAATCTCGAATGTCTGAGAAGCACTTAAAGAAATTTCCAAAGTCCTTAGTGATCAGGGAAATGCAAATCAAAACGACCCTGTGATTCCACCTTACACAAATCAGAATGGCTAAGATAAAAACCTCAGGTGTCAGTACATGTTGGAGAGGATGTGGAGAAAGAGGAAAACTTCTCCATTACTGGTGGGTCTGCAAACTGGTACAGTTCTGGAAATCAATCTGGAGATACCTCATAAAATTAGAAATAGACCTCCCTGAAGATCGAACTATACCACACTTGGGCATATACCGAAAAGATACCCCACCATGCCACAGGAGCACATGTTTCACTATGTTCATAATGGCCTTGTTCGTGATAGCCAGAAGCTTAAAATACCTCAGAGGTCCCACAACGGGAGAATGGATACAGAAAATGTGGTTCATTTACAGTGGAATACTACTCAGCTATTAAGAATGATGATATCCTGAGTTTGGCAGGCAAATGGATGGAACTAGAAAATATCATCCTGAGGTAACTCAGTCCAAAGAAAACAGGCATGAATTGCTTAAACAAAAATGGAGACCCTGAGAAAAAGGAGATCCAGAGACAGGCTTAACTAGGGATACAGCTCAAGGTGAGGGCCCAAGGCCTGACACTACTACTGATGCTATGAAGTAATCACAAGAGGGAGCCTACCATGATTGCCCTCTGAATGACCCAACAAGCAGCTGAAAGAGTCAGATGCAGGTATTTAGACCCAACCAATGGACAGAAGCTGCTGAGCCCTGTGGTTGAATTATGGAAAAACTGGAAGAAACTGAAGAAGTGGGAGACCCTGTAGAAGAATCAGCAGTCTCAACTAACCTGTACCCCTGAGATCTCTCAGACACTGAGCCACCAACCAGGCAGCATACACCAGCTGATATGAGGCCCCCCAACACATATACAGTAGAGGACTGCCTGGTCTGGACTCAGTCAGACAGTATGCACCTAACCTTCAAGGGACTGGAGGCCCCCTGGAGTAGAGAGGTCTAGTGAGGTGTAGGTTGTGAGTGTGGGGACATCATCAAGGAGGTATGGGATGAGGAACAGTCAGAGAGTGGACCAGGACATGGATAAAATCTGGACTGTTAAAAAAAAGATTAAATCAAATTAAAAAGAAAGAGAGAAAGAAAGAAAGAGAAGAAGAAAGAAAGAAAGAAAGAAAGAAAAAAAGAAAGAAAGAAAGGAAGGAAGAAAGAAAGAAAGAGAGGAAGAAAGGAAGAAAGAAAGAAATGAAGGAAGGAAGAAAGAAAGAAAGAGAGGAAGAAAGAAAGAAAGAAAGGAAGGAAGGAAGGAAGGAAGAAGGAAAGAAGGAGAAATAAAGCATTATCTTAGTTCTTAGAGAAATTAATAAGAATTACACTTTGAAGATACTTTACTTGTCACTGTGCTCATTGTATAACTATGAAGAGCTGACTTTGGAGCTCTAGAATAAATAAAAGAATCAGACTTAGCAATGTGGTTCTGAAACCCATGTGACAGAGGAGTGAAGGATGTTTGAGTCCTTCTGGCCAGACAGTTTAACTAATGTGATGATCACCAGTTTAAGTGAGCTATCTTGACTCAGAATAAAAAGGTGAAGTGATTAACAAGGACATCTGACATCTCCCTCTGGCTTCCATGGATGTGCATGCCTGCACAAAGAAGCACACTCCATACACATACAAACCAATTTAATAAAAATAAAAACATTTTAAAAATCTTGCTCTAAGTGTAAGATAGCACTATATAAAATGTACCACGCATTCTTTCTTTAAATTTTTGTATGCAAGAATTAACTTTTTCTTCTATTCTTACTTGACAGCAACATTCATGGCTTATTATTATGTCTTCCTTTCCCTTGCTGAGAATGTGAAAGGGGAAAGGGCATTCGATAGAATCATAGCAATTTTACACCTGTCAGTATGCAGAATTCTGTTGTTTCCTACTAGGCAAAGGCAAATTTCTTGTCAGTTCCAAATAACATGATCAAGAGATCTATTTAGTTATTTGTAACTCATTTTAAAATCCCTATTCTTTTTCTAATAGTCCAAATCTCTGTGTAGTATGAGAGGTAATTAGTCTTTGTTGGCTGCCACTCTTTTTGTAAATGCAAAACCATATTTTTAAAATTTATAAACTTAACAAATATGAAAATGTTTTAAAACCTTAACATAACTAAAATTTATAGACTATGGTCTTAGTTTCTAAGTAAAATATCTACCTTATCTAGTTCCCTAGTAACAATGACCCTAGAGTGATACAATATGAAAAGAATTAGCAACAATATGAAATAGCTGGCAGATATGTAACAAAATAGCGACAGTTGCTCTGGGGTGTGTGTCAGACCATAACAAAAAATAACTGTACAACAAGAAAAATTAGCTATGCTAGAACAAAGTCTTGAGAGACAAAAGACAGAGGAAAGAAGAGAACATGAAGTACTTAATTGTGAACTTATGGTACCTAATGAAAATGAGGATCAAGATAGCAGACTGTTGAAGAGCCAATTGTATTTTGATAAGCATAAAAGAGAAATAAAAACTCTCATAAATAGACTGAATAATATTTTATTGACTTTAAATGTTTTGAATGCCAATGAGGCAGAAACAACAGCTGCTGAAAGACACTGGGTTATAAAAATGAACTTAGATCACCCTGTATACATTAAAGATGCTTTAACAGCAGAATGGAAGTCAGGGAATGCATTACATTGGTGAAGAGATTTTGTATATTTTTCTACAAGTGATACAGGACTATTGGTAGTGATTAGTACTGAATAAGAGAAGCTTTCACATGAAAGGCATGACTCAAGGAGGGAAGAGATGCAGAAAGACAGACATGAAACCAAGATGCACACAAGTAGAAAGCTAAAGCCTTGCATGGGGACTTCTCAGGAAGCTCAATAGACTCCCTGAAAAACAGTAAGTATTCATCATACTGGCAGACTGGAAAGCTTTGGTGCTGAAATGGACATTTGCTGAAGGATAGATAATCAGAAATACACTTACGAAGGAAAATTACATCAATGGACTTTTATAAGGACACTCAAACTATAAAGTTTGTGGAATTGATAATTCTGTCAGTTGTAAAATCTAAACACTGTATCATTTTTTTTTCACTTAAACACAAAGAGGGAAGACATAGAGAAGTTTTAATCTAGCAACATGGCCTCATTGGCAAAGAATCACATCTAAAAGCCATCTAGGTCTGTGATACAGCTGGAATGTAGACATACTCTGAATTACAGTATGATCTGGATGGAAAACAGACACACCCTTGCATTGCATAATGGAGAAACCAAGAGTTCTGCTAATATAACAGAGAGATACAAAGATGGTGGAGACGGACTGTAAAAGAGCTAGGGATGGAAACATGAAAACAGATTGATGATGATGATGACAGATGACAGAAAGATTATTAGATAGATAGATAGATAGATAGATAGATAGATAGATAGATAGATAGATAGATAGAGATAGACTTCATTTTGTGAGAAAAGTACCAAAACAAAGTGTCCCTTTGGTGATAGAAATACCATGACTAATAATCACTGTAAACAAATTTGTCTCAGCAACTGTGCTATCCACATTCACTTAAGTGTTTGACCAACTCAGTCTCCCCTTGTCAGAGTCACTATGTTAAACATTAAACATCAACCAGAGAGAAATTAAATTAGTATCCATTAAGTATCAATTTAGATGCATAAATCCTGGTGTTAGATAGAATTCTCTGCAAATCTTATTTGAGTCAATAAAAACAAAGATCAGCTAGATATTCAGTGGAATATTCTAACCATAACCATACAAGGAAAGTATTTTATATTTGACCTCCAGATATATAAAATTCTTTTTCCATTTTATTCAACAAAGATCTTTCCTCATCTAATTTGAACACAGTTTCTCCTCACTTTACTCTTTCCCACGTCCTCTCCATCTAATCTCCCCTCCCTTCTTGATCTACCCTCTTCCTATTTTTCACTAGAAAAGATATAGCTTCAAAGAGATAACCACTAAATATTACAAAATAAAATATAATATCAAACAAACAAACAAATAAAATTATACTGAAAATGGAGAGGATAAGACTTAGAAAAGTAAAACAGTCCCAAGGTAATGTACAAGAGCCAGGGACACCCTTGCTCACATACTCAGGAGTCTGAAAAAAGTACTAAGCTGATATCTGTAGTAGATACACGGAGGAACTGGTGCAGACCTGTGTAGGCCTGATGCTTGCAATTTCATATAAGTTTTTATCAGTTATTTTAAAGGATGTTGTGCTCCTGGTGTCCTCAGGCCCCTCCGCTTCTGCTGTTCCTCCTGCATCCTCTTCTGCAGGGCTCCCTGAGATCTGAGGAGAGAGATTTGATGGACATTTCCCATTTAGAGCTCTGAGTCCCAAGGTATCTCTGGTAATGGGAACTCTGGTTTCTTCCTATACATGTAAAGCAGTGCACATTCTTTTTTTTTTTCTTTTTCTTTATTAGATATTTTCTTTATTACATGTAAATTTCTCCATTCCTAGTTTCCCATCCAAAAAATAAAGAAACAAACAAAAACAACAAAAACAAACCCCTGTTGCCTCCCCCCT